>NC_059505.1:16852500-17163750 GCF_914767665.1 Harmonia axyridis
GAATTAGTCCAGTTGATAAACCTTCTCCGATCCTCACTTGAAGCGTTGCCTTTTCATATATGTACTCAAAAAGGCTTCTGTATCTGGAATCTATCCTTGCATTGTCCATCGCTTGAAACACAGCCCATAGCTCGATGGAGTCGAACGCCTTGTTGTAGTCGATGAAGGCCAGATGAACAGTTATGTTGTATTCATTGCACTTTTCGATTAGTGTTCTGATGTTCTGAATTTGTTCGGCAGTGCCAAAACCTCTACGAAAGCCCGCCTGTTCCGGAGGTTGATAGCTGTCAAATTTAGTGGTCAGTCTGTTCGTAATCACTTTTGTCAGTAATTTATACGGAAGTGGAAGGAGACTTATTGGTCTATAATTCTCGATGTTGAATTTATCACCCTTTTTGAAGAGAAGAACGACCTGGGCGTTGTTCCAGTTGTCAGGTATTGTTCCGCTTTGTAAACACTTATTTAAGAGAATATTAAAGGTATTGAGAGTTGCTGCACCTCCCAACTGTATCATCTCCTTTGTAATTCCATCTTCGCCTGGGGCTCGACCGCTTTTCATTTGCGAGAGGGCGAGAGTGATTTCGTCATTGGAGATATCTGGTATTTCTTCTGAGCCGACATTTGTCACCTTAGTGGAATGAACTAGTGGCTTCTGGTTCAGTGAGGAATATAGTTTTCCATAAAATGTCTCAACTATTTGGATGAGTTCGTTGTTTCCTTGTACCATCTCTCCGTTATCGTTTTTCAATTGGTGTATTTGTCTTCTTCCAAGTGAGTTGATTGTTTTTAAAACTTTCATATTCTTATTGTCCTCAATGACTGCTTTTATCAGTTCTGTGTTGTGGTTCCTGATGTCTCTTCGCACATTCTTTTTAATCTTTTTATTCAGCTGGGTGTGTTCTGTTGTACCCTTCTTCGAATTTCTCCGTTCGTCCATCAATGTTCTGGTATGCTGTGATAATTTGTTGTTCTGTTGTTTTCTAGTATAACATACCTGTCGTGTAGCTGTTCGGATACCTGACTGGATTTTATGTTCGAGTTCGTTAATTCCAAGTGTTGATAGCTCAGTTGTTTGTAGCAGTTTATTGTTCAGAATTTTCTGATATTTATCTTCGTGTTGTTTTAATTCCGCTAGCGTTGGATACTTGTGTGATCGCAGTAACTTATTTCTTTCTAATTTAGTGTCAATTATAACCTTGGCCCTAGTCATTCTATGGTCGCTTCCTACATCAAACCTGTTCAACGTTGTTACGTCTGCAATTATGTACTTTTTATTGCTGATGATGTAATCTATTTCGTTCTTTGTGCTTGAGTCTGGGCTTCTCCATGTCCATCTACGCTTTGTTGGCTTCTTAAAGAAGGTGTTCATGCAGAATAAGTTCTCTCTTTGGAGATAGTTCATTAGGGTCTCTCCTCTTTCGTTTGATACACCCAGACCGAAATTTCCTCTGTTCGGGATACCATCGGTGTTGGTACTTCCCACTTTGGCGTTAAAATCACCAACTATTATCGAAAAATGTGCTCTCTCGGCCCTTCTTGCTGCCGTTATGTCGTCGTATAGCTGTTCAACTTCGTTTTCGTCCGAAGCGCTAGTGGGGGCGTACACTTGTATAATCTGGAGGCTATACCTTCTAGATATCTGCAAGATCAGGTATATGACTCTCGAGGATATGGAACATACTTTAACGATTCGGTCCTTCAATCTCTTATTTACCAGCAATCCCACTCCACCCAGATGAGTGTTTGTTTCGTTATTGTTCAAGTACAGAAAATGGCCAGACTTAAGTGTGATTCCTGTTTGTTGTTCCGGTCTTCTTGTTTCGCTTAAGCCTATTATGTCCCATTTTATCCACGATAATTCCTCCTCCAATTCTTCTAATCTGTTGTTAGATTGCATTGTTCGTATGTTGAATGCAGCAACGAACAAAGTTGTTCTTGCTGTGTTGTTATATTGGGAATTTTTGCCTCCCCCAGAATCCGTGAGGCAGACCTTGAAGGTGTGGGATTTGGAACATTGGTTCCTACCCACCTGGGGTACTATTCCTTTTGTTTTAAAATTCGCCATTTGTAATTTGGGGGTTTTTAGCCTTAATCCTCCACGCTGGCTAGACGGGTTGGAGGATGGTTAAGGATAGTAGGTGATGGATATTAGGTTTGGAAAGGATTGTAGGTAGAGGACAATGGTTTCCCCCGTATGGTCTTGGGAGATAAACCAAGGCTCGCGTGGGCAGGGGCGCATCCCTGAAGTAGATCTGTCACCTATTGGGAGTATATGTGAGTATCTACACGCTACCCACACGCGCATATACTATGAAGTGACTAATATGGAAGAGGATAAAATAGGCTACCGGCAAAAATTATTTGCAGAATTCGAAAGAAACTATCCCGAACTCCAAGTTTCTGAGCAAAGAGTAGCCGACCAATACCGGGTCATATTGAGAAATAAACTTGTACCCGATGAGAGACTTAACACCATAAAAAATGAAGTCCAACTGAGGCTACAGAATAGAGACCTCACTAACAACGAAAGGACAATTGAAGAAAACTACGAATGTGCTGAAAACCAACAGAACATCAATGCACAAATGAACACTGAGGAACAAAACAACGCAGATGTGATAGCAATAAGTGATGCTCAACGACGGAAAATATATGCTGCACCCGTCGAAAATCCAGAAGAAGACCAAAGAGAACTACTGGAGCGATTATCTGCCACAATGAATAGATGCGTTATAGATTTTGAGGGCACAGATCCATTGAGACGACCGATTCTACCAAGATTGAGGACATCCAAGAAACTATCTCATCTTCTGGTCATGACCAACAAGGAGATTATACCAAAGTATCTTTCTGACTACCATGATCTCGAATCATTACACCTCATCATATACTGTGCAGCATTTTCAATAGCAACAGTGCTAGGTGTGAAGCCAAAACCTAAAAGTCAGCAACCAGCCAGAGAAAAACAACAAAATAAACCACATTGGCAAAAAAGACTAGAAAATAAAGTGCACAGCATCCGCCAAGATATTGGGAGGCTCACCCAATTTGCAAAAGGTTCGCCGTCTAGAAAATTACAAAAAATGGTGAATATAATGATGGATCGTCACCGGCAACATACAACATATGATCCAAACAATGAAAATGCTCAACAAATTTTAGACACACTGAAACAAAAACTTAGTGTGTACTCCGAAAGACTCAGAAGATACAATGAGAGCTATAGAAGAAAACAGGATAATATGATTTTTGAAAACTCCGAAAGAAAATTCTATAGAATGTTAAACAACAATATGTCAGCAACACCAGGAAGTTATCCAATCGTCGAGGATATTGAGAATTTTTGGACAGATCAACTGGCTTCACCAACCCCCTACAACTCCCAGGCTGATTGGATAAGAAGTGAAGAGAAATCCTGTGAGACAATAGAACACATGCCGCATAACGCAGTTTCTATAGAAGAATTCCATGAAATATTGAAAAACGCACACAATTGGAAATCACCCGGCCCAGATGGAATCCACAACTTTTGGTTGAAGAAATTTTGGTGTATACACGGCAGGCTAGTTGAAACCATAAATGAGGTTATGAGGAATCCAACGGAAATGCCCAAATTTCTAACAACAGGGACCACTTATCTCCTACCGAAGGATCTGCAACACACAGCGGATCCATCGAAATACAGACCCATTACATGTCTACCAACAATATATAAAATCATCACATCATGTATAGCATCTCGTATCTACAAGCATTGCGCGACAAATAACATAATGACAGCACAGCAGAAAGGATGTTCCAAGAATGCACTAGGATCGAAGGAACTGCTGATCATAGATTCCATCATATGTAACCAAGCCTTCAAAAAACACAGAAATCTTTTTATGACATATTTTGACTATAAGAAGGCCTTCGACTCTATTCCACATGGGTGGCTGACAAAAATTTTGGAAATATACAAGATCGATCCAATTACAATAAACTTTCTGAAGTATGCAATGTGCAACTGGAGAACGAATATCGAACTCTCTACGGCGAACATAAGTACTAAAGAGATTCAAATAAAGAGGGGAATTTTCCAAGGAGATTCATTGAGTCCCTTATGGTTCTGCTTGGCGCTGAACCCCCTTTCTAAACAACTGAATGCTACTGAAAAAGGTTTCAATGTCAAAGGAAATAGAAATACCATTGCACTCAATCATTTGCTATACATGGATGACCTAAAACTTATAACAGGCAACAAAAACCACTTGCAAATTATGGTCAAACTAGTGGAAAATTTTTCGAAAGACGTGGGGATGAAATTCGGATTGGACAAGTGTCGTACGATTAGCGTAGTGCGTGGAAAAATCCAAGATGAACCGATAGCTCTCTCCAATGGACAGGAGATAGAAGCAATGAAATCGGACGATCTTTATAAATACTTAGGAATGAAACAAAACCGACGAATAAACCATCAAAGAATGAAGGAAGACTTAACAACTGAGTTCATTAGGAGAATCAACAAAATTTTAAAAACAAACCTCAACAGCAAGAATATGACGAGAGCCATCAACACATATGCATGTTCAATTCTCACATACTCTTTCGGTATCATTCCATGGAGCAAAACAGATATGGAAAACCTGCAACGCAAAATGAGAACCTTGATGACGAAAGCACACAAGAACCATCCGAAAAGTAGCATTGAGAGGACGACACTGCCGAGGAATAAAGGAGGCAGAGGTCTGCTAGACATCATGGAACTTGCCAATGGTCAAATTGAATGCCTACGAACATACTTCAAAGACAAATCAGGCACGTCAGAGATCTACAAAGTACTGTGTGAAGCAGACGAATCAAAACCTTTACAACTGCACAAGGAGCAATTGTCATACAACCACCAGACAATCCAAGAAAAAATGCAAAGATGGAGAGAAAAGCCCCTACATGGACGACATTTCAACGAGGTGAACCAGGATCATGTCGACATTGAAGCGTCGAACTATTGGCTCACATCAGGTGCGATGTATCCAGAAACGGAAGGATTTCTTTTAGCCATCCAAGATCAAGTGATCTCAACAAGAAATTACTGCAAGCATATCATAAAGGATCGAACTATTACTGACGATCGATGCCGTTATGGGTGTCCAACGAATGAGACAATCCAACATATCACGGGAGGATGTCAAATGTTTGCAGGAAATGAATATAAAGAGAGACACGATGCAGTAGGAAAGATTCTACACCAAGAAATGGCAACTAAATTAACACTAATTCATTCTGAAAAAGTGCCATACTACAAATACCGACCGGAAACCATCCTGGAAAACGAACGCTATAAACTGTACTGGGATCGTACAGTTTTGACTGATAAAACAGTCCCTCACAACAGGCCAGATATATTGCTAGTTGATAAACATCAAAAGGCAGCAATACTCATCGACGTAGCAATACCCAATAACAACAACATGCGTCAAAAAGAGGTCGAAAAAATTTCAAAATATAGGGACCTCGAATTTCAGATAAAGCGCCAGTGGGGAATGATATCAACGAGAACTATTCCAATTATCATCTCAACAACAGGAATAGTACCCAAAAATCTCAAGAGAAATATCAAGCAACTAGGTCTTAGTGAGTATATATGTAATATAATGCAAAAAGCTGTTCTTTTAGGTACTGCAAGGACGGTGAGAAAATTCCTAGGAAGCGAAGGACAGGTCCAAGGATCACGTGTCAGAGGACCAGAAGTTCGACGAGAACCAGGGGGACCACAACGACCGGACACGACCGAGCTCTGCCCTTCTGATATTTTAAATATCTGGGATTGAGTGAATGTTCCTCTTAGCGAGGAGTGAGAAGCCGACGGCGAGGAGAAATCCTACGCGTATAGGCAAAAGTCGATAATAATAATGTTTTATAATAATAATAATAATCAACAAATCAGGCACGTCAGAGATCTACAAAGTACTGTGTGAAGCAGACGAATCAACACCTTTGCAACTGCACAAGGAGCAATTGTCATACAACCATCAGACAATCCAAGAAAAACTGCAAAGATGGAGAGAAAAGCCCCTACATGGACGACATTTCAACGAGGTGAACCAGGATCATGTCGACATTGAAGCGTCGAACTATTGGCTCACATCAGGTGCGATGTATCCAGAAACGGAAGGATTTCTTTTAGCCATCCAAGATCAAGTGATCCCAACAAAAAATTACTGCAAACATATCATAAAGGATCGAACTATTACTGACGATCGATGCCGTTATGGTTGTCCAACGAACGAGACAATCCAACATATCACGGGAGGATGTCAAATGTTTGCAGGAAATGAATATAAAGAGAGACACGATGCAGTAGGAAAGATACTACACCAAGAAATGGCAACTAAATTAACACTTATTAATTCTGAAAAAGTGCCATACTACAAGTACCGACCGGAAACCATCCTGGAAAACGAACGCTATAAACTGTACTGGGATCGTACAGTTTTGACTGATAAAACAGTCCCTCACAACAGGCCAGATATATTGCTAGTTGATAAACAACAAAAGGCAGCAATACTCATCGACGTAGCAATACCTAATAACAACAACATGCGTCAAAAAGAGGTCGAAAAAATCTCAAAATATAGGGACCTCGAATTTCAGATAAAGCGCCAGTGGGGAATGATATCAACGAGAACTATTCCAATTATCATCTCAACAACAGGAATAGTACCCAAAAATCTCAAGAGAAATATCAAGCAACTAGGTCTTAGTGAGTATGTATGTAATATAATGCAAAAAGCTGTTCTTTTAGGTACTGCAAGGACGGTGAGAAAATTCCTAGGAAGCGAAGGACAGGTCCAAGGATCACGTGTGAGAGGACCAGAAGTTCGACGAGAACCAGGGGGACCACAACGACCGGACACGACCGAGCTCTGCCCTTCTGATATTTTAAATATCTGGGATTGAGTGAATGTTCCTCTTAGCGAGGATTGTAAGGGATGATGGCAGAAATGAAAGTATGCCAATCCAACGGACAACCTCACCTGCGCGTGGTGCACCCTGCTAGACAACTAACGAGGCTCTGTCGACCGAATGACTGCCGGAATAAGCAATCCCCTCTTATTGGCCAACAGCTTCGGGTGGAAGAGCTAGTAAGAGAAAAGGGCACTTTCTTGTCCTTGGATAGAGAAATCTATCCTAAAGGCGGATGAACTAATATAGTCAACGGCATGGAGATGCAGAAGGCATTGGGGAACCACTGCATTAAAGACTCAAGGAGTACCCCAAGAAAACCATCATGGAAGTTACAAGGAATGAATTTGATATATTGTGCGATCCGACTGATAATCGGCGCTCTCGGGTTTCCGGGCCTGAAAGTGAGAAATGGACGACCGGCCACGCTAGGTTGGGATCCAGGCCTGGCGCGGAAACTATGCGACTGGTCCATAAAGAAAAGATCATGAAGGTGGCGACATGGAATGTCCGAACATTGTATCAGGCTGGAAAACTGGGAAATGCAGTGAAGGAGATGAAAAGACTTAAGATCGATGTCTTGGGCATGAGTGAAATTAGATGGCCTGGAAGTGGAGTGGTTAGAGCTGATGGTGCAGTGATGTATTACTCTGGTAGTGCGGAACAGGACCCAAATCATCGTCACGGGGTTGCTGTTGCGATAGATGAGTCGATTAACAAATATGTAAACAATTTCGTTCCATACTCTGAAAGATGTGCGGTTTTACAGCTGAATGGTCACCCTTTCAACATAAATATTATACAAGTTTACGCACCAACAGCGGATAAAAGTGATGAGGATGTGGAAGAATTCTACCAACAAATTCAAGACATAATGCGTGGTACCAAAAATGGGGACATAAATATCGTCATGGGCGACTTCAACTCTAAGATAGGAAGAGGAGGCTTTGAAAACATAATAGGAGAGTACGGACTCGGAGAAAGAAATGAGAGAGGTGATCGGCTCCTTCAGTTTTGCCAAGAAAGATCATTAGTGGTGGCTAATACGTGGTTCAAATTGCCCCCGAGAAGAATATATACTTGGAAATCACCACAAGATGGTCCGGAAAAAATCATAAGGAACCAGATCGATTTCATCATGATCAATAATAGATTCCTGTTGTATCGTGTATTTAAATTGTTTGTATTTCCCGGGGTTTTCTTAGGCGCATATGTTGTTAGTGCGCAAGTTATGTGTGGTCTGGGAGATTTCCGTCTGGATCAATTCAATTCTCGTATGAAGATAGAACGCATATGTTCAGTGATATACATTTTCATATTTCTTTCAATAAAGATTTTAAGCAGTTCCACCCATGGGCGCCCGCAGAAATTTTTCTCAGGGGGGGCAAAATGAAAATAATTGAAAAACGATAAGGCGTTCATGATTGTCGTAGGCGACATCAGTATTCCGTTTCTTTCTATTTCTATATTTATATTCATCACCAGCGTCTACTCTGAATTTCAAAAGATCACTAAAATTGCCAGAGTTTTTGTTGCTCTTTCGTATAGACATATCGTGAGTTCCGCAAAAAACTATTGTTTTTATAATCAGTGAAATTTTTTTTCTATTTTCTGCAACACTTTTCTTCTTACCTTCATCTATTAAAGACAATATGTTAGGTTTTTTATTTGATAGCACATCAAAAAAATTTTTGGAACGGACAGTTGAATCCTTATGACAAGCGGAACTAGCATAATTTTTGACCTGCATGTGTATAAATCTTTGTATTTATGAATGGTTTTTTCATGAATGCGCCTAAAGTACTACCATGGATCACAGATGGTGGAAATATCACACACTATTTACACAGTGCACCTTTAAGTACTCTGGAATAAACCATCCATTCATATTGATCAAGCCATTTATAAATAAATAGTCTTTTATTTGGTCCAACATCTTGCCTAGAATTATTAGTTGCTGGTGGCTTAAATGGCATTCTTAGTAAATCATATTTTGTTTGTTTTGAATACATGAGAAAGCTATAAAATTCCCAATATCTGTTGTTTGTCCAAAGTCCACCGGCAAAATTTGGGAAAATTTGAGCTCGCATGTTGAAGGATTTGTATCCGAAGTTGATGCACGATCCATTTCACTATATTCTTTTTGTATTCCTTCTTTATTAGTACTGGAGGAATGAGTCGGCAGTTGTGTATAAAGCTTAATATTTTTAGGGGACTGATTGCAATCGTCATCGGCAATTGATTTCCTTTTGAAAAAAATTTCGTATATCCATATTTCCAAGATTACAAATCTATCATAAAAATAGAAACATAAGTAAAAACGACTCTCAACAAACAAAAAAAAAAAGAAACGGAGCAGTCTTTGGGCACTGCCGATAGATTGATAGAAGTGAAAATTAAGTAACTTGTTAATTGTATCGTCGAGCTATTCGATATTTATTTTCGAATTATTTTTGGTCGACGAAAGAGTGTTTATAATCAAGGATTAAAGTTCGAATTGCTCATTAATACTTCTTTTCAAACCGAAAATTATTCGAAAATAATTATCTAACGGCTCGGCGCTCGGCGATACAATTCACAAGTTACTTAGTTTCTGTTTTTTTATACTTCTAATTGGAATAATCTACAATATAATAGTTGAAACTTCACATTGTAAAGTTAAGAGGGGTTTACACCACGTGGCTTTCCGCGTATCAGTCACAAAGTAAATTCCCATTCATTTTCCGTCTAGGGGTCGTGCGATGACAAAACTTTGTACAGTGTATGAAGTTGTACATTTACATTATATTCTATCTTTTTTTATGCATATAAGTAGAGGGCAGCACTATATGAGTCTTTATTCAAGAATCGGATTTTCAGCTTTTGACAAAACTCTTTGTATAATATTTTATGTGAAAATTCATTCAAAAAAAGTTGTGCGGAAAGTATATATCAAGGATATATATTTATTTTTGAATGAAAAAGTCATCAAGTTTTCCAATTTCCTCTTTGAAATGAATAATAGTGAACACCTCGTATAAATCGATGGTTTCTAGCGTGAATTAAACCGTTTCTATTTTTGAACCGACCGCTGAAACGCTATAGACCCCTATTAAGTTTATGACGCAACATTTGTAGCTACTCAAATTAAAAGAAAATGGTGTTACATATATTGTACTGACCTTCAATTTATCTATTTGAAAATTTATATTGAAAGTAAAAGGTAGAATTTAACAGTCTGTATAAAATACGTACTTGTATTTTGTTGAACTATGTAGGTATATACCTCTGAGGTATATACTGTCAACTGTGGATAACACAGTATACATATACTCATGAGAAGTGATCTGTGACAATGACTCGGGTTCCATGATTTTTGTTCACCCAAAAATTGTGAAAAGTTTTCACTTCAAAATACGAGACGCGCCCAACTGAAAAATCAGCTTTGTAATTAATTATAGAACTTACCTATAACAACATAATATAAAATCACAGACATTAAAAATACTCTCTAAACACACTCTCAACGTGGTTTCGAATTCGAATACTTTTTTGTCTAGAATAGGAGTACAAATGAAAAGATTCTATATTTATCCCCTTCCTTCCTGCTTCTTCTCGAAAAAAAATATCTTGATTAGAGAATGGACAATAATTATTATTGATATATGAGAGAATCGGCATGAAGAATCCCACATCAAAGAAACCGCCTAAAAAGAAGCCGCCCATAAAACGATCATCTGGTGACGTTCAAAGAGAATGCCGATTGCCGACACGCATGGAGAGTATATATAAGATGAATTTATAAACAAATTGACACGTATGGAGTGCTTTCGATTCCATGATTTTTCTTCACCCAAGAAGTGCTCAACGCTCCTAAAAGATTTTCATTTCAAAAAATACCTCTTCCGATTATGGATTATATGAATAGTATTTAATTCCATCGAAAACCGGAAAATTGTTGTGAATCCATTACTTTCCTTTTTTCCTTGTCCTTTGGATTGAGAAAGTAATATTGAGGATGCTGAAAAATGAGGCGACCTAAATCTCAGGGGGGGCCGTGGCCCCCCCTGGCCCCCCCCTGCGGGCGCCCATGGTTCCACCGCAATTTATTACTACGTACACAACAGTTGGCGACGAGGATCTACGAATCTACGGTAAATAACAACGGACAATACAGAGAATACCACCGACACGTATAAGAATCATCAATTACGTTCAAACAAGATGTCTGCTCCTACACATTCAATACATACAGTGTTTTCAATCGAAACATACGATGTTTCAAAGAAATTCGACCGTTGGTTAATGCGCTTGGAAAGTGCCTTCGAAGTTTTCCTGGTTCCTAATGAGAAAAAGGCTGCATACTTATTACATTACATGGGACCTGATGCCTACGATGTTCTCTGCGACAAAGTATCACCTGAAAATCCAAATAATATGGAATACAATGACCTAATTAAGGAAATGAAACAACATTACAATCCTGAACCATTAGAAATTGCAGAAAACTTTCGATTCTTACAAAGGAAACAGAATGAAGGGGAAAGTGTTCAACAATACTTAACTACTTTGCAACGTTTAGCTACGACCTGCAAATTTGGTGATTATCTTAAGAAAGCATTGAGAAATCAATTCGTGTTTGGCCTGAGAACACAAAATATTCAAAGTCGTTTGTTGGAAATGAAGGACCTGACTATAGAGAGGGCTCTAGAAGTAGCTATCAGTATGGAAACATCAGCAAGAGATGCGGCACAACTACACAGAAGCAATGTGGCAAGTGCAAGTGTAAACAGTGTTAAATGTGAAAAAGGCAATAATGACCGATTTTCATCTAAAAGGGCTTTTGCAAAGTCTTCATCAAATAATTCCAAAAATGTTAATTTTAAAAATTATTGTTACAGGTGCGGATCTCCCACACATTTTGCAAATAAATGCAAGCACATTACCACTATTTGCTCCAAATGCAAGGTCAAGGGTCATCTGGGAAAGGTTTGTTTCAAAAGTAAAAATACAGAAAGTACAAATCAAATTGAAGAACTATTTTCTATTGAATCCGAACATATCGATTACAGGGAAAAATTTATGGTCAAAATTAAAATTGAAGGTAAAATTTTAATTTTTGAAGTAGACAGTGGAGCTGCTGTAAGTATAATGAGTTATTCTATGTTCAAAAATTTCTTTCCTACTTTACAAATTAAAAAAACTGATTTAAAACTAGTCACTTACTGCAAGAAAGTGTTAGATGTTGTGGGCTATTCAAGGGTGGGTTGCATTTATGAAACTGAAACTCACATTTTGAATTTATACATTGTTAATACCGATCGAAAACCTATTTTAGACCGTGAGTGGATACGTCAATTGAACATTAAATTACAAAATATTAATCAAATTTCCGTTATGAATACACCTGAAAATATTTTACAAAAATACCCAATAGTTTTGGAAAAATCAATGGGTAAAATTCTTAATATTCAAGCTCGTCTTAAATTGAAAAATAATGCAACACCTGTTTTCATCAGAGCTAGAAAGATTCCATTCGCTTTACAATCCAAAGTGGAAGAAGAATTGTTGAATTTAGAAAAGGAAGGAATTTTAGTAAAAGTCATGCGTTCTGAGTGGGCTACACCCATTGTACCGGTTGTAAAAGCTAATGGGAAAATTCGCATTTGTGGTGATTTCAAAATAACCTTAAATCCAAACCTCATTATAGATGAGTATCCTCTACCTTCCATCGAAAATTTATTTTCCACTATGGCTGGGGGAGATAAGTTCACGAAATTAGATTTACAACAGGCCTATTTACAATTAGAAGTACATCCGGATGATCAAAAATTTTTAACATTAAGTACACCTAAAGGACTTTTTCAATGTACTCGATTAATGTATGGGGTTGCTAGTGCGCCTGCTATTTGGCAACGCCTGATAGAAAATCTCAGTATTGTTAGATGTCTCAGTATTTTTAGATGACATCAAGATAACAGCCCCTGATGATAATACACATTTCGAGAGACTGGAAAAAGTTTTATGCAGACTTTCAGATCATAATATAAGAATTAATTACGAAAAATGCGAATTTATGAAAGATAAAATAGAATATTGCGGCTATGTTATAGATAGGTCGGGCATACATAAAGCGAAAAAGAAAATGGATGCAATCCAAAACGCAAAAATACCTACTAATAAAACTGAAGTCAGGGCTTTTACAGGTTTAATCAATTATTACGGAAGATTTTTAGAAAATCTTAGTTCAAAATTATACCCTATATACAATTTATTAAAAGAAGGTGTAGATTTCAAATGGGACATTAAATGCCAAAGAGCATTCGATACTGTCAAGAAAGAAATTAGTTCCGATCGAGTATTGGCTCATTTCGATCCTCAGTTAAAATTAATTTTGGCTACTGATGCCAGTCCCTATGCGGTTGGCGCAGTACTTTCACATGTTTATCCAGATGGTACTGAAAGACCTATTCAATTCGCTTCACAAGTTTTATCGACAGTTCAACAAAAATATTCACAAATTGATAAAGAAGCATATAGCATTATTTTTGGTGTCAAGAAATTCTTTTATTACCTTTATGGTAGACGTTTCACCCTGTATACAGATCATAAGCCTCTTATCCAAATTTTTTCACCATCAAAACATCTTCCAACTTTGTCTACCACAAGAATGCAACATTATGCATTATTTTTGCAAACATTTCAGTACGATATTAAATACAAAAATTCAAAAGAACATTCAAATGCGGACGCTATGTCCAGATTACCTACAAACTCGAAGCAAATTAATATGTACGATGAATCTGATGCATTTGAAATATATCAAATACAAAATTTACCTGTCACTTTCGAAGAATTACGAATTGAGTCTTCGAAAGAGCGCAGTTTTTCCAAATTAATAAAATCTTTACGCCTAGGTAAACAAGTATCCAAAAAGGATCGCTTCAATGTCGAACAATCTGAGTTTTCCTTACAGCAAGGCTGCTTGTTCCGTGGACAAACAGTTGTTATACCACAATCTTTACGTCCAAAAATTTTGAATGAGCTTCACTCAACACATTCTGGTATAATTAAGACGAAACAATTGGCTAGAGGTTACTGTTGGTGGCCTGGAATATCAGTCGATATTGAAAATAAAATTAAAAACTGTTCTGAATGTAATAAATTTAAAAATAATCCCGCTAAATTTCCATTTCATCCATGGGAAAAGACAAGTAAACCATTCGAAAGAGTACATATTGACTTTGCCGGACCTTTCATGAATCGTTACTTTTTTATTTTAGTTGATTCATATACTCGTTGGCCGGAAATACATGTTGTCAAAAATATGACAGTTCATACTACAATACCTCTACTTCGAAAAATTTTCAGTACTTTTGGTCTACCAGCTGTCTTAGTTAGCGATAATGGACCCACTTTTACGTCCTTTGAATTCAAGAATTTTTTGAGAGAGAATGGAATTTTTCACAAGTTCTCACCTCCATATCATCCTGCTACAAATGGATTAGCAGAACGATATGTTCAGTCTTTCAAGGGTGTTTTAAAAACTCTGGGACAAAATGAGAGAGACATCGAATTGAATTTGTCTAAATTTCTTATTAATTACCGAAAAATGCCTCACACCATTACCGGAGTGAGTCCTTCTTATCTTATGTTTGGTAGGGATATTCGAACAAGACTTGATTTAATTTTGCCTCCAAAAAAATACGAACTAAATATTTCTAAAAATACTGATTTTAGAGTTTTCAGAGAGGGGGAAAGAGTCATGGTTAGGGAATACCTGGGGTTCGATAAATGGCAGTTTGGTACTGTGAGAAAGAAGTTGGGAAGTTTAATTTATTTAATCGAATTGGATGATTCTCGAGTTTGGAAGCGCCATGTCGATCAAATGCGTTCCATGGGTGAGGACACACCTTTGAAAATTAGCAACACACCATCTAACACATTTATTGAGCTTCCTACGATATTGCCTTCAGCGAAAAATAATGACAATGATTATGTTGCTGAAAAGCAAAATACTTTGGACGGAAATGTTGTCCAAAATAAAGAAATTAAACCAGATGGTGTACCACTAAAACCAGAAATTCCAGATGACGCTTGTACCCTAAGGAGATCTACACGATTGCGTAAAGCACCCTCACGATTGGGAATTGAAAATTGTACTTAACTCCTACAGAGGGAGGAATGTTGTATCGTGTATTTAAATTGTTTGTATTTCCCGGGGTTTTCTTAGGCGCATATGTTGTTAGTGCGCAAGTTATGTGTGGTCTGGGAGATTTCCGTCTGGATCAATTCAATTCTCGTATGAAGATAGAACGCATATGTTCAGTGATATACATTTTCATATTTCTTTCAATAAAGATTTTAAGCAGTTCCACCGCAATTTATTACTACGTACACAACAATTCCGAAATGCAATAAAATCCGCAAAAACATATCCTGGGGCAGATATAGGGTCGGATCATAACCCTCTAGTGGCGCAACTCAGAGTCAGATTGAAAAAGATCAGTAGACACAATAAAAGTGATAGAGTAAACATCGATGCTCTTAAGGACAAGGACAAAAAACTCGAACTTTGCACTCAACTTAATAACAACATAAAAAGCCTGAAGGAACACATAGACAATAAGGGAATGGATGAAATATGGTCAGATCTAAGAGACACTGCAAAAGAAACTACGTTAGAGATCCTGGGGAAAGCAAGTAGATATAAAGGAAAAGACTGGATGACTAGTGAAATATTGCAACTTATGGAAGACAGAAGATTACAGAAAAATAACAAAGAAAATTATTATGGAATCAACAGGATAATCAAACGGGAAATAAAGAAAGCTAAAGAGAAATGGATCAATGAACAGTGTAGTGAGATAGAAACATTGGAACGAAAGCATGACAGCTTTCATCTTCATAAAAAAATCAAAGTGATGACACATACATATAAACGTAAAACACCGGCTAAACTTATAGATGATAACAACAAACTAGTAATAGATAAACCGGAGGAATTAGAAGTATGGAGAGCCTACATAACAGAATGTTTTAGTGATTTTCGAGAGACAATAGATCAGTTTGACAGTGGCTTAGACGGACCAGAAATACTTAAGGAAGAGCTACTTAAGGCCTTGAAAGAAACTAAAAATGGAAAAGCTACCGGTCCCGATGATTTGTGTGTTGAAATATTAAAATTGTTGGACGAGGAGAATATTAGTCTTCTGCTTAAGTTGTTTAATCGAATTTACAACACTGGAGAGGTGCCCAGGCAATGGTTGCAATCCACATTTGTAACACTACCTAAAAAATCCAACTCCAAAAGATGTAGTGAGTACCGTCTAATAAGTCTTATGTGTCATACACTAAAGGTATTTCTGCGTATCCTGCACTCTAGACTGTGGAGAAAGATTGATGAGAATATGGGTGAAACCCAATTCGGATTTAGAAATGGTCTGGGAACCCGAGATGCTTTGTTCTCAGTGCAGGTACTAACCCAAAAATGCCTCGATCAGCAGAGAAATGTCTTCGCATGTTTTATAGATTATGAGAAAGCATTTGACAACGTAAGACACGACAAACTAATGTCTTTACTTAAACAGATTGGGTTGGATGGAAGGGACATAAGGATTATCAAAAACTTGTACTGGAACCAGTCGGCTCATATAAAAATCGGAAGTATGACAACATCGGACATACAAATCCTCAAGGGCGTCAGACAGGGATGCATATTGTCTCCCCTTCTATTCAATTTGTACTCTGAATCCATATTCCAAGAAGCCTTGGAAGATTTGGAGGTGGGAATAAGGGTGAATGGTAAACCCATCAATAACATCCGGTATGCTGATGATACGGTGCTTCTAGCTAGCGATGAGAAAGAACTCCAGTGCCTGGTGGACAGAGTGAATAATGTTGGTCTTAAGTATGGTCTCAAGATAAACATAAAGAAGACAAAATTTATGGTCATCACTAAAATAAATATTGATCATGTCAGGATACGGATAGAAGATCAGGAAATAGAAAGAGTAAGAAGATTTAAATACCTGGGATGCTGGCTGAATGACGAATGGGATCCTGATGAAGAAATTAGGAGTAGAATAGAAATAGCTAGAAGTACCTTTTTTAAAATCAAGACATTGCTTTGCAACCGTGATCTGAGTTTGACTACTCGATGGCGAGAGTTATATATCTCGTTCTAAGACCATAGCAACAAAATAAGCAGACTAAGGAAGAGAAGACATGTGTAACCTGACCGCTTCGTGGAAGATGGCCCGTTTCGTGGAAGATGGCTAAGTCCGCAATTCTTACCAGCGACACGGACGCTTTATCTTATCTCAGTCTGTAATAAACATCTAATACGAACACTTGTATTTGATTTCAATAAAATTCTATCGTAGAATTCACTGGTAATTTCAATTGTAATATTAAAGTTTTTAAAAACAATCTTGCTGGACCAAAAAACATAAGTGGCGCAGTCGACGGAGTTTTCGCGAGTTTTCATTGTGAAGGACTTTTGAGTTTCAACTCATTAAGCGAAAAAACGAACCCATCAAAAAGACTTGGTGCAACCGTGAAGTTCCATCGAGGATACAATCACGCAGCGAGGCATGAAGATTTTGATGTTCAACTGGATCCTGTAAGTGAATTGAATATTACCATTGTTTATGTCAGACTCCTCTGATTCCAATCCTATTGATTCAATTTCCGAAAACAATTCTATTGAGTTAGAGACAATTCTCGATTTAATTAACACATTTGATAATTTAAACATTACTGACGAAAGTAATACAGTAAATATGGCAGTAACGCCCAATTTTGACACAAAGAATCTTTGTATCGTACCGGAATTTGACGGTAACCCAAATAAACTACACAGATTCGTAAAAGCTTCTGAATCGCTTTTACTTCACTATTTTGATGTTAATAACCCTAATAACTTTCAAAATACCTTACTGATTAATGGAATTTTGAATAAACTTCAAGGCAAAGCCGAAGAAGTAGTAGCTATTCACGGCGCAACTAATAGTTGGGAAGAAATAAAAAATTCTCTTATTCTAAATTTTGGCGATCAACGAGATGAAAACTGTTTGAATCAAGATTTAGTTAACTTGAGACAAAGACCCGGAGAATCTCCCCAAAAGTTTCATGAAAAAGTTTTAACCCTTCTTAACACCATTTGCAACTACATTGACCTTAAATGCGAAGAAACAGAACGTAAAGCCAAGAGAGAATTTTTCACCAAACAAGCTCTCAAAACATTTTTAGCTGGATTAAGAGATCCACTAGGACCAATGATACGCGCTATGAGACCTAATAGTTTAGCTCAGGCACTTCAATTCATCATTGAAGAAGATAATATAAAACATTATCAAAGTCCAAATAATTTTCAAAATTTGAGAAAACCGAATCCACAAAATTTTTCGACACATCAGCAATTTTATCGATCACAAAATAGACCAATTCTGACCCAACAACAATACATTCATCCCCAAAACAGCCAAGCAAATTCACAAAATAATTCTAGCTTCAAATACCAGCAATTTCCTAGTGTCCCCATAAATCTCCAGAGGAATCCAAATTTCGTTCCGCAACGATTCCCAACCAACTCCCAAGTTTTCAAACGATCCCAAAATTATCAACAGAATAAACCTACACCAATGAGCATTAGCAGTTCCCTTAATAGTAAGCAGCGAACTCAAAGAAATTTCCAAAATACATCCTTCCAAAATACCTCTCAAAAACCAGATTTTATTAGCGAAGAACTTTTCAATACTGAACATTACGATAACGGACAAGAAAACATAGAATTCGACGAAAACATTGAAATTGACAACCCCGAAGAAGATTTCCCAAATTATGATTTCCCCGAAAATTTTCAGACGGACGCTTTCTCGGAACAAGAGACTTAATTGAAACATATATATCATCGGATAAAAGAGAACTACCGTATATTCAGATAAAAAACCCTCCTTTGAAACTACTAATAGACACTGGATCAACAAAATCTTTCATTAACCCAAAAATCGCTCATGAAAATTATCCAAATCAGATTTTACTAGAACCATTCACAGTTTCTACAGTTTTTCAATCAGAAACACATCAACATTGTGCCGACATCCCAATCTTTCCAGAATTCAAACAAAATATCAACCTTAAATTTTACCTTTTCAAATTTCATAATATTTTTGACGGACTCATAGGATTAGATAACCTAAAGTTATTGAACGCCCAAATCGACTTGATAAACTCCAAATTAATTACCCCTGTAACTACTATTCCCATTAAATATCAACCAAGCCAAGTAAACCAAATTTTCAAATTAAGAATTAATCCTCATACCCAAGTTATTGCGAATGTACCCGTAAAACAAAACAACGGCGATATTCTTGTACCACATCAGATTATTCAGAAATGCGAAATACCGGCAACACTTTCGAAAGCTCAAAACGGTTTTGCAAAAATCCAAATCTCTAACAAAACAGACGAAGATATCATTATGAATTTAACACAACCAATTAACTCATTCCCGTTTATAGAAAGCAACTACGAATTTTATCACTTAGACTCACAAAAAACCGGCAATACTAAATTCAACGCTGAAAAATTAATCAGAACCTCGCACATGAACGAAGAAGAAAAATCCTATATCCTAAAATTATGCAATAAATATTCCGATATTTTCCACATCGAAGGCCAACGTCTCACCTTCACAAATCAGATCAAACATTCAATAAAAACAAAAGACGAAATTCCTATTTATACTAGATCCTATAGGTATCCATTTGTACACAAAGACGAAGTAAGGCGACAAATTAATTCCATGCTAGAACAAGGCATAATTAGGCCAAGTAATTCACCCTGGTCTTCTCCAATTTGGATCGTACCCAAAAAGAACGACTCATCCCTAAAGAAAAAATTTAGAATCGTGGTAGACTTTCGGAAACTAAACGAAAAAAGTATTGATGACAAATATCCTCTTCCAAACATCACCGATGTTCTCGATAAACTCGGAAAATGCAACTATTTTTCAACCATCGATTTAGCCAGTGGTTATCACCAAATTGAAATGAACCCTGATGACATTCCTAAAACCGCATTTAGCGTCGAGAACGGTCATTACGAATATCTCAGAATGCCCTTCGGATTGAAAAGTGCCAGTGCAACCTTTCAACGAGTAATGGATAATATGCTTAGGGGATTACAAAACGAAATATGTCTTGTATATCTCGATGACATAATCGTCTATTCAACATCACTCCAAGAGCATATCGTCAATCTTGAAAAAGTTTTTCAGAGACTCCGCGAAACTAATTTCAAAATTCAACTTGACAAGTCAGAATTTTTAAGAAAAGAAGTAGCTTACTTAGGTCATATCGTCACCCCTGACGGCGTCAAACCTAATCCAGATAAAATCAAAGCTATCAAAAAATACCCAATCCCTAGAACACCTAAAGAAATAAAAGGCTTCTTAGGACTTCTCGGATACTATCGAAAATTTATCAAAGACTTTGCTAAAATTACTAAACCCCTTACTCAATGTCTAAAAAAAGGTTCAAAAATCGAACACACACCACAATTTATAGAATGTTTCGAATACTGCAAAAATCTCCTTACAAACGACCCCATTCTTCAATATCCCGACTTCGAAAAAGAATTTCTTCTTACAACCGATGCAAGTAATGTTGCCATAGGAGCCGTACTTTCACAAGGCCCCATTGGATCAGATAGACCAGTTGCATACGCATCGAGAACACTAAACGATAGCGAACGAAACTATAGCACAATAGAGAGGGAACTTTTAGCCATAGTCTGGGCAACTAAATATTTCCGCCCCTATTTATTCGGTAGAAAATTTAAAATATTATCCGATCATCGTCCACTTCAGTGGGTAATGTCACTGAAGGAACCAAACAGCAAACTCTTAAGATGGAGATTAAAACTATCAGAATTCCAATTCGAAATTCTATACAAGAAAGGCAGCTCAAACAGTAATGCTGACGCACTTTCTCGAGTCGAACTACACAATAAAGAACTTTTTGAATATATGCAAAAATTTAATGAATCATTCTCAAAATCGAACGATAATGATAAAGACAACGACAATTTTTCTATGTTAGCGAACGTAAGCGAAACACCGAATGTTAACGAAATACCGGAACCCGAAGCAGGTCCATCGGTATCTCGACCTCTCGAAGGGGAGGATGCGACGGCAAGCCCATCTCACCCATCAGACAATCCTCCAGATTCCGACGATGACGATACAGTTCATTCAAGTTCTGAAGAACCAATACAAGGAATCCCAATAACAGAAAAAGCACTTAACATTTTCAAACATCAAATTATCCTAGATTTCGTTTACCACTCACCAGCAAAAACAAAAATAGAAAATCTCTTTTCAACAAAGCGTAGAATTTATTGTCAACTCTCCGTGAACAACTTAGAAAGTGATACCATAAAATTATTCAAAAATTACATAAAACCAAACACAATATATGCGATAAATTTCAAAAATGATGAGTATGTCCCAAAAATTTGCGAATTCTTGAGAAATACGTTTAAAAACTCTGCATTCAAATTGATCAAATGTAATACCGTTTTAAAAGATGTAGAAGATAAAGAAAGACAACAAGAACTCATTAAATTTCTCCATGAAACAAAAACCAATCATAGAGGAATATTAGAAACAGAAAACCGTATAAAACAAACATATTATTGGCCAGGAATCAAAACCGACGTAAGTAACTACATAAATTTTTGCGATATTTGCCAAGTCAATAAATACGACAGAAACCCTCCAAAACAAAAATTAATGCTAACACCGACCCCAATCAAACCTTTTGAAATAATCCACATCGATACTTTCCAGACACAAGGACAAAAATTCCTTACATTGATAGATACATTTTCCAAATACGCACAAGCATATCCATTAATTTCCCTATCAGGTATTGAAGTTGTCCGATCTCTATTGACTTTTATGACCCATCATGGAGCACCGACTACCATTGTAATGGATAACGGAAGCGAATTGAAAAATTCGGTTGTTCAAGAATTTTTAAAACTCCATCAAATTCATCCCCATTACATTACTGTGAACAATAGTCAATCAAACGGATCAATCGAAAGACTTCATTCAACTTTAATAGAACTACTTCGTATCATAAAAGAAAAAGACAAAAATTCAACCAACATTCTAAACCAAATGCCTTACGCTATATTAAGTTACAACAACTCTATTCATTCCGCGACAAAGCAGAAACCAATAGACGTAATCAACGGACACTTAAACACAAAAGACCCCCTTAATATTGATATCAACGAAAAATTCATAAACAATTACATCGAAAATCATCGTGATAAAACACTCGAAATATACAAAAACCTAAACGAAAATTTGGCGAAGAAAAAACAAGCTACAATCGAGAAACACAACGAAAAACGACACGAACCATTGACATACAAACCCGGAACTACAATTTATCGCAAAATTACATCTAACAATCGAAATAAACTAACACCAAAGTTCTCAAAAGATCAAGTAATCCAAAACAGAAAAATTAAAATCACGACCCATCGAAAAACCCTCCACAAACAGAACTTAAGAAGACCAAAGACTAAACAAAATGAATCTTTACAGGACGAGCCTAATCGCAATAGCGACGACAGCAGATCAGAAGATAACAATAACTAACCTCAAAGACAACCCAGGAATTCTTCCAATTGACCTAGGCAACGCCAAAGTAAAATTGAAATCCCACAATTTCATCCACTATTACAATCTCCTACCCATACACACTGAGTTGAATATGATAAGAAGTCATTTCGACAAAATTACTGAAACAATTCTAAATAATAAAAAGAACCCATATTATTTCGAATTGCAAAATTTCGACAGAGCTTTGAGTTACCAATTAAACATGGCAGAACAAAAATTAAACATAATTTTTCCGAAAACAAGAGTCAGACGTGGTCTCATTAACGGTTTAGGCACAGTAATTAAAGGCATTTCAGGCAATTTAGATGCAAATGATGCAGTTCACTACGACCAAATTCTTGACGATTTAAAAAATAACCAACAGGAGATTGTCACTAAATTAAATACCGAAATTTCAATAACCACCGAAATAATCAAAAATTTCAATAATACAGTTTCATTCTTAAAACAAAATCAGGAAGAAATTAAATCTGCACTTTCTCAGACAGTATTCCAATTAAAAGAACTAAATTTCAACTTCTTTAACTACCTCCAAGCAAGAAACGTCTTAGATCAAATAAATGTATGTTTAAATATAATATTGCAATTACTTAATGATATCGAAAACGCTATAAACTTTGCAAAGCAAAGAATAACCATAACATAATAACACCATAGCATAATAAAACCATCAGAGCTACACACGATTACGAAATTCGTTCTAAAACATAATGAACCAGAAAACCTCCTTTTCGTTGAGGAAGCAGAGATTCACAAATATTATAATGTCATAGACGTAGATGCATATATTTCTGGCAACAGAATTGTTTTCATCCTATATTTTCCAATAATATATCCCACAAAATTTTCACATTATCACCTTTATTCGATACCAACAAAAAAAAATACAACCATAATTCCTGCCAACTCATATCTGACAATGAACGAGAAGTATTTTCAATACACTCCAACACCATGCATAGATTTGCACCCAGGATACTATTGTACCCAAAACAAACTCACCGATGGTACGAAACATTCAGATTGCACATTCCAATTACTGCAACTCCAAGATACCTACAAGGATTGTCAACACATCCCTATATCATTATCAGAAAGTTTCATCGAACAAGTAGACAACTCGAAATACATTGTAGTAGCACCAAAAGAAATGAAAATTCTAACAACCTGTGAAAGAACCGATTTTGCTACTCTGAAAGGTACCTTCTTAGTAGACATTCCCTCCGGATGCCTATTCGAAACTGAAAACAATCGATACAGAAATGATAAACATATGATTAAGAATCAACCAATGTTCCTGCCACAAATAATTTCAGAATTGAAGAACTCTACACCCCAATACACCAGGATACATCTACACAAAATTCGCTTAGACAAAGTACATGAACTTCAAAAACAACAGGAGCAGATAAAACCCCTAATACCAAAATTTCAAGAAACAAAATCAACAAAATATTGGATCATTATCATCTATTTACTAATTATCCCATTATGTTTCTATTTTATTGTGAAAAAATTGACAAGACTAAATTTGTGCAATCGAAGGGCTACCAATAGATCCACCTCAGCTGAAGACACCAACAGCCCAAGGACATTCATCATCCCGTAGACGACACTCTGAGGATGGAGGAGTTATATATCTCGTTCTAAGACCATAGCAACAAAATAAGCAGACTAAGGAAGAGAAGACATGTGTAACCTGACCGCTTCGTGGAAGATGGCCCGTTTCGTGGAAGATGGCTAAGTCCGCAATTCTTACCAGCGACACGGACGCTTTATCTTATCTCAGTCTGTAATAAACATCTAATACGAACACTTGTATTTGATTTCAATAAAATTCTATCGTAGAATTCACTGGTAATTTCAATTGTAATATTAAAGTTTTTAAAAACAATCTTGCTGGACCAAAAAACATAAGTCGAGCCACCAAATGCTATGTACTGTCCACACTGTTATACGGAGTTGAGGGGTGGACGCTGAAGGCGCGGACCATGTCACGTTTGGATTCTTTTGAGATGTGGTTATACCGACGGATACTAAAGATATCATGGACCGAACGAGTAACAAATGATAGGGTACTCGAAAGAATGGATAAAGAACGGGAGCTTTTAACAACAGTAAAGCGAAGAAAAGCAGCTTATTTCGGCCATATTTTTAGGAACAGCAAGTACAGTTTTCTGCAACTAATCGTTGAGGGAAAGATCGAAGGACGAAGAGGCGTCGGGCGTAAAAGATTCTCTTGGCTACGAAATCTACGCCAGTGGTTTGATATAAGAGAGGCCAGTACGATCATCCATTTGGCACGAGACAGAGAGGAATTCCAGTTGATGGTCGCCAACCTCCGTTGAGGAGACGGCACTTAAAGAAGAAGCGAGGAGTGAGAAGCCGACGGCGAGGAGAAATCCTACGCGTATAGGCAAAAGTCGGATAATAATAATAATAATAAAGTTTATTGATCCTTTGTGACTGTTACAGTATAGGACAGGTCATAATTAATACAATTTCTAATACATAGGTATATAACAATTGACTAAAACAAAGGTATATATCACTCAACTTTACAAGACCACAATTCCAACGATCCATCGCTAAGATAATCAGCAGTCGAGTAATAACATTTATTCAACAATAATTTTTTCATTAAAATTTTGAATTTTATTTGATTTTCATTCTTGAAAGAGTCTGGTAAATGATTAAAGAGCTTTATGCTCTGATAAGACGGTGAACGTTCAAACCGGGAGGTTCTATGACTAGGTAGAGTTAAAACATTTGTGTTCCTTGTGGAATAACAATGAAAATCAGATAATTTTGTAGCAGAATTAAAATTTTTCTTCATATGAAGTAAGCATTTGAATATGTATATACAAGTCACTGTCATGATTTTATTCTCAATGAAATATGGTCGACAGGAGGATCGAGGATGTATATTGAAGATCATCCTTATTATTCTCTTCTGACATATCAGAACTCTGTTTAAATCTGATGAGCTTCCCCATGTCAAAATATTATATGCTATGTGAGGATAACTTAGAGAGTAGATTTCGCGCATAGGCTATTGACAGGGCAACATATTTGGGTTTTGTGGAGATTGAAACCGGATATTTTTCCTTGATTGTGCCGTTGTGATCTGTTTTTCTTTCCGGTGAGTTATTTACCTTCCTTTATATAGTGCTGAGCTTTATTTTGCTACGATCCTAGGGGTCGTATTTTCCTTATAACCTCTTCTCTTTTTTTCTGCTTTTTTTTTTTTTCAGTAGTTTTAAGATAAGCTCGTTATACTAATCTCTTTTTTTTCGCAAACATGGATGAAACGGTTCTGTCTGCATTATCCCCCAGGGCTAACCTGGCCTTTTCTCAGCTGAATAAAGAAATCTGGAATTCCATTAATGTTAGTTTGTTAAAGGAAGAATTAACAATTGTCAGGGTTGAAGCCCTTCGACGTGACAAATCCGATCTAGTTAACAAAATAGACGAAGTTCTTAATAAAATAAGTGAAGGTACCTCAAAAATTCGCAAAACTCACTGCTTCTACTCTTGTAAGGACAAAGGTCCTTTCGAGGTAGTGATCGAAAGTTCTAGTAATGAAATCAAAGATTTAAATCCTCTTAATATAGGGAAAATCATCTACAATAATTCTAATTACAGTGTCTTCAATATTCTCAATATAAATCGTAAAGGCCTGAGAAGGGTCGGAGTTAGATTTGCTTCCGCTGATCAAGCTAACAACTTCGTTAAATACAATGATTTTAACCCAACAGTTTTTGAAGTTTACATTCCTGGGAGGTTTGTCACTGTGATGGGAATTGTTCGGGATGTGGGACAAGATATTTCTGATGAAGAAATTATCTCAATGGGTAAGGGTGTAAATCCAGGAGTTCAAGTTATAAGGGTGAGACGGTTTAATAGAAGAAAGACTACAGAAAATGGTATCAGTTACGTAAAAACTAATACTTGTGTTATTACTTTTGAGGGTACCACTCTACCCAAATTCTTCGAACTATACTCAATCAGGTTGCCTGTAGAACTTTATATCCCTCCAGTAGTACAGTGTAACAAATGCTGGCGTTACGGGCATGTGAGAAATTTATGTAGGGGTAAATTTAGATGTTCTAAATGTGGTTCTCATCACGATGATGAGAAACCATGCGATTCTGAACCTAAATGCATTTTTTGTCAACAGGATCATTTAGCTTCCGATAGAAAATGCCCGGAATACTTGCGTCAAACTAAAATGAGAGAAATTATGGCGTTACATAATGTGTCATTATATGAAGCAGATAAAGCTTGTAAGAGACAGGTTGCCCCCTCCCCTTCCGATTTTCCTTCTTTTCATAAGAAATCCTTTGAAAGGAGTCCGGATTCCTCCGGGCGAGTCGACCTCTCCTACGCCAATATTGCTGCTCGTCCCAAATCCCCTTCAGTTCAGAACTCTCAACTCAATAATCCCAGACAACGTCCCAAGAGGAAAGCTGCGTCTCAGCTAGGATATGATAAGGAGGCTCATAATGCTTGCTTATTCGATCAAAGACCTTCTTTTGCTTCTGAATGTATTTCTTCCTCCCATCAGGAGGCTGGCCCTAGCAAATTCTCCTCATCCTCCCCAATCAAATCAAAAGGTTTTTCTCAACTTCAATCCTTTTCTCAGGCTAGTTTATACGACTACAGCCAGAACGAACAGTTTACATTAGAAGATAACTCGATTTACCCTAGACAAATAATCACATATAACGAGGACTACCTGCAATACGGTGCGTCCTCGTTGTCTTAAGTTGATTTATACATATTTTAGTGTTTTTTTTTATTTACTTATAGACCTTTTCCGGTTCAATTTTCCTTTTTTTGTTTTTTCTTTAAGTTTATATTTAGATTTTTTTTCATAATCCCTTTAATGGAAATTAAAGTTCTTCAGTGGAACATTAGATCTTTCGTATCGAACTTTAATGATCTGAAGATCCTTATTAAGGAATTGAATCCGGATATAATAGCTTTAAGTGAGACCTTTTTGCGCTCATACATAGATGTTTCCTTGTCCGGTTATTCTCTGTTGAGACAGGACAGAGCTGACGGCTACGGTGGTATTGCTTTCGCGATCCGTAACTATATTCCTTATGTTGAGATTGATTTGCAGGCAATGGTTCTTCCGGTCGGTCTTCAAATTTCCGGCGTTCAATGTGCTGGATATAAGATCTTCAATCTTTATGTGCCTCCTGATGTTCGTCTGTCTCCATCAGTTCTCGATCATGTTTTTTCATTGGCAGATCGGTCCAGCTTATTCATCGGTGATTTCAACGCTCAGAACTCCTTATGGGGTTCTGGTCGCGGTAATCGCAATGGAAATGTCCTTCAGTCATTTATAAGGGATAGCGACTTCGGTCTCCTCAACGACGGATCTCCCACTAGGGTCGTTCCGCCGGGTATTTCCACAAGCGCTCCTGATTTATCCATTTGTTCGAGTGATCTTCTGGTTAGATGCGCTTGGTGCGTGGTGCAGGACTCCGGGTCTAGCGATCATTTGCCCATCATGATAATGATTAACGGTGGGGCGGCTTCCGCTCCTTCTACTTGCTTTTCGCTCCGTAAGTACAATACTAAGTACGCCGATTGGCAGAAATTTTCAAAGCACGTCTTTGAGGAGTTCAGTTCAATTCAGGTAGACGATATCGACCGTTTCGTCGAGAACATTCAGGCAGCGTCGGACGCCTCTCTCCCAAAGTTTAATTCACGTCAAAACTCAAAATATTCAGTGCATTGGTGGGACGAGGAGGTCTCTGAGATGATAAAATCGAGGAGATCTCTTTTATCAGTATATAACCAATCCCCCACTCTGAGTAATTACCTGAGATATAAAAATCAGGTGGCGAAAACCAGAGCCATTGTCAAAAAAAAGAAAAAGGTCTCATTTAGGGGTTTTTGCGAGAATCTTACGATAGAACATACACATCGTTTCTGGGGTATCATTAAGAAATTCTCAGGTCGTGCTCGTCCCAATAAAATTCATCCGGTGTCGGAGAGGTGTTGTAGGGAAATTCTGAACAAACTGTCTCCCCCCATGTTTTGTGGTCCTTTGTCCCTCCAATACGAACCTGTCTTTGAGGCTTTCTCTCTTCAGGAGTTGTTATACGCTCTCAAAAAAAGGACTAATTCTTCGCCAGGTATGGACGGAATCGATTTCACGATCCTATTCCACCTCCCCCTCTCTACTAAAATTCTTTTACTTGAGTTGTTTAACAAGCTCCTTGGAGGCTCGGATCCCTCGCCTATGATGAGTTCATCGGTTATCATCCCCTTATTGAAGGGTTCTTTGCCTGCAGACGTCGCTTCGAACTATCGCCCCATCTCTATTTCCCCGTGTACCACGAAGATTTTGGAGCGGATGCTGAAGGTAAGAATAGAAAAGAAGATCGAAGATAGAGTGGGCTCTTTTTGTTTTGGATTTCGAAGGGGCAGATCTGTGTTTGATTGTCACTCTCTGCTTACAGCACACGTATATGCAGGCTTCGCCAGGGGATTTTTTTCTGTCGGAGTGTTCTTGGACATCTCTAGTGCGTACGATAACGTCGATCTAAACACCTTGTGGGCAGACATGATAGAGTGCGGCATCAACAGAAATGAGGCAAACTTGATATACCGATTGTTCCTCGGTCGCAAGGTTTCTATCCGTAGCGGTTCAAACGTAGTATTGAATAAGGTCGTTTATACCGGCCTACCGCAAGGTTCGGTTTTGAGCGCTCCATTGTTCAATCTTTACACCAGTTTTCCTTCGAACTTGTTGGATTGTGATGTTGTTCTTTTCAGATACGCCGACGACTTTGCCATGGTTTCTTCTGGTGGGAGTTTGGATGCCGTGATAGAAGGGGTCAATTCAAGTTTGGATAAGTTAAACCTGTGGCTTGGAGGTAGAAACCTCAGCATTAATGTTCAGAAATCATCAGCAGTAGTTTTCACCAAACACCTACGTCCCCCTCCTCACCCGGATATTTCTCTGAACTTCCTTCCCATTCCTTGGAAACACCAGATTAAATACTTGGGCGTTACTTTCCAGCAAAAATTGAAATGGGACGCACATATCGATCTCATGTGTTCCAGAGCGATTTCCCAATGTAAAATTATAAAGAGTCTATGTAAGCCCTCTTGGGGTTCGCACCCCTCGATTCTTCTGAATGTGTACAAAGGTCTTGTGCGTCCGTATCTCGATTTCGGCGGCATTCTGTACGGGAGGTGCTCAAGAGCGTCACTTTCCAAGTTAGATAGGGTGCAATTCGCGGCCTTAAGGTCCGCTTTGGGCCTCATGAGATCCACCCCCACGTCAGTTATCCTGGCAGAGAGTGGTGAACTTCCTCTTAAGTTTAGACGATTGTGGCTCTCTTTCAAATTCGTTTCCAAGCTCATTCGCCTGTCTTCTCATCCCCTCTCGGAGATTCTTCGGAATCCAGAATTTCTTGATGGTTTGTGGTTCAACGGGACTGTCCCTGGCTATGTTCAAGCCTTCAAATTGCTGAAGGATAAATCCAACGATATTTGGCGAGCACCCTGTCTTCCTTTTTTTCTTTCAGACTACCGAAACAGATCAGGAAGAGTGTATCATCTTATCTCCGATCTCCAGAAGGGTTCAGCCTTGAACCAGCAAAAACTGCTCTGTTTGCTTTCGGAGAGGTTTCAGGGTTTTACAGAACTCTATACTGATGCTTCAAGGGTTAGTCAGCCAGAATCTGTGGGGTACGGTGTTTGGATTCCTTCGTCGAGAACTAGAATTTGCGGTAAGCTTCCGGATCACTGGTCGATTTTTTCGGCTGAAATGTTCGCAGTCAATAGATCTATTAATTGGATTCTGGAGAAGAACATTCACAGGTCAGTTATTATTTCAGACTCCCAAAGCGTAATCAGTAAATTGGGTAGCGGTTCGATCAACGCTAATTCGGATATTTTCACTGTCAGTTCTATAATCCTTTTAGACAGGGCCAGATCTATGGGTTTCCAGGTGTCTCTTTTGTGGGTCCCTAGCCACTCTAACATTCTTAACAACGATATTGCGGATGAGTTGGCCAATCGGGGCAGACAGTTGTTGGGCCGTTCGGGTTTAAAGGGCGATCCAAGGGATTTTTGGCCTGCATATATCGCGGAAATCTGGGGTACTTGGGATGACGAATACTTCAATATAGGTTTAACGAAGGGTAAGATTTACGCAGCTTTCGTCAGACCAAGTAAATACCGTGCAAAACCTTGGTTCCGCAATAGATCGACTTCAAGGAAGTCAATAACTTCTTTAACGCGCTTGAGATCGGGTCACTGCTCAATCCCAGATAATTTGGCCAGAATTGGTGTGGTTGATTCCCCTTTATGCAGCTGTGGGGAGGTGGGAAACATGATGCACCTGTTTCTTTCCTGCGATGGAAACAGATACAACGTGGAAATATTATATGAGGGGTTATCCTCACTTGGTCTTAGTTTGCCCATTAACATCTATGAGGCTATCTTCTCCCATAGAGAAGAGATAACGAGCTTATTATTGGAATTTCTTAGATGCTCGAATTTGCATGTATAGCTTGTAGATTTTGGAGTCATATAGTACGTTAACAGTTCAGCATTATAATATCCTTTATCCTTTCAGATTTTTCCTAGTGTTTGTGTTTCATCCTGTGTTCTCCACGGGGTTAAGCTACAAGTCAGCCTATTTGTCAAGTTGAACAATCTAAACGTTTACAATAATCCGTATTCAAAGTCTCAGTCCGGTATAGATTAGTTCTAGACTCCTACAGCCCTGGGAACCGGATTGATAATTCACCGTCCACAAAGAGATTGGAAGCATAGCCTGCGGGCTGTTCCATGGTGCTAAGTATCCTTAGTTTGGGGGCTGCTAACGAGGAAGCTATAGCATTGAGAAGAAGAAGAAGAAGAAGAAGAACTTAGAGAGTAATATACATCTAGAATAGACGTCAGTGGAAACAAATTTTTTATTTTATTTATAGCGAAAAAGGAAGAATTCAACTTTTTGCACACCATGTCAATATGATAAGACCATCTCATCCCATCGTCCATGTAGACTCCCAGAAGTTTAGTCCACTCCCTTGATGTCAATGAGATGTCCCCACAAAACACAGAAATGCGCTCTCTGTTCCAAATTTTCAACCCGAAATGAATAAGAACAGTTTTTTCAACGTTAACCATTAACTTATTCATTCTACACCAATCAGTGAATAACCTGATTATATATGAGGTCGACTCCGTGAGCTCCTCAGGGCTCCGAGCCGTGACAAGTATCGAGGTATCATCTGCGAATAGTGTAATTTGGTCTGCGTCGATACAGACCGGTAAATCATTTATGAATAGTAAAAATAGCAATGGCCCCAGAACGGAGCCCTGAGGAACCCCCAGAACCACCTCACATTCATCCGAACTAGCACCATTCACTCTGACTTTCATAGTTCGACCAGTCATGTAACTTCTCAACCAATCCAAAAATATACCCCTGAATCCCAAATTATAACACTTACTCAACATGAAGGAGAAACACAATGAGTCAAAAGCTCTAGACAGATCAAAAAATAACCCCGCCACACACATACCCTCATCCAGACGTCTGTAGACAATTTCGACAAAAGAATATGCCGCTGTCTCAGTTGAACGTCCCGGTCTGAAGCCATGTTGAGAATCCGTGATTACATTGAATTTATTCAAAAACTCGAGTATTCTGTTGAACACAATCTTCTCAAATATCTTCGAAAAGTTAGTGAGAACTGATATAGGGCGATAATTTGCAATGTCCTGCGGATCACCTCTTTTATGAACAGGAGTGACCATACTTTTCTTTAAACAATCTGGAAACCTTCCCGTAGATACAGATAAATTTATTAAACTAGCAAAATGATCAGAAATGGATTCATTTATAGTCTTTAACAGTCTTGTAGAAATAAAATCTATACCTGTGCTTTTTTTATTGTTCAGCTTGTTAATTACATTCATAACTTCATTCTTCGAAACAGGATGGAAAAAGAAGTTTGAATTCAGCATTTTTGAAGTAGTACATGATGGAGACAGATGTTTACCAAAGTATTCATGTAGCTTCATTGATGTTATAGTAGAAAAATATTCAGCAAAAGATTTCGCAATTAAAGTTGCATCAGTACACAAATTTTCCCCCAGAAGTAAAGAGATTTCAGAATCCTTTGATTTAGTCCTCCCCGTTTCTAAGTTGACCAGATTCCAAACAGTTCTATTCTTTTGACTTGAATTTTCTATTAGTTTCGCATAATAATTGCTTTTTGTGTTATTGACTAATTGATTATATTCCTTTTTTGCAGATTTATATAATTGCAGGGAATTAAAATTTTTCAAGTTGGAATGTAACCAAAAAAGATTTTTCAAATGATGGCTACTCTCTCTAATTTCAGTCGTTATCCAACCTCTTGAACAATCCTTTTCACCACAGACGCGTTTAAGCGGACAACATTCCTCAAAAACGTATCTGATGGTATTCACAAAAGTCTGAAAACAAACATCAACATCAGACTCACCGTATATATCCGCAAATACTGTATCATGAATTGACATATTGAATGTATTCAAATTATTCTGAGAAATATCCCTTACATATTGTGTTTTCTTATCTACTTTTTTTTCAGCTGATACGTAATAGTAATCAAGCGAAATTACTTTATGATCGGCAAGATTTGCCTCGAAAACCCGCGTTTTACAGGATTTCAGATCAGTATTTGCCAATATATAGTCTATAAATGAACTAGAAGTTCTACCAGAAATATCGGTGAACACTCTAGTCGGTTCAAAGCATGTAATTTTAAAATCGAAACAATTTAGAAAATCAACAAAAAGATTTTTCGTTTTTGAATCAATTTTATTGATGTCAATGTTAAAGTCTCCACACAAGAACATTGAATCCACTCTATGAATGCACTGTTGTAAGACATACGTGAGTTTATCAAGGAATGGGAGAATATCATTCATTGTTGACCTGTATATACTAAAAACCCCTAATTTGAGGTTATTGGCTATAATTTTTACTCCACATATCTCACAATTCATTTCTTCAGATAAATTGGACACATTAAAATCCGATGCTTTTAATCCATTTTTAACATATACTGCCGTGCCTCCGTTTCTGTGTGAAAGACGGCAAAAGTACGCGACTTGTACGTATCCTGGGAGAATCATCAGTTTGATATTCTCCTCTACACACCAATGTTCAACGATACTCAGGATATCAGGCTGTTCTTCCGCCAAGAAAACTTGAAGACTATTAATCTTGTTCGAAATACTCTGAATATTCAATTGTACAATTTTTAGGCTACTAGAATTTAACAAACTATCATTATTGGCTACTAACCCGGTGGTTTGGTCGGTCTGCGTTGAAAAAAATAACGTACACTTGCACGATTTGGCCAATTTGATGCTATAAGGGCCTTTTCGTATTCACTCGCTGGAATTGTGACCTTGAAAGAGGAGTAACTATCCGGAAACCGAGATTTTAATGATTCGCATTTCACTTTATTTGAAAAGTTTTTATTCAAAAATGACAACAAATCCTCCGCCTTAGTGTCCGGTTTTAAATTAGAGACATGAAGAAATTTCATCTTCTCAATTCCCTCCACTTTTGATGATCCAGAGAAATCACCGACTACTAATGGACGATTAAATTTTTGTTTCGGCCTTCTATATTTAACTTCCGTCCACTCATTTACTTTTGAATGTGATTGTTTGGCATTTTCAGATGAATCAACCGCTGCGATCGGTGAAATATTTTTCGTATCTTTGGCAGATGGCATTTTTGTACTCACGTGTTTACCCAGATCTCTCGTTACACCGCTCATATGAGAATTTTCAGTGACAATAATCTTCTCCTTGACAGGTTTTTGTGCGTTTTTGATGGAAACATTTGCACTTTTTTGTTGGAAATTTCGTTGGCTTGTGTTGATTATTGTCGCTGGTGAAGCATTATTTTTATGCTGATCTTTCATCAATAAATTATTGTGATTCTTCAACGATTCAATTGCTATGGCCTGGTTTGCGATAATTGAATCTTTTTGTGTTAGAAGTTCTCTCAAATATTTAACTTCAATTTGTAAAATCTCTGTAGAGTTTTTTCCATTTTCAATATTTATATCACGGATTCCCTCCGAACCCAAACAAATGAGATCACTATGATTACTTTTTTCGCTGAATTTTTTACGAAAAGACAACAACGCATCATTTGTAACATGGTCCGGCAAAGTAGCACTGACCAACAAATCAATCAAATCATTTTTACGAAGTTTATTCAACTCGTTAATCACGACGTCTGTATTCTCTGACATCTTGAACTCGAATGAAATCATACCAGTATCAACAAACTATAAATACCTGTCCAAGAGGAAGTAACAATCACACCGAATTAAATCATAAGGTCACTCATTTTTGTAATACGAACAACATCACCATCTTTCTTCAAATAAATGTTTCCATTCAAACACCACACATACTTCGAGGAATATTTTTTGGTAGCTGTCTTCAATAACATAAGTCTATCCTTGGTTAAATCCTCTGATTTGTACCTCTGTTTTATTATTGGGAGACCGCAATTGTTTACGATTTTTCAAAACAGAACGACGAGCTGCATCATTCCGGAATCGCACCAAAACAGCTGACGGCTTATCGCTGGGAACTCGTGGGCGTATGCGATAACACTTTTTCAGATCGGTTTCTCGAATGTTTGTTTTCATTGTTTTATTGAATAAATCTAAAACTTCCTCACGTAGATCTTCATTTTCTTTTTCTCGAATACCAAATATTCTTATATTATTGTTTCTCCTCATTTGTTCGCTGTCATCCAATGAAGTTCTTGAGCCTTCTTGATTTTTCTTGAGATTTTTTAATTCATCGGCCATGGAATCGATTTGCTTCTTCTGATCGGAGATGATGGATTCAAACTTCTCTTCAATTATCGTGGAAACAGATTCCGCCACCATTTTTAGGAATGATTCGTTGAATGTACTTGTTACAATGGATTTTATTTTTTCCAAGTCGTTAGCTGACAAACCCATGATCGATAACTCCAACTACTATTAAGGTCTCTCCAATATTCTTTGACAAATTTAATAGAGATAAATTTAAGAAATACTCAACGAATTTATCGCAGCACCTAACACACGTCTGCTTACTCCGGTGCCATCAGTAATCAGATCTTGGTCGTTGTCCTATTTTCCCACTTTAGCGTTGAAATCGTCCATTATAATGGTTATTTCGCGATTTGGTAGCGTGTTTATGATTTGCTCCAGTTGGGCATAACATGTATCTACTTCTTCATCTGCAGCCTCGCTTGTAGGCAAATAAACTTGTATTATATTTACATTAACCGGGTGGGCAGATAGTTTCACCATGACAATTCTGTCGCTTATTGTCCAGTATTCTCTAATGGCATGGAAGAGCTTTTTATTTACTATGATTGCCACTCCATTTCGGGATGAGTCTTGTGTGCCTGAGTATATTATGGTGTTTTCATTCGTTGATATGAAGTGTCCTGCTCCTCTCCAGTGTGTTTCTGATAGGCCAGTAATGGGATGGGTGGCTATTTCTTTTTCTACAATGGCAAATTTACCCGTTTGTAAAAGCCCGCGGACGTTCCAGGTTCCTATGTTCAAGCTTTTCCATATGTTTATGTTTCTTCCAGTCGTTGAGTTTCCATGTGATGCCTGGTCTCCTACATTCACATGGCCGGTCGTCAATTTCACACCACTCGGCCCGGACCCTGGGTGGCGCTAGTCGCTAGCTGGATCGCATGGCATATCAGAATCATCAGTACTCATCGATTTCATGAATGTTCTTAGGGCAATTTGACGCAGTGGGGCACCTAGTCCTTCTGCGTGATCCGGAGGTATTTGTTTCCCCACACCTCGATTTTACGGTTATTCCGCCGATACTCGGTCGCCAGAGCCTCGTCTGTTATCTAGCAGGGTGTACCGGTTGACAGATGCCATCACTCTAGCAGGTGAGGTTGACATTTGGGCCGGCTTTTTCGGATCTGTATGCCATCGCCCCTTACACCCAGGGTGTTTTTCCAACCTACAAATTTAATCTGAACTTATAATAATGTTCCACCCTGAGATTTCATCAATATTCATCATGCCATGTCGAATCGGACAAATCACCCTGTAGACTCTCAATGAAGGCCAACAACCATAAACCAAAAAAAGGTTGCATTTTCCCTATATTTGAACCAATAAAATGATTTTATAATAATCTTACCAATATAAACTGCTCTCTGCTTCCCCACAGCACCGCACTGTATAAGGATGTAAAGGAACAGGGTATAAGGATTGAAAATGGGACTTATACAATGCAAACTGACCTTCTAATGAACTGTAATCCTAATATATTTGAAATGTCCGTTAATTACACCAAAACCGTTATATTAAACACCGAAAACTTTATACTAACAATCTTTAACTATTCTTTCCGACAACCGATACATCACAAACATGATACAAACTAATTTCCCCCCTAAATCTTGAATTGTTACAGTGGATGATGTACTATAATAGATAAGCTGATTTATATCGAATCATGAATCTTCAGAAATAGAATAATGTACCTGAATGTATCCTAAGAATTAAAGGTAAATTTGTTCTACTTTTGGAGTGCCTCAGTACAATATTGAATGCACAAAACAAATCCCATTTGAACACCATACAACTTGAATTTTTTTACCACATGTTTTCTCAGAGAGTGTTCCCAAGTATTTCGAAGGATTCTTCCCTTTCGTTCATTGATATGCTCGGAAATTGTACAATTCATTGATTTTTTCATATTTGAGCACTTGTAGAGTTTTTCCATTTCACACGTTCGATAAAATTCCTGAAATTTGAAAATTTTAATTGCTTGTTCATTATTGATAATGAATAGATCATTTCCAATATTTCTTTTTCCTACATGTATCTAAACATATGTAATAACTAGAATTGATAAAGAGATAGAGGTCACTCACTGAATATACAGAATTACGTCGAACTCGATGTGTTTATATGTTTTCTCATTAGCGTAAGAAATTGAATACGATTTCCACTATTAAATATTCATAATATAAACACTTTGCAAGGGCAAAATCACAGATTACGGATAACAGGCAAGATTAAGAAACTTAGGAACAGCATCGGTAAAATATCCTAACCTCAATGCTGGTTAAAATGGCGGTATATTTGAGAATGACAGTCGATCAAATCACAGAACTATGAGTTGGCGTCATGGCGATGTTGAAATTGAATAAGATGCTGCAAATTAATGATATTTATTAATTATTAATAAATAATATTATATATAACACTCATCAATATTTATTTCAATCGACCACATATATATTCAGCATCATTAAATTGAATTATGGTTAAATAAATGTAGTGTGATATTAACTGATGATTATTGGTGGGATTCCAAATAAATTCTTCATTTCCATGAAATAAATATTTGTCCATACGACCAATACTTTATTCATCAATTATAATGCATTTTCGACAATATCAGTATTATTTACGAATAATTTCATTCAATAATGCTCAATATAGTAGTCGATTATAATAAATATAGCTGAGTGTTAATATATTATTGGGTAATAATTAACAAATATCATTAATTTGCAGCATTTTATTCAATTTCAGTATTCAATAATTAAATATCAATAAAGCTTGTTAGTATTAATTTTTCATTTGATAATTAATGATATGCATTATTTATAATTCAATGTAGAATAAAAATAATATATGAATAACGTATTTGTTCGATAGTTATTTGGGCTGTTTCTTCAATCTGATTGTTTGGTTGTGAGAACAACCGTTTTCCAAACTAGGTCGGTCTGGTCTTGTACGCATCATATTTTTTTAGACTTCGTGTTGGGTATTGGGATTTGAACTCTAGTCATCTCGGTTGCATCCATTCACTAATCAACAAACACTACTCATCACTAAGTAGGTACAAACGACATAAACCCAAAATTCAGTACATATGGTCTCAGCAATATTCAATAAGCCCACAGTAACACAAATTTTTAGTTTAAAAACGAAATAATAAAGGAAATTGTGTGTATACACGAATTTTAAGCATCTAAAAGAAGGCTGTTCATCTATGTGATCGCTAGAATTATTTTAGTTTGTTAATTATTAGTAAATCCCATATTTTTAGTGGATATAAGTACATATTACTGAAGTAAGAGTTTATTCATATATAGCAAATGTTTGTTAACTACCGGTTGAAAATTTGTTGACAATGAATTTATGTTATGTAAGTTCTTATAAATTAGTTATGTTATTACATAAATACCTCGTAAACAAATATTTCATTCTCTATTAATAAACTTTTTTCAATGCATGATTCATCTATTAATGAGTAAGTATATCAATTATAATTTTGCTGTAATAGTTGTGAATAACTATCCTTCAAATAATTGCTTTATAATGAAAGAAAGGTGGATTTCTCTCAGTGAAATGCAGTAAATTAATATTTCCAATTCGGATAGGTTATTCTTTCATTTACGTGAGTCATGTGATCTGTTAGCAGGCTGTCGGCTATGTTGATGAACAAATTCATTGGGCCAATGTATCAAGTTCATTGGAGGGATGAATATCTTTCATTGAGTTGATGTACTATGTATATTCCTATGATGAAACAAAAGCCGAGTTAGCACTAAAACCGCCAACGAATGCCTGTTCATTGGGACCAGAGCCGTATCTAGGTACAATTGCGCCTGTGGCAATATGTTAGACAGCGCCCCCCATTTTCGATGATTTTTTTTTCACCCATTATATTTCCTTATAATATTTTTTATTCCTAATTTGAGTCATATACTTTCGTTGAGGTTTTAAAATAATAACCAATATTATACAGGGTGTATATGATATAGTTGCGAAAAAATTCAGGGAGAAATTACTTGTCAAAAAATAGGATGGGTTTTTCAACTTTTTTTTGCGCCTCCATCGGCTTAGCTGTAGCCCCCTAAAGATGGCTCCCGAAAAGTAGTTTTCAATTTGTGAAAAGTTTATAATTGTTGTTTTTTTTTGTTTCGTTCATTTTATATTTGTATCATTTCTCGATAAAATCATCGTTTTGATATCCGCCTATTGGATAAATTTGAGGTCGAAAATAATTCCAACCTCCACAACTCATACGTATTATTTGTTGATGTTTTTTTTTCGAAAACTGTGAATAAAAGCAAAAAATTACAAGAGACCTCATTGTTAAAATAGATTAGTCTATCCAAAATAATTTACTCATTGTAAAATATGAATAAAGAAAAAGTTATCGCGGAACAAGTTTGGAGGGTGGCTTTTTCTACTCCTTGGAATCATAGAGAAACACTACCAACAATTTTTTCGAATGCCTTCTCGAGTTCTCGCTCGCATGAAATTTCAGTTCAACTTTATTTTTGTGAATTTTTTGGTTTTCAAGAGAAAAATGATGTCAACTACTTTTTCCACTAAGCGGGTGAGAGCTCAAAAAAAGTTCATTTGACAGACTCACCCTATTATTTGAATCTCCCCCTGATTTTTTCGCACCTAATCATAAACACCCTATATATTTACTCATTTTCATTGAAACCATTGATATTCATATAGGTATATATAAAGACTATAAAGAGATAACTCCTGAAGATCCTTATAAAATTGTATGGAAAAAAAAAAGCCGCCGCACTTCAAAAACAGATGGTACCGTTTGTCGAAGAAATACCGACAAGTTTGATAAAGCGTAAAAAACTCGTTAAAATAGGGGTAATAACACATGTCGAAGCTCGACCCTAATATTTATGATCTGAATGCGCGGCACCTTTGAACATACCGACGCTCAACAGATATATGATATATTTATGACTAGATTACGCACGCTTGAACATAGCCATATTTATATTATTTCTTCCCTTAAATTAAAGTTTTGTTGATCTTGAGATCATTTTGGGCAAATTCTATGGAAGGCTAGCAATATTTTAAATGTTTCCAGATTCCTCGGCATCGCTCGTTGCGAGGCGTAACATAACATAACAAGAAAACCATATTGTGATCTTTCGAATTATTTCGTCTGGAGCTCCAAAATTTTTTTCTTTTGATATTTTTGGGCGCCCCTGTGGGCCTTGCGCCCGTGGAAAGTGCCACCTTTGCCACGCCCTAGATACGGTACTGATTGGGACAACGAAACTGTACGTAACATGAATTTCAACTTGAACGAATTTGTTCGTTGGTATAATGAAAAGCACATTGTATCAACGTACGAAAGGTTGATGAACGGCATTCACTGATATTACGTACAATATTTCTTTCAGTGTATTTCTCCAAAGCCTTTGACACTGTTGATCATAATATTATTATTTTATCAAAACTCGAAAGATATGGTATCAAAGGAGTTGCATTTAAACTGATTCAAAATTATCTGAATAGCAGGAGACAGACGGTTGTATTAAACAACGGTAATAAAAATTTCATTTCATCTGAGAGAATGATGATCATGGGTGTACCGCAGGGAACAATAATGGGTCCACTTCTGTTTACGGTTTATATCAATGATCTTCCTAATGTATTTAAATCTTACAAGTTAATTGAGAATCCTAGGCGTGAAATAACAATGAGAGAAATCATGGATACAATCCTATATGCCGATGACACGAACGTTTTGATATCTTGCCCTCTTGCCCAAGTATTCCCACAGTTGAGAACAACCTTTTGATTGCTATGTCAGAGATGGAGAACTGGTGTACAAATAATGGTCTGTTTCTGAATGCAAGTAAAACTAATGTAATGATTTTCTCGAATGTTCGATCTAACCTGACTTATTCAGATAACATCTTGTTCAATAGAGATGAAATTCATGTTAGCTCACAGACTAAATATTTAGGAGTTACATAAGACAAACATCTGAATTGGGAAATGCACTGTGACTCCCTCATAAGTAGGTTTAACTCTGTAATATACATGCTAAAAGTGGTTAGGAATCAAGTTCATATTGATTGTCTGAAAGCTATATATATGATTTCGCATCTTATATTAACAAGTACACAAGAGCACGTAGTTAAACCTGTTTGGATCATTTTCATGTGAAAATAACGCATAATTCTGCATTCAGAGACATGAAATCATTTATTTTGAAATACGATATAACAGATCATTTTCCGATAGCACTCGTGATCAAGACTACCAATATAAGGACAACAACGCAGAGAAAGAAACTTGAGAAATCTGAAAAAATTTGTATCGATCATTCTGGGCTCAAAACCGATTTGCGGTCGGAAACTTGGAACTGCGTTTTCAGTTCGGATGATGTGAATACTGCTGCTTCGAAATTCGTCGATATATTAAAACACCATATTGAACAGAATTCAAGAAGAATCAAGAGGAATAGAAAGAACACCGCCATAAAAGAATGGATAACACCCTCAATACTCAAATGCGTGAATAGGAAGAACAAACTCTTCGAAGAAATACAGAAGAACCAGGAATCAGATGAACTGAAGAAAAATTACAGAAAATATAAGTCAGCACTGACAAAACTTATAAAAAATTCGAAACGGGAGTATATACTGAAGAGTATTGAAGAGAAAAAAAACGAGTCCAAGAATCAGTGGGAGTGCGTTAATAAAATCTGCGGCAAGACCAAATCCAAAACAATTATTCATAGTATTCAGCTGGAAAATGGAGAAGTATGTACAGGGGAAAGGGATATAGCTACTGAAATGAATGAATTTTACAGTAAAATTGGTCAGAAACATAGGGGTAGATCGTATGATCTAGGTGGAGACAAGGAGAGAAAAACATCTGTGAGGAGACTTTGTTCTTGTCGCCTACGAATCAGGTTGAAGTGTTGTCCATTATCAAGCAACTAAAATCGAATAAAACTGCAGGAATCGACCATATACGATCAGAAACTCTGGAAGATGTAGCGCAAGAAATATGTTTACCTCTAGTCCATGTCATCAACTTATGCTTTGTCAAAGGTGAGCACATTAATTTCTAATTTATCGAAAGTCATTAAGAAAATTATCAAGGTTAGACTAGTAAGCTTTCTAAATAAAAATAATATCTTATCAGAAATACAATATGGATTTAGAGATGGAAGATCGACAGAGGATGCAATTTTGGAATTAACCACGGAATTGTACAAAGCAATGGATAAGAAATTGACGGCACTATGTTTGTTTCTCGACTTGACGAAGGTCTTTGATACCGTCAACCATGGGATATTGTTGGACAGGCTGGAAGACTATGGGATAAGAGGGATTACGCACCAACTGATGACAAGTTGTCTGTCTGGTAGAACGCAGGTGGTGGACATAAATGGAGTAAAAAGTGATACTATTGTTGTAGAGTCTGGTGTTCCGCAGGGTACAGTCCTTGGTCCCATTTTGTTCATTATATATATGAACAGCCTTCTTCAGCAAAAAACAATGGGAAAAATTATAAGCTTTGCAGATGACACAGCCATTATCTATACAGCTGAATGTTGGGAAGCTCTCAAACTAAAAGCCGAGAATGATTTCGCAGGTATCAAACAGTGGTTGGAAAATAATGAACTGTCTCTCAACTGTAAAAAAACCAAATATTTGGCCTTCACTTCATATTCAAACAACCTACCTGAAGCAGTTTCCCTTGAGATAGGACCAGGCGCTTCCATTCCCTCCGCAGAATCTGTCAAATATCTCGGTATTACGATTGATACGCATCTCAGATGGGATTTGCATATAAAACATCTTAAGGCAAAACTGAGAGGGTTGATTCAGCGATTTCGATACCTCAGAGACTTTTTGGAACGGAAACATTTGAATATCCTATATTATGCATTGGTAGGTACAGTCACAATTATCATATGAAATTTCTGCTTGGGGAGGTGTAAGCGACTGTTACCTTCGAAGTTTAGAAGTACTGCAGAAATGGATATTGAAAGTCATTTATGATAGAGCAATCAGATTTCCATCGGATCAACTATATGCGGAAACAGGAATGTGTGATCTAAGTCAGTTATTCGCCCTGAACCTTTTGATGAGTATCAACCGACGAAGAATAAAGATTAAACCTATAAAACATCCACATGAAACGAGAAGGAGAGAGGATGGCGCTGTTGTTCCTAGAACCTCCAAGACTATTGGTCAAAGATGTGACCAGTATATAGCTCCTAAGTTGTTCAACTTGCTTCCTGGAGAATATAAATCTTCCGTACACCACCCTAATTTCAAGAAAAGAGTGAGGAAATGGCTTCAATGTTCAGACAGAAATATTATCCACGACTTGATAAACAACAAATAACTTGTACTCAAAAATTTGAAGAGATATATTGATGATAGGATATTGTGATACTGTTATGAGTCTGAATTTTGTAAAATTGTTTTTCGTTCTTTTTTTATTGTTATTTTTGATCAGCATTTTTGTGACCTCGTTGATATGTAGAAGTGAAAGAACATCCCTTACAAGTAGCAACGCTACTTCTGTGATTTATGTTTATTTTCATAGTATGTAGATTTTGGGAATTGATGTCATTTTGAGAAATTTTGTTTTTTTTTTTCTGAGAATAAACTACCGACTTTTGCCTATACGCGTAGGATTTTTCCTCGCCGTCGGCTTCTCACTCCTCGCTAAGAGGAACATTCACTCAATCCCAGATATTTAAAATATCAGAAGGGCTGAGCTCGGTCGTGTCCGGTCCTTGTGGTCCCCCTGGTTCTCGTCGAACTTCTGGTCCTCTTACACGCGATCCTTGGACCTGTCCTTCGCTTCCTAGGAATTTTCTCACCGTCCTTGCAGTACCTAAAAGAACAGCTTTTTGCATTATATTACATATATACTCACTAAGTCCTAGTTGCTTGATATTTCTCTTGAGATTTTTGGGTACTATTCCTGTTGTTGAGATGATAATTGGAATAGTTCTCGTTGATGTCATTCCCCACTGGCGCTTTATCTGAAATTCGAGGTCCCTATATTTTGAAATTTTTTCGACCTCTTTTTGACGCATGTTGTTGTTATTAGGTATTGCTACGTCGATGAGTATTGCTGCCTTTTGTTGTTTACCAACTAGCAATATATCTGGCCTGTTGTGAGGGACTGTTTTATCAGTCAAAACTGTACGATCCCAGTACAGTTTATAGCGTTCGTTTTCCAGGATGGTTTCCGGTCGGTACTTATAGTATGGCACTTTTTCAGAATTAATTAGTGTTAATTTAGTTGCCATTTCTTGGTGTAGTATCTTTCCTACTGCATCGTGTCTTTCTTTATATTCATTTCCTGCAAACATTTGACATCCTCCCGTGATATGTTGGATTGTCTCGTTCGTTGGACAACCATAACGGCATCGATCGTCAGTAATAGTTCGATCCTTTATGATATGTTTGCAGTAATTTTTTGTTGAGATCACTTGATCTTGGATGGCTAAAAGAAATCCTTCCGTTTCTGGATACATCGCACCTGATGTGAGCCAATAGTTCGACGCTTCAATGTCGACATGATCCTGGTTCACCTCGTTGAAATGTCGTCCATGTAGGAGCTTTTCTCTCCATCTTTGCAGTTTTTCTTGGATTGTCTGGTGGTTGTATGACAATTGCTCCTTGTGCAGTTGTAAAGGTGTTGATTCGTCTGCTTCACACAGTACTTTGTAGATCTCTGACGTGCCTGATTTGTCTTTGAAGTATGTTCGTAGGCATTCAATTTGACCATGGGCAAGTTCCATGATGTCTAGCAGACCTCTGCCTCCTTTATTCCTCGGCAGTGTCGTCCTCTCAATGCTACTTTTCGGATGGTGCTTGTGTGCTTTCGTCATCAAGGTTCTCATTTTGCGTTGCAGGTTTTCCATATCTGTTTCGGTCCATGGAATGATACCGAAAGAGTATGTAAGAATTGAACATGCATATGTATTGATAGCTCTCGTCATGTTCTTGCTGTTGAGGTTTGTTTTCAAAATTTTGTTGATTCTCCTAATGAACTCAGTTGTTAAGTCTTCCTTCATTCTTTGATGGTTTATTTGTCGGTTTTGTTTCATTCCTAGGTATTTATAAAGATCGTCCGATTTCATTGCTTCTATCTCCTGTCCATTGGAGGGAGCTATCGGTTCATCTTGGAATTTTTCCACGCACTACGCTAATAGTACGACACTTGTCCAGTCCGAATTTCATCCCCACGTCTTCCGAAAAATTTTCCACCAGTTTGACCATAATTTGCAAGTGGTTTTTGTTGCCTGTTATAAGTTTGAGGTCATCCATGTATAGCAAATGATTGAGTGCAATATTATTTCTGTTTCCTTTCACATTGAAACCTTTTTCAATAGCATTCAGTTGTTTAGAAAGGGGGTTCAGCGCCAAGCAGAACCATAAGGGACTCAACGAATCTCCTTGGAAAATTCCCCTTTTTATTGGAATATCCTTAGTAGTTATGTTCGCTGTAGAGAGTTCGATATTCGTTCTCCAGTTGCACATTGCATACTTCAGAAAGTTTATTGTAATTGGATCGATCTTGTATATTTCCAAAATTTTTGTCAGCCACCCATGTGGAATAGAGTCGAAGGCATTATATTATTATTATATACTTTGCGAACTTCCAATCTTTGCTATCGTATGGGATAATTTTTTTGGGGAGGTAGTCCTCAGGCTAGGCGAGTGTTCATAGCACAGAAAATAGCTATGAGGACAATGAATCACATAGCGTATAGATCATCATTATCCCCGACTTTTGCCTATACGCGTAGGATTTTTCCTCGCGGTCGGCTTCTCCCTCCTCGCTAAGAGGAACATTCACTCAATCCCAGATATTTGAAATATCAGAAGGGTAAAGCTCGGTTGTGTCCGGTCCTTGTGGTCCTCCTGGTTCTCGTCGAACTTCTGGTCCTCTTACACTCGATCCTTGAACCTGTCCTTCGCTTCTTAGGAATTTTCTTACCGTCCTTGCAATACCTAAAGGAACAGCTTTTTGCATTATATTACATATATACTCACTAAGTCCTAGTTGCTTGATATTTCTCTTGAGATTTTTGGGTAGTATTCCTGTTGTTGAGATGATAATTGGAATAAAGCATTGTCCACATTCCTAAAAAGTTTTTATATTATATAATTGGAATAGTTCTCGTTGATATCATTCCCCACTGGCGCTTCATCTGAAATTCGAGGTCCCTATATTTTGAAATTTTTCCGACCTCTTTTTGACGCATGTTGTTGTTATAAGGTATTGCTACGTCGATGAGTATTGCTGCCTTTTGATGTTTATCAACAAGCAGTATATCTGGCCTGTTAGTGAGGGACTGTTTTATCAGTCAAAACTGTACGATACCAGTACAGTTTATAGCGTTCGTTTTCCAGGATGGTTTCCGGTTGGTACTTGTAGTATGGCACTTTTTCAGAATGAATTAGTTTTAATATGGTTTAATATGGCCAATTCTTGATGTCGTATTTTTCCTACTACATCTTGTCTCTCTTTATATTCATTTCCTGCAAACATTTGACATCCTCCTGTGATATGTTGGATTGTCTCATTCGTTGGACACCAAGTAATAGTTCGATCCTTTATGATATGCTTGCAGAAATTTCTTGTTGAGATCACTAGATCTTGGATGGCTAAAAGAAATCCTTCCGTTTCTGGATACATCGCACCTGACGTGAGCCAATAGTGCGACGCTTCAATGTCGACATGATCCTGGTTCACCTCGTTGAAATGTCGTCCATGTAGGAGCTTTTCTCTCCACCTTTGCAGTTTTTCTTGGATTGTCTGGTGGTTGTATGACAATTGCTCCTTGTGCAGTTGTAAAGGTGTTGATTCGTCTGCTTCACACAGTACTTTGTAGATCTCTGACGTGCCTGATTTGTCTTTGAAGTATGTTCGTAGGTATTCAATTTGACCATGGGCAAGTTCCATGATGTCTAGCAGACCTCTGCCTCCTTTATTCCTCGACAGTGTCGTCCTCTCAATGCTACTTTTCGGATGGTGCTTGTGTGCTTTTGTCATCAAGGTTCTCATTTTGCGTTGCAGATTTTCTATATCTGTTTTGCTTCATGGAATTATACCGAAAGAGTATGTTAGAATTGAAGATGAATATGTATTGATAGCTCCCGTCATGTTCTTGCTGTTGATGTTTGTTTTTAAAATATTGTTGATTCTCCTAATGAACTCAGTTGTTAAGTCTTCCTTCATTTTTTGATGGTTTATTTGTCGGTTTTGTTTCATTCCTAGGTATTTATGAAGATCGTCCGATTTCATTGCTTCTATCTCCTGTCCATTGGAGAGAGCGATCGGTTCATCTTGGGTTTTTCCTCGCACTACGCTAATAGTACGACACTTGTCCAGTCCGAATTTCATCCCCACGTCTTTCGAAAAATTTTCCACTAGTTTGACCATAATTTGCAAGTGGTTTTTGTTGCCTGTTATAAGTTTTAGGTCATCCATGTATAGCAAATGATTGAGTGCAATGGTATTTCTATTTCCTTTGACATTGAAACCTTTTTCAGTAGCATTCAGTTGTATAGAAAAGGGGATCAGCGCCAAGCAGAACCATAAGGGACTCCTTGGAAAATTCCCCTTTTTATTGGAATCTCTTTGGTAGTTATGTTTGTCGTAGAGAGTTCGATATTCGTTCTCCAGTTGCCCATTGCATACAGAAAGTTTATTGTAATTGGATCGATCTTCTATATTTCCAAAATTTTTGTCAGCCACCCATGTGGAATAGAGTCGAAGGCATTCTTATAGTCAAAATATGTCATAAAAAGATTTCTTTGTTTTTTGAAGGCTTGGTTGCATATGATGGAATCTATTATCAGCAGTCTCTCGATTCTAGTGCATTCTTGGAACATCCTGTCTGCTGTGCTGTCATTATGTTATTTGTCTCGCAATGTTTATAGATACGAGATGCTAAACATGATGTGATGATGTTATATATTGTTGGTAGGCATGTAATTGGTCTGTATTTTGATGGATCCGCTGTGTGTTGCAGATCCTTCGATAGGAGGTAAGTGGCCCTTGTTATCGAATATTTGGGTATTTCCGTTGGATTACTTATAACACCATTTATGGTTTCAACTAGCCTGCCGTGTATACACCAATTTTTTTAACCAAAAGTTGTGGATTCAATCTGGGCCGGGTGATTTCCAATTGTGTGTGTTTTCCAATATTTCATGGAATTATTCTATAGATGCGTTATTCGGCATGTGTTCTATTATCTCACAGGATTCCTCTTCACTTCTTATCCAATCAGCCTGGGAGTTGTAGGGGGTTGATGTAGCTAGTTGATCTGTCCAAAATTTCTCAATATCCTCGACGGTTGGATAACTTCCTGGTGTTGCTGACATATTATTGTTTATCATTCTATAGAAATTTCTTTCGGAGTTTTCAAAAATCATATTATACTTTTCTTTAGCTCTAATTGTATCTTCTGAGTCTTTCGTAGTACACACTGAGTTTTTGTTTCAGTGTGTCTGAAATTTGTTGAGTATTTTCATTGTTTGGATCATACGTTGTATGTTGCCGGTAACGATTCATTATTATATTCACCATTTTTTGTAGTTTTCTAGACGGCGAACCTTTTGCAAATTGGGTGAGCTACCCAATATATTGGCGGATGCTATGAACTTTGTCTTCTAGCCTTTATTGCCAATGTGGTTTATTTTGTTGTTTTTCTCTGGGTGGTTGCTGACTTTTAAGTTTTGGCTTCACACCTAGCACTGTTGCTATTGAAAATGCTGCACAGTAAATGATGAGGTGTAATGATTCGAGATTATGGTAGTCGGAAAGATACTTGGGTATAATCTCCTTGTTGGTCATGACCAAAAGATTGGATAGTTCCTTGAATGTCCTCAATCTTGGCAGAATCGGTCGTCTCAATGGATCTGTTCCCCCAAAATCTACAACGCATCTATTCATTGTGGCAGATAATCGCTCCAGTAGTTCTCTGTGGTCTTCTTCTGGATTTTTGATGGGTGCAGAATGTATATTCCGTCGTTGAGCATCACTTATTGCTATCACATCTGCGTTGTTTTGTTCCACATAGTTCATTTGTGCATTGATGTTGTGTTGATTTTCAGCACAATCGTAGTTATCATCATTATTATTATTAGATACAATAAGAGTTGAGGTAATAAATCTGTAAACTCAATACAATATATGAAAGCAAATAAAAAAAATTAAATTTAAGAGTTGAGACACATTTATCATAGCGATCCTTGAAGATATTAACTGATGGCGCAGTCACTACGCCAGATGGCAATCGGTCCCAGCTCTCTAATATTCAGTTTGATAGAAAATTCTGTCGAACAGTAGTCTTGAATTTTTCCTTGGCAAGCTTGTAAGGGTGGCCTCGTAAATGATTTTGGTTTCTCATGTCGGAATATCTTCAAAAAATGCAATATTATGACCACAATAGGTTTATACACTGTGTCCGTAAAGTGTGGAACAAATTCATTTTTAGCTAAACAACCATTTTAAGAAATAATCCTGAAACACGTCGATTTTTTTTTTAATTTACCGTATTTCAAAATAATAATCTAATATACAGGGTGAATTACTTTCGAGTAATGACGTTACCGTCAATTTTTTTAAATGGAACAGGGTGGACAAAAATATAATAGTTTTGTGTGTGCTCATAAAGTAACGCGTAACATTCTTTATTAGTTAAATTAACAATATTATCAAAAATACTTATTGTCTAGCGGCAATTGGTTTGAATGTAACACCCTGTAGTTTGTTACGTTTTGGATTTATGAAAATGTATAAAAATAAGGAATAACTTCTTTCTTATTCTGTCTGCTAGACCACAAGTACCAAACATGTTTGGAAACAGCTCATTTTTATTAATCTAAAAATGTAACAAACTACAGGCTGCTACATTCAAAACAATTGCCGCTAGATAATAAGTATTTTTGATAATATTGTTAATTTAACTAATAAAGAATGTTATGTGTTACTTTATGAGCACACATAAAACTATTGTATTTTTTTCCACTCTGTACCAATTGGAATCAACATGTGAAACATTTTTGGAATCAGCTCAGCTAGTGTAATCGGAAAATTGAGACAAAACGGGTGTGTTTCATTAAAAAAAAATGACGGTGACGTCATTACTCGAAAGTAATTCACTAAATTCTGAATCCTGGGTAAGCCAGATCCTCTGTTAGAGAATACCATGCATTTGGTCTTTTCCATATTCAACATCAAGTCCATTTCACTTAACCAATCTCTCATCTCTTCCATGCCATTCTCGTCCTTATCCACAACTTCCTCCCAGGTAGAGCCAGTAAACAGGATCACAGTGTCATCCGCGAAGGACGATATCTCTGCATCCACCTCAAGAGACAGGAATCCATTTATATAGATTAGAAATAGAACAGGTCCCAGGACCGTTCCCTGGGTTACACTGGTCAAAACCTTCTGCCCCACTTTATTGACCGGCGTGAACTTGGCAGCCACTTTTCAGCAGCCGAATTCATTCCAGCAGCCAAACGACCAGTGGCGTCGGTAGAAATTGAAACTAACGAATAGATCTGATTTTGGGGTGCAACGCAATAAATTGATTTTTGAGTACAGTTGAACGACTTCAATCAAGTAATTATGACATTTCAATGCATAAAATAATATTAAAGATGAACGTGAATCACGCTGATCAATGAAACGACAAAGTACATACAAGTAATTTCACGAATGAAACATTGAAAAATGTTTAGCCAAGTTGATATTTGGTATAGTTACTCTTGAATATCTACTGAATAACATATCCGAAGCAAATTGATTTGCAGGCCGTCTAAGGGGTAGTTTACGATAGTGATTTTTTCGAAATTTTTGAGAATGACACTGTCAAAAATGTTGAGCCAAGTTGATATTTGTTATAGTTACTATTAAATAGCTACAGAATGACATATCCGAAGCACATTGATTTGAAGGCCCTCTAAGGGGTAGTTTACAATTGTGAATTTTTCGAAATATTTAGGAATGACCCTGTCAAAAATATTTAGCCAAGTTGATATTCGGTATTTTCACTCCTGAATAGCTAGAGAATAACATATCCGAAGCACATTGATTTGCAGGCCGTCTAAGGGGTAGTTTACACCTGTGAATTTTTTGAAATTTTTGTGAATGACCCTGTCAAAAATGTTTAGCCATGTTGATATTCGGTGTTATTACTCCTTAATAGCTGGAGAAAAAGATATCCGAAGCACATTGACTTACAGGCCGTCTAAGGGGTAGTTTACACTTGTGAATTTTTCGAAATTTTCAGGAATGACCCCGTCAAAAATGTTTAGCCAAGTCGAGATTTGGTATTGTTACTCCTAAATAGCTACAGAATAACACATCTGAAGCAAATTGATTTGCAGGCCGTCTAAGGGGTAGTTTACACATGTGAATTTTTCGAAATTTTTGAAATCAACCCTGTCAAAAATGTTAAGCGAAGTTGATATTTGGTATAGTTACTCTTAAATAGCTACAGAATAACATATCCGAAGCACATTGATTTGCAGGCTTTCTAAGGGGTAGTTTACAACTGTGAATTTTCCAAAATTTTTGAGAATAACCCTGTCAAAAATGTCTAGCCAAGTTGAGATTTGGTATTGTTGCTCCTAAAAAGCTAGAGAATAACATATCCGAAGCACATTGATTTGCAGGTTGTCTAAGGGGTAGTTTACACTTGTGAATTTTTCGAAATTTTCGGGAATGACCCTGTCAAAAATGTTTAGCCAAGTTGAGATTTGGTATTGTTACTTCTAAATAGCTAGAGAATAACACATCTGAAGCAAATTGATTTGCAGGCCGTCTAAGGGGTAGTTTACACATGTGAATTTTCCGAAATTTTTGAGAATATCCCTGTCAAAAATGTTTAGCCAAGTTGAGATTTGGTATTGTTACTCCTTAATAGCTAGAGAATAAAATATCTGAAGCAAATTCATTTTCAGGCCGTCTAAGGGGTAGATTACACCTGTGAATTTTTCGAAATTTTTGAGAATGACCCTGTCAAATATGTTAAGCAAAAATGATACTTGGTATAGTTACTCTTTAATAGCTACAGAATAACATATCCGGAGCACATTGATTTGCAGGCCGTCTAAGGAGTAGTTTACACATGTGAATTTTTCGAAATTTTTGAGAATGTCCCTGTCAAAAATGTTCAGCCAAGTTGAGATTTGGTATTGTTACTCCTTAATAGCTAGAGAATAACATATCCGCAGAAAAATGATTTGCAGGCCGTCTAAGGGGTAGTTCACAACAGTGAATTTTCTAAAATATTTAGGAATGACCCTGTCAAAAAAGTTTAGCCAAGAATATATTCGGTATTTTCACTCCTAAATAGCTAGAGAATAACATATCCGGAACACATTGATTTGCAGGCCGTCTAAGGGGTAGTTTACACTTGTGAATTTTTCGAAATTTTCGAGACTGTCCCTGTCAAAAATGTTTGGCCCAGTTGATATTCGGTATTTTTACTCCTAAATAGCTAAAGAATAACATATCCGAAGCACATTCATTTGCAGGTCGTCTAAGGTGTAGTTTACAATTGTGAATTTTTTGAAATTTTTGAGAATGACACTGTCAAAAATGTTCAGCCAAGTTGATATTCGGTATTTCCACTCCTGAATAGCTAGAGAATAACATATCCGAAGCACATTGATTTGCAGGCCGTCTGAGGGGTAGTTTACACTTGTGAATTTTTCGAAATTTTCGAGAATGACCCTGTCAAAAATGTTTGGTCATGTTGATATTCGGTATTTTTACTCCTAAATAGCTAGAGAATAACATATCCGAAGCAAATTGATTTGCATGTTGTCTAAGGGGTAGTTTACACTCGTGAATTATTCGAAATTTTCGAGAATGAACCTTTCAAAAATGTTTAGGCATGTTGATATTTGGTGTTATTACTCCCAAATAGGTAGAGAAAAAGATATCCGAAGCACATTGACTACATGTCGTCTAAGGGGTAGTTTAAACATGTGAATTTCCCAAAATTTTTAGGAATGACCCTGTCAAAAATGTTTAGCCAAGTTGAGATTTGGTATTGTTACTTCTTAATAGCTAGAAAATAACACATCTGAAGCAAATTGATTTGCAGGCCGTCTAAGGGGTAGTTTACACTTGGGAATTTTTCGAAATTTTTGAGAATGAACCTGTCAAAAATGTTGAGCAAAGTTGATACTTGGTATAACTACGTGGCGAATAATCTACCGCGAACTCGAAACTCACGAACAACGATTCCTCAAGTAAATCTGCTCCCTAATAATGCTATGAATACGTCGGATAGGAAAACAACTAAACCTAATGAAAAGATTATAAATACTGCGTCGATAAAAGGGGATAAAGAATTCATAAAGGTAAGCTACGCAAACATATCAAAAAGAAACAAACCAATTAAAACGGGCACATCCACTGAAAACACAATAACAAATGGTATTGTTTTCGCAGGTAGAGAATCTAAGAAAAAAGCATGGCTTTTTATCTCTCATGTGAAAGATACTGTCAACGAAAGTACAGTGAAACAGTATATAATTAATAAAACCAGAATTAACGAGTCTGAAAATGTGATTGTTAAAGAAGTTAAAGTTAACTTTGAAAGGAAAGACTGTAAGTGTTTCATGATTGGCGTAGATTTTTCCCTGAAAGAACGAGTGTACGAGGAAGATTTCTGGCCAGCCGGTGTTACATATCGCAGATATAATTTCAACTTTCAGAAAATAACAGAGTCAAAAAATAGTGAAAATTTTTCTCTTCCTCAGAAAGAATAAATAGCCTCAACATAACTTGCCAAACTATTAAACCCCTAGGAAATATGAAAAACAGGTTGGACAATTTCACCAACAATATAGAAACTGACACTCAGCAGTTTTGTTTGCTTCTACAAAACGTGCAGTCCTTAACTACATCTTTCAATAAACTTTTAATGCTTATTAATGAACAAAAGGCGGATATACTCGCGATAACTGAACATTGGCGATCTGAAGAGGAGCTAAATAAATATTTGTTGAGTGGTTACAGTCTTGAATCAAGTTTCTGTAGGGAACGCGGTAAACATGGTGGAAGTGCAATCTTTCATAAAGCTGACATAACATGCGTTGAAAGGTCTGATCTAAAGTCCTTTAGTGTGGCTAAAGTTATTGAATGTTCGGCAATTCAGATGTCTCTTAAGGATAATAAATTGATAATTGTTTGTATTTATAGGCCCAATACTCCTCCACTTAGTAATGTGTCTCTTTTCCTTGTTAAACTACGACATATTTTGGAAATTTGTTGCCGTCAAAATGTTAGGTTAATTATCACAGGTGACTTCAATATTGATATTCGGAAGTCGGATGGAGACTCCCGTGCTTTCTTATCACTCTTGGAACAATTCAATATTCGTGTTACAAACATGGAACCCACGCGTCTCGTGTCTGGTGCTTGTTTAGACAATATTTTAACAAACTGCTCGGAAAATACTTGTGTAATGGAATACCATATGTCTGACCACTCAGCATTGAAATTCATTACCAGAGATCTACTTACTCGTTCTTCTAAGACTGATACCATTCTGAAGAGAAGAGTAAATCAAAAAACAGTAGATGAATTTCTATCTAGACTGTCAAAGATGGATTGGTCTGATATTTTCTCCACGTCGGTAGACGTTAATCAGTCATGGAACTCTTTTTTTCTTCGTTTTAAGAATATTTTTGACCTGAGCTTTCCAAAAGTTCGAATGGTGACAAGATGTCCAATCGATTCCTTTAGGGATTCTCCTCGAATCTTGTCGTTAAAAAGTACTCTTGATGTTCTTTTTGTTGTGTCCTCGGTTGATGCCGAATTTACTGAAACATACAAATCCTTCAAGAAACGCTATGATGAGTTGATCTCCAGAGAGAGAAAAAAACATTTCAACAATTTTATTTTGGCATCCCCAATAAATCAAAGGCAGCTTGGCAGGTCATCAATTCTACCAGGAGCTCCTTGAAATCAAATGGAGGCCCTATGAAGTCTGGTGAACCCAATCAATTGGCAAGCAGCTTCAACGATTTCTTCGTCAACATTGTAACTGCTGCTGACCGGACTTTCCCTCATATGCTCAACAATGTAAAGGTCACTAGGATAAAGGAATCTTTTTTCGTTTTCCAGATTTCAAAGGATGATGTAATCTCTGCTGTGAATTCTCTCAAAAACAAAAGCTCATGTGGTTACGACGAAATATCCATGACTGTCCTTAACAAGTCGATAAGTATGATTGCTGACCCTCTTGCACATCTAATTTATCGTTCCTTTACCGAGGGTATATTTCCTGACTCACTTAAGGTAGCAGTGGTTAAGTCACTTCTTAAGAAAGGCGATGTAGAGGATTTAAATAATTACCTGCCTATAAGCTTGTTAACCTCGTTCTCGAAAATTTTTGAGAGAATTCTTGCAGCCAGGCTTCTTAGTTTTTTCAGGAGGTTCAAAGTTATTGTTAGCTGCCAGCATGGGTTTGGACGGAAAAAGGGCATAGAAACGGCAGTCTTTGAGCTGACTAGGGCCATACTCAACGCACTTGAGAAGGGTGAGGTACCGTTAGGACTATTTTTTGACTTATCGAAAGCGTTTGATCTTATTGATCACAAATTGTTCCTATTCTTTCTTGAGGCATGTGGGATTAGGGATAGACAGCTAGATTTGTTTTCAAGTTACCTCTCAAATCGTAAGCAAAGAGTAATATTATTGAAAGATGGGTGTTCATATGTATCTGAGGACCAAGTACTGACAAATGGTGTACCACAGGGTAGTATCCTGGGGCCACTTTTGTTTCTAGTCTTTATAAATTCGCTCCCGGAAGCTTGTTGTTTTAATTACTGTAACGCTATTATGTACAGTGCATCCCATTTTGGGTGAGACAGCCAGGTTTCTCGCTTGTTATTCAAGATAGAGCATTGCGGTTTTCACGTCCCTGTCCTACTTTTTCGTGAAACTCAAGTTGGTCTAATCAGATTTTGTATAACTGTTTCCGTTCAAGAGATACAGGGTGATTTTGGAAATTGATACTTTTCGGACCCCTCCTCTATCTCCGAAGTTATTAGGAATAATGCTGAGGTAAAAACTACGTCTGAATCAGAATTCTGCGTAGAATCCAGTGGCGTACTCAATATTTTTTTTCGGGGTATGGTTTTGAAGATTCAACACAAACCTATATTTTATTTAATGGAACACCATGTATATCATTACTTCGTTGAATTCGTTATTTTTTTCCCTTCAAAATGATGTATGATACTATGTAGGTAGGATGTTCAGAAATGTTGAAAAAAACGCTAAAACATCAAATAATGATGATTTTTTGTAAATGGACCATGATTTTTCTATGTTTCAATAAGAGGATTATTACTTTCGATATTTAAAAGTAGTAGGTCATTGATGATACAAACATTCTTGTTATTATGGCTACTATGCATTTGGGAGCATTGTTTTATCAAGTAGGCATTGGAGGGAAAAAAACCAATCTAATCTAGCTGTCATCGCTATGAATTATTGTTATTATTATTGATTCTTCTTTTATATGGGAAATCCATTGCCCATTAACAAAAAATCATCATTATTTGATGTTTTAGTGTTTTTTTCAACATTTCTGAACATCCTACCTACATAGTATCATACATCATTTTGAAGGGAAAAAAATAACGAATTCAACGAAGTAATGATATACATGGTGTTCCATTAAATAAAATATAGGTTTGTGTTGAATCTTCAAAACCATACCCCGAAAAAAAATATTGAGTACGCCACTGGATTCTACGCAGAATTCTGATTCAGACGTAGTTTTTACCTCAGCATTATTTCTAATAACTTCGGAGATAGAGGAGGGGTCCGAAAAGTATCAATTTCCAAAATCACCCTGTATCTCTTGAACGGAAACAGTTATACAAAATCTGATTGGACCAATTTGAGTTTCACGAAAAAGTAGGACAGGGACGTGAAAACCGCAATGCTCTATCTTGAATAACAAGCGAGAAACCTGGCTGTCTCACCCAAAATGGGATGCACTGTACGCTGACGACACCAATTTTCTCATAAACTCAAAGAATGTCAACGATCCTTCGATTTCTTCAGTGTCAGTCATCAATAAAGTCGGAAATTGGTGCCATAACAACAAACTAAAAATCAATCTACAAAAAAGCGGAAGTGTTTTTTTCCGGTCATACAGATCAAAAATTGTTTTCCCGAAGTTTGTTGGTGATATCGATAACCAGATACCGGTGAGGGATTCAGTGAGTTTCCTTGGTATTACTTTAGACAAGAGTCTGAGATGGGACATACATATTGATCAGCTTAGAAAAAGGCTGAATTCAGTCTCTTTTACTCTTTTCATGCTGAGGGATCAGGTTAACTTTCATGTCCTGAAAGTTCTATATTTTGCTAATTACCAATCTTTACTTTCTTACGATATAATTTTCTGGGGATGCTCCATCCACTCTGATAACCTTTTCATTTGCCAAAAATGGACATTTAGATCTATGCTAAGACTCAACTATAGGCAGTCTTGTCGTGGACTATTTAGAAAACATAATTTTCTCACTTGCTATGGACTATATATATACAAAATACTTACATTTTTCCATAAAAATCAAAATTATTTTGTAGAATTCAAAAATGTTAATAATACAAGGCAAAGTGTTCCGTACTTTTTCTATATTCATTCTCCTACTTTACGTGAAAGGGGTACAGAATACATGGCAATCAAGTTATTTAATGTATAGGTGCGTCAAGTTGGTGATCCACTCCTAGAATTTTGGTATCAAATTGTTTTGGGTATTTTGTGCCCATTTTGTGCCAATTTTTGCCGTATGAAAAAATTTTGTGCCCATTCAGTTTTCGAGATATTTCGATTTTTTCCCGTGAGTCACCAACTTGACGCTGTGACTCACACATGGAAATTTCAAATTTTTTTTATTTGGCTATTTTGTGCCCATTTTGTGCCAATTTTTGCCGTAAAAAAAAAATTTTGTGCCCATTCAGTTTTCGAGATATTTCGAGTTTTTACTGTGAGTCACCAACTTGACGCTGTGACTCATACATGGAAATTTTCATTTTTTTTTATTTGGGTATTTTGTGCCCATTTTGTGCCAATTTTTGCCGTAAAAAAAAAATTTTGTGCCCATTCAGTTTTCGAGATATTTCGAGTTTTTCATGTGAGTCACCAACTTGACTCTGTGACTCATACATGGAAATTTTCAATTTTTTTTATTTGGGTATTTTGTGCCCATTTTGTGCCAATTTTTGCCGTATGAAAAAAATTTTGTGCCCATTCAGTTTCCGAGATATTTCGAGTTTTCCCTGTGAGTCACTTACTTGTCGGACGGAAATTTTCATCTTTAGATAAATTGTGCTCGTTTTGTGGCGTATCGTATGGATTTTGAGCTCCTACAGTTTTCGAAATATTTGTAGTAATTTCAGTGAGATGGATAAATGTAGCACAATTCAGCGACGAGCATTGTATTATAAAATTATGCTTCGGATAAATCTGCATTTGCTCAACTACATATGCTAATGCGTATAAATATACATTTTTGTGTCTCGAATGAGATATTTTTGCCTTGCAGTGCATATTTACTAATGTTCTCTTTCATCTGCATATTTTCAAAATAAAATTTGTTTTCAAACAAATAGAAACAAGCCAAATAAAACCGTACGTCGAGAATATATTTGACAAATCCCAACCAATTTTTATGAGCTTTTGTCTACTCAACCTCTAAGGAATGGAGTGTTTGGAGAAAATATTTATCCCGATTGCTAATTTTACTAACATCTGGTGAGAATTACAAGGGAACACATAATCGATGTTAACTTGGTCGACTTCAAAAACAAAACAGTCGAACAATCGCAAAACAGATTGAACGAAACTGAAAGTAAATTAAGAGAATTCAAACGATGTGTCAAAACAGCATACCTGAATACACCGTCTAAGAATCGAACACACAGAACCATAGACAAACTAATTTATCTATGCACAGAACTAACACACCCAGCGCCGTAGTGACCGGGTGGGAAGGAAGTTGAGCTTTCCTCGGGGCATATTTCAAGAGCGCCAAATTGACCCTAGATCGTTCAAAAACTATAGCAAAATTTCATGATGAAAATAGATTATTTTTGAATCACTAGGTACCAGGGCTGGCGCTAGCAATTTTGGCGCCAGAAGCGAAGAATTTTTTAGCGCCCCCGCTGAAAAAGTATCAATCAAACCGTAAAGACGAAGAACTAAAATTTCTCCATAAAATGGACCAATAATGATCATTTCACTTTCCTTTGGAAACAAGCCGTCAGTAAAAAATCGGAATTCCTCATTTTCCTTCATAACTCCAATTCAGGAACATCCAATATAAGTATAAGATACAAACAATTCAATTATTAATAAAAAACAAAATTATTTCGAATAATTTGGTTCAAACTACGTTATCAAACCTCTTTTTCCCACATAATATATATATGAGTAAACAATGTCGACGATAAACCCCACAGGAAAAAATAGATCTACGCCCTTGTAAGTAATATAGCTGATTTTCATATTCACAAGACACAAGAAATATCAACTGCGTACGATCATACGCAGAACTTCGAAAAATAAATGAGAAAACATATGTTCCGCCGAAAACATTTGGCATTTAATAGTAACTAGTTTCGAATGCAGAATCGTAGGAATTTCCAATATGTTGAATGAGTGAGTAGGTATAACAACTTCCACATAATTCGAAAGCGAAGATAGTGTTTTCTTTCGTCTTTGTGAAATACATTTCATCCCTCTTTCAATTAGGGTAATAGTCAATGCGTATATTGGTTGGGTTGCCATGTGTTATTTATTTAACAGGCGGCTTAGTAAAGACGGTCTGGAAATTTTTATTGCAGGGAATGTTGATGAACGCAGCGGAGCGGACCAACCTCAAGTTGTTTTTCAGAATCAAGACTATATTTTTATAGAAATACACTCTGGGCTAAATTGCTGCCCCTCGAATAGAGGCGCCCGAAACAGTCGGTTTCACCACTAACGCCGGCCCTGCTAGATACTTGCTAGAGATAATAATTGTGGGGGTGATTCAGAATCCAGTATCAGGATTTCAGATGCGTATTTTTTAGGTCAAAATAAGACTTTTTTACATGAACATATGTCCGCAAACGCTCAGTTACCGAACCAAAAACGTTTAAGTTCTTATTTTTAGTTAATGTCTAAGGAAACTTGTAATTTGCTCTTAAACCAAAAGTTTTTTGTTTTCAATGTAATAATAGGTTCTTATCATTAGTAAAAATTTTAATGAAATGCAGCCAATTACAAAAAATGATTTCACTTTTTTCTCGATGACGATCGCAGATGCGTAAAAGTAACAGAAACCAAAAAATTTATGAATATAATATACATTCATTTCATATGTTAGAATTCACCAGCGCCGTACTGCAAAAAGTGTATGAGGCGAAAAAATATCTTTTTTTTTTAACATATTAAGCAAAATACTCTAGACGAATCTTTATTGCGAAAAAACTATGTTCAGACATTATACAATGCCACTATACAAAAGCTGGAGAAAAGATAAAGATAAAACTTTTAATCATTAAATGAAACAACAAACAACGGTTGTAGAAGAAAGATGCGAAGCACATAATGTTTTATTGGCCAACGTATAACATAAATTCATAAAATCTCGAATAACTCTTGAATTATTTAATTTGAGAGCATAATCATGTTCGGACACTACCCTTATTTTTCACCGTAGCATAACTTCTACGGTGAAAAATAAATAATAATAATAAAATAATAATAAAATAAATAAGTTCGTTACCGAACTACAGGGCATAAAAGATTTTTTTAGTCCTTTCTTCACAGCTCTTTCAGTTTTAGAGCTCTTAAGATAGTAAGAATTGATTGTAAGGGAGATATTTTTTCGCCTCATACACTTTTTGCAGTACGGCGCTGGTGAATTCTAACATATGAAATGAATGTATATTATATTCATAAATTTTTTGGTTTCTGTTACTTTTACGCATCTGCGATCGTCATCGAGAAAAAAGTGAAATCATTTTTTGTAATTGGCTGCATTTCATTAAAATTTTTACTAATGATAAGAACCTATTATTACATTGAAAACAAAAAACTTTTGGTTTAAGAGCAAATTACAAGTTTCCTTAGACATTAACTAAAAATAAGAACTTAAACGTTTTTGGTTCGGTAACTGAGCGTTTGCGGACATATGTTCATGTAAAAAAGTCTTATTTTGACCTAAAAAATACGCATCTGAAATCCTGATACTGGATTCTGAATCACCCCCACAATTATTATCTCTAGCAAGTATCTAGCAGGGCCGGCGTTAGTGGTGAAACCGACTGTTTCGGGCGCCTCTATTCGAGGGGCAGCAATTTAGCCCAGAGTGTATTTCTATAAAAATATAGTCTTGATTCTGAAAAACAACTTGAGGTTGGTCCGCTCCGCTGCGTTCATCAACATTCCCTGCAATAAAAATTTCCAGACCGTCTTTACTAAGCCGCCTGTTAAATAAATAACACATGGCAACCCAACCAATATACGCATTGACTATTACCCTAATTGAAAGAGGGATGAAATGTATTTCACAAAGACGAAAGAAAACACTATCTTCGCTTTCGAATTATGTGGAAGTTGTTATACCTACTCACTCATTCAACATATTGGAAATTCCTACGATTCTGCATTCGAAACTAGTTACTATTAAATGCCAAATGTTTTCGGCGGAACATATGTTTTCTCATTTATTTTTCGAAGTTCTGCGTATGATCGTACGCAGTTGATATTTCTTGTGTCTTGTGAATATGAAAATCAGCTATATTACTTACAAGGGCGTAGATCTATTTTTTCCTGTGGGGTTTATCGTCGACATTGTTTACTCATATATATATTATGTGGGAAAAAGAGGTTTGATAACGTAGTTTGAACCAAATTATTCGAAATAATTTTGTTTTTTATTAATAATTGAATTGTTTGTATCTTATACTTATATTGGATGTTCCTGAATTGGAGTTATGAAGGAAAATGAGGAATTCCGATTTTTTACTGACGGCTTGTTTCCAAAGGAAAGTGAAATGATCATTATTGGTCCATTTTATGGAGAAATTTTAGTTCTTCGTCTTTACGGTTTGATTGATACTTTTTCAGCGGGGGCGCTAAAAAATTCTTCGCTTCTGGCGCCAAAATTGCTAGCGCCAGCCCTGGTACCTAGTGATTCAAAAATAATCTATTTTCATCATGAAATTTTGCTATAGTTTTTGAACGATCTAGGGTCAATTTGGCGCTCTTGAAATATGCCCCGAGGAAAGCTCAACTTCCTTCCCACCCGGTCACTACGGCGCTGGGTGTGTTAGTTCTGTGCATAGATAAATTAGTTTGTCTATGGTTCTGTGTGTTCGATTCTTAGACGGTGTATTCAGGTATGCTGTTTTGACACATCGTTTGAATTCTCTTAATTTACTTTCAGTTTCGTTCAATCTGTTTTGCGATTGTTCGACTGTTTTGTTTTTGAAGTCGACCAAGTTAACATCGATTATGTGTTCCCTTGTAATTCTCACCAGATGTTAGTAAAATTAGCAATCGGGATAAATATTTTCTCCAAACACTCCATTCCTTAGAGGTTGAGTAGACAAAAGCTCATAAAAATTGGTTGGGATTTGTCAAATATATTCTCGACGTACGGTTTTATTTGGCTTGTTTCTATTTGTTTGAAAACAAATTTTATTTTGAAAATATGCAGATGAAAGAGAACATTAGTAAATATGCACTGCAAGGCAAAAATATCTCATTCGAGACACAAAAATGTATATTTATACGCATTAGCATATGTAGTTGAGCAAATGCAGATTTATCCGAAGCATAATTTTATAATACAATGCTCGTCGCTGAATTGTGCTACATTTATCCATCTCACTGAAATTACTACAAATATTTCGAAAACTGTAGGAGCTCAAAATCCATACGATACGCCACAAAACGAGCACAATTTATCTAAAGATGAAAATTTCCGTCCGACAAGTAAGTGACTCACAGGGAAAACTCGAAATATCTCGGAAACTGAATGGGCACAAAATTTTTTTCATACGGCAAAAATTGGCACAAAATGGGCACAAAATACCCAAATAAAAAAAATTGAAAATTTCCATGTATGAGTCACAGAGTCAAGTTGGTGACTCACATGAAAAACTCGAAATATCTCGAAAACTGAATGGGCACAAAATTTTTTTTTTACGGCAAAAATTGGCACAAAATGGGCACAAAATACCCAAATAAAAAAAAATGAAAATTTCCATGTATGAGTCACAGCGTCAAGTTGGTGACTCACAGTAAAAACTCGAAATATCTCGAAAACTGAATGGGCACAAAATTTTTTTTTACGGCAAAAATTGGCACAAAATGGGCACAAAATAGCCAAATAAAAAAAATTTGAAATTTCCATGTGTGAGTCACAGCGTCAAGTTGGTGACTCACGGGAAAAAATCGAAATATCTCGAAAACTGAATGGGCACAAAATTTTTTTCATACGGCAAAAATTGGCACAAAATGGGCACAAAATACCCAAAACAATTTGATACCAAAATTCTAGGAGTGGATCACCAACTTGACGCACCTTTAATGTATTACCGAAACATCTACAGGTCATTTCTAATCACGGGTCCTTTAAGAGAATAATTCACAGGCTAATTGTGCAGTGTGAACCTTACTCAGTCGAGGAGTTCAGGGTTTATTGTTCTAAATAAGTCTTCTCATTGTTATTGTATTCTGTTTTCTTGTGACTTGTTTCATTTTTATTTGTGTAATATTTCAATATTTTGTACGAATAATCATTGAAATCAATAAATTTCTCCCCGACTTTTGCCTATACGCGTAGGATTTCTCCTCGCCGTCGGCTTCTCACTCCTCGCTAAGAGGAACATTCACTCAATCCCAGATATTTAAAATATCAGAAGGGCAGAGCTCGGTCGTGTCCGGTCGTTGTGGTCCCCCTGGTTCTCGTCGAACTTCTGGTCCTCTCACACGTGATCCTTGGACCTGTCCTTCGCTTCCTAGGAATTTTCTCACCGTCCTTGCAGTACCTAAAAGAACAGCTTTTTGCATTATATTACATACATACTCACTAAGACCTAGTTGCTTGATATTTCTCTTGAGATTTTTGGGTACTATTCCTGTTGTTGAGATGATAATTGGAATAGTTCTCGTTGATATCATTCCCCACTGGCGCTTTATCTGAAATTCGAGGTCCCTATATTTTGAAATTTTTTGGACCTCTTTTTGACGCATGTTGTTGTTATTGGGTATTGCTACGTCGATGAGTATTGCTGCCTTTTGATGTTTATCAACTAGCATTATATGTGGCCTGTTGTGAGGAACTGTTTTATCAGTCAAAACTGTACGATCCCAGTACAGTTTATAGCGTTCGTTTTCCAGGATCGTTTCCGGTCGGTATTTGTAGTATGGCACTTTTTCAGAATGAATTAGTGTTAATTTAGTTGCCATTTCTTGGTGTAGTATCTTTCCTACTGCATCGTGTCTCTCTTTATATTCATTTCCTGCAAACATTTGACATCCTCCCGTGATATGTTGGATTGTCTCATTCGTTGGACACCCATAACGGCATCGATCGTCAGTAATAGTTCGATCCTTTATGATATGCTTGCAGTAATTTCTTGTTGAGATCACTTGATCTTGGATGGCTGAAAGAAATCCTTCCGTTTCTGGATACATCGCACCTGATGTCAGCCAATAGTTCGACGCTTCAATGTCGACATGATCCTGGTTCACCTCGTTGAAATGTCGTCCATGTAGGGGCTTTTCTCTCCATCTCTGCATTTTTTCTTGGATTGTCTGGTGGTTGCATGACAATTGCTCCTTGTGCAGTTGCAAAGGTGTTGATTCGTCTGCTTCACACAGTACTTTGTAGATCTCTGACGTGCCTGATTTGTCTTTGAAGTATCTACGTAGGCATTCAATTTGACCATGGGCAAGTTCCATGATGTCTAGCAGACCTCTGCCTCCTTTGTTCCTCGGCAGTGTCGTCCTCTCAATGCTACTTTTCGGATGGTGCTTGTGTGCTTTCGTCATCAAGGTTCTCATTTTGCGTTGCAGGTTTTCCATATCTGTTTTGCTCCATGGAATGATACCGAAAGAGTATGTGAGAATTGAACATGCATATGTGTTGATGGCTCTCGTCATGTTCTTGCTGTTGAGGTTTGTTTTTAAATTTTGTTGATTCTCCTAATGAACTCAGTTGTTAAGTCTTCCTTCATTCTTTGATGGTTTATTCGTCGGTTTTGTTTCATTCCTAAGTATTTATAAAGATCGTCCGATTTCATTGCTTCTATCTCCTGTCCATTGGAGAGAGCTATCGGTTCATCTTGGATTTTTCCACGCACTACGCTAATCGTACGACACTTGTCCAATCCGAATTTCATCCCCACGTCTTTCGAAAAATTTTCCACTAGTTTGACCATAATTTGCAAGTGGTTTTTGTTGCCTGTTATAAGTTTTAGGTCATCCATGTATAGCAAATGATTGAGTGCAACGGTATTTCTATTTCCTTTGACATTGAAACCTTTTTCAGTAGCATTCAGTTGTTTAGAAAGGGGGTTCAGCGCCAAGCAGAACCATAAGGGACTCAATGAATCTCCTTGGAAAACTCCCCTTTTTATTGGAATCTCTTTAGTAGTTATGTTCGCCGTAGAGAGTTCGATATTCGTTCTCCAGTTGCACATTGCATACAGAAAGTTTATTGTAATTGGATCAATCTTGTATATTTCCAAAATTTTTGTCAGCCACTCAGTGGAATAGAGTCGAAGGCCTTCTTATAGTCAAAATATGTCATAAAAAGATTTCTGTGTTTTTTGAAGGCTTGGTTACATATGATGGAATATATGATCAGCAGTTCCTTCGATCCTAGTGCATTCTGGGAACATCCTTTCTGCTGTGCTGTCATTATGTTATTTGTCTCGCAATGCTTGTAGATACGAGATGCTATACATGATGTGATGATTTTATATATTGTTGGTAGACATGTAATGGGTCTGTATTTCGATGGATCCGCTGGGTGTTGCATATCCTTCGGTAGGAGATGAGTGGTCCCTGTTGTTAGAAATTTGGGCATTTCCGTTGGATTCCTCATAACCTCATTTATGGTTTCAACTAGCCTGCCGTGTATACACCAAAATTTCTTCAACCAAAAGTTGTGGATTCCATCTGGGCCGGGTGATTTCCAATTGTGTGCGTTTTTCAATATTTCATGGAATTCTTCTATAGAAACTGCGTTATGCGGCATGTGTTCTATTGTCTCACAGGATTTCTCTTCACTTCTTATCCAATCAGCCTGGGAGTTGTAGGGGGTTGGTGAAGCCAGTTGATCTGTCCAAAAATTCTCAATATCCTCGACGATTGGATAACTACCTGGTGTTGCTGACATATTGTTGTTTAACATTCTATAGTATTTTCTTTCGGAGTTTTCAAAAATCATATTATCCTGTTTTCTTCTATAGCTCTCATTGTATCTTCTGAGTCTTTCGGAGTACACATTAAGTTTTTGTTTCAGTGTGTCTAAAATTTGTTGAGCATTTTCATTGTTTGGATCATATGTTGTGTGTTGCCGGTGACGATCCATTATTATATTCACCATTTTTTGTAATTTTCTACACGGTGAACCTTTTGCAAATTGGGTGAGCCTCCCAATATCTTGGCGGATGCTGTGCACTTTATTTTCTAGCCTTTTTTGCAAATGTGGTTCATTTTGTTGTTTTTCTCTGGCTGGTTGCTGACTTTTAGGTTTTGGCTTCACACCTAGCACTATTGCTATTGAAAATGCTGCACAGTATATGATGAGGTGTAATGATTCGAGATCATGGTAGTCAGAAAGATACTTTGGTATAATCTCCTTGTTGGTCATGACCAGAAGATGAGATAGTTTCTTGGATGTCCTCAATCTTGGTAGAATCGGTCGTCTCAATGGATCTGTGCCCTCAAAATCTTTAACGCATCTATTCATTGTGGCAGATAATCGCTCCAGTAGTTCTCTTTGGTCTTCTTCTGGATTTTCGACGGGTGCAGCATATATATTCCGTCGTTGAGCATCACTTATTGCTATCACATCTGCGTTGTTTTGTTCCTCAGTGTTCATTTGTGCATTGATATTCTGTTGATTTTCAGCACAATCGTAGTGTGGCGGCTTCTCATAAAGCTCCACATAGCAACAATAAACACCGCAGTCGGTAGCCTAGAGGTAAGATTGTAGACACCCCCACCGAGATGCGACATCGTGCCGGGTTCGAGTCCCGGCGGCTCCCGATAATAATAAATTCCCCAAGCGTCTGTGACACGGCACACACAATTATACCAAAGTCACACTGATGAGTCCAGTGTGTGTGCCAGGGACGAAACGCATAAGTAGGTATACGTGAAATCCTACAGTAGTTTTCTTCAATTGTCCTTTCGTTGTTAGTGAGGTCTCTATTCTGTAGCCTCAGTTGGACTTCATTTTTTATGGTGTTAAGTCTCTCATCGGGTACAAGTTTATTTCTCAATATGACCCGGTATTGGTCGGCTACTCTTTGCTCAGAAACTTGGAGTTCGGGATAGTTTCTTTGGAATTCTGCAAATAATTTTTGCCGGTAGCCTATTTTATCCTCTTCCATATTAGTCACTTCATAGGATATGCGCATGATCGTTTCATTTATCGAACTTGTCCATTTCATGCGTCTTCTTGGTAGACCTGCTTGGGTGAGTGCTGGTTGGGGATCCTACGCAGCACCTTCAGCGGTCGGAGAAACTCGTGTTATTCTTCTCCTAGAATGTTGAGATTGTGGAGGCGTAGCATTTTGTTCGACAGACGCCCGTCTCCTAAGCACTCTGTCACCGACTTCCCGCATACTGTCATGTCCAGCGCCGGCTCCAGACACGCCCTGACGAACCTCAGGCAGCGGCTCTATATTCCTATTCCTCAAATTCACCATCATTCATGGGTTCCCCCTTGTCGTGGGGGAGACGGCCTTTGATCGCTTTTTACGATCCGCAGAGCTACGGTGGGAGAATTCTTGAGCTGCTTTCCACACGGCTTCTTCCGTTACCCTGGACAGGGACCCTTCGACAGGTTTCAGCTTCCCGGGTCAGGGAGCTCCTGGAATCTGCGGTGGGCAGGAGTCGATTCAACTCTCCTGATAGGTGAATCGCTAGGAATTCACCTACCGCTACCACTAAATCAATAAACTTATTATTATTATTATTATTATAGTTACTCTTTAATAGCTACAGAATAACATATCCGGAGCACATTTACTTGCAGGTTGTCTAGGGGGTAGTTCACACTTGGGAATTTTTCGAAATTTTTGAGAATGACCCTGTCAAAAATGTTGAGCAAAGTTGATACTTGGTATAGTTACTCTTTAATAGCTACAGAGTAACATATCCGGAGCACATTTATTTGCAGGTTGTCTAAGGGGTAGTTTGAACCTGTGAATTTTTCAATATTTTTAGGAATGACCCTGTCAAAAATGTTTAGCCGAGTTGAGATTTGGTATTGTTATTCCTGAATAGCTAGAGAATAACATATCCGAAGGAAATTGATTTGCAGGTCGTCTAAGGGGTTGTTTACAACTGTGAATTTTTCAAAATTTTTAGGAATGACCCTGTCAAAATTGTTTAGCCAAGTTGATATTTGGTGAAGTTACTGTTAAATAGCTACAGAATAACATATCCGAAGCACATTGATTTGCAGGCTGTCGAAATTTTTGAGAATGACCCTGTCACATATGTTTAGCAAAAATGATACTTGGTGTAGTTACTCTTAAATAGCTACGGAATAACATATCCGAAGCACATTGATTTGCAGGCTGTCGAAATTTTTGAGAATGACCCTGTCAAATATGTTTAGCAAAAATGATACTTGGTGTAGTTACTCTTAAATAGCTACGGAATAACATATCCGAAGCACATTGATTTGCAGGTTGTCTGAGGGGTAGTTTACACTCGTGAATTATTCGAAATTTTCGAGAATGAACCTTTCAAAAATGTTTAGCCATGTTGATATTTGGTATTCTTACTCCCAAATAGGTAGAGAAAAAGATATCCGAAGCACATTGACTTACATGCCGTCTAAGGGGTAGTTTAAACTTGTGAATTTTTCAAAATTTTTAGGAATGACCCTGTCAAAAATGTTTAGCCAAGTTGAGATTTGGTATTGTAACTTCTTAATAGCTAGAAAATAACACATCTGAAGCAAATTGATTTGCAGGCCGTCTAAGGGGTAGTTTACACTTGGGAATTTTTCGAAATTTTTGAGAATGACAATGTCAAAAATGGTGGGCAAAGTTGATACTTGGTATAGTTACTCTTTAATAGCTAGAGAATAACATATCCGGAGCACATTTATTTGCAGGTAGTTTAAGCGGTAGTTTAAAGCTGTGAATTTTTCAATATTTTTAGGAATGACCCTGTCAAAAATGTTTAGCCGAGTTGAGATTTGGTATTGTTACTCCTGAATAGCTAGAGAATAACATATCCGAAGGAAATTGATTTGCAGGTCGTCTAAGGGGTTGTTTACAACTGTGAATTTTTCAAAATTTTTAGGAATGACCCTGTCAAAATTATTTAGCCAAGTTGATATTTGGTGAAGTTACTCTTAAATAGCTACAGAATAACATATCCGAAGCACATTGATTTGCAGGCTGTCGAAATTTTTGAGAATGACCCTGTCAAATATGTTAAGCAAAAATGATACTTGATATAGTTACTCTTAAATAGCTACGGAATAACATATCTGAAGCACATTTATTTGCAGGTTGTCTAAGGGGTAGTTTACACTTGTGAATGTTTCGAAATTTTCGAGAATGACCCTGTCAAAAATGTTAAGCCAAGTTGAGATTTGGTATTGTTACTTCTAAATAGCTAGAGAATAACACATCTGAAGCAAATTGATTTGCAGGCCGTCTAAGGGGTAGTTTACATTTGTGAATCTTTCGAAATTTTTGAGAATGATCCTGTCAAAAATGTTGACCAAAGTTGATTTTTGGTGTTAATACTCCCAAATAGCTAGAGAAAAAGATATTCGAAGCAAATTGATTTGCAGGCCGTCTAAGGGGTAGTTCACACCTGTGAATTTTTCGAAATTTTTGATAATGATACTCTCAATAATGTTTAGCCAAGTTGATATTCGGAATTTTCACTCCTTAATAGCCAGCAAAAAACATATCAGGAATACATTGATTTGCAGGCCGTCTAAGGGGTAGTTTACACGTGTGAATTTTCCGAAATTTTTGAGAATATCCCTGTCAAAAATGTTTAGCCAAGTTGAGATTTGGTATTGTTACTCCTAAATAGCTAGAGAATAACATATCCGGAGAAAAATGATTTGCAGGCCGTCTAAGGGGTAGTTTACAACTGTGAATTTTCTAAAATTTTTAGGAATGACCCTGTCAAAAAAGTTAAGCCAAGAATATATTCGGTATTTTCACTCCTTAATAGCCAGAGAATAACATATCCGGAACACATTGATTTGCAGGCCGTCTAAGGGGTTGTTTACACTTGTGAATTTTTCGAAATTTTCGAGAATATCCCTGTCAAAAATGTTTAGCCAAGTTGAGATTTGGTATTCTTACTCCTTAATAGCTAGAGAATAACATATCCGGAGAAAAATGATTTGCAGGCCGTCTAAGGGGTAGTTTACAACTGTGAATATTCTAAAATTTTTAGGAATGACCCTGTCAAAAAAGTTAAGCCAAGAATATATTCGGTATTTTCACTCCTTAATAGCCAGAGAATAACATATCCGGAACACATTGATTTGCAGGCCGTCTAAGGGGTAGCTTACACTTGTGAATTTTTCGAAATTTTCGAGACTGTCCCTGTCAAAAATGTTTGGCCGAGTTGATATTGGGTATTTTTACTCCTGAATAGCTGAAGAATAACTTATCCGAAGCACATTGATTCGCAGGTCGTCTAAGGTGTAGTTTACAATTGTGAATTTGTTGAAATTTTTGAGAATGACACTGTCAAAAATGTTTAGCCAAGTTGATATTCGGTATTTCCACTCCTGAATAGCTAGAGAATAACATATCCGAAGCACATTGATTTGCAGGCCGTCTGAGGGGTAGTTTACACTTGAGAATTTTTCGAAATTTTCGAGAATGACCCTGTCAAAAATGTTTAGCCAAGTTGATATTCGGTATATCCACTCCTGAATAGCTAGAGAATAACATATCCGAAGCACATTGATTTTCAGGCCGTCTAAGGTGTAGTTTACGATTGTGAATTTTTTGAGAATGACACTGTCAAAAATGTTTAGCCAAGTTGATATTCGGTATTTTCACTCCTGAATAGCTAGAGAACAACATATCCGATGCACATTGATTTGCAGGTCGTCTAAGGTGTAGTTTACAATTGTGAATTTTTTGAAATTTTTGAGAATGACACTGTCAAAAATGTTTAGCCAAGTTGATATTCGGTATTTCCACTCCTGAATAGCTGAAGAATAACATATCCGAAGCACATTGATTTGCAGGTCGTCTAAGGTGTAGTTTACAATTGTGAATTTTTTGAAATTCACGACACTATCTGATTTCAATTGTAGGCACTAACATTAAGATGAAGGTGTTTGTTTTTCTTCCGACGTCGTCCGACCATCGGACAACGTCGGATCGGATCGGATCGGGAGAAATGCGGACCTAATGTAGGTGCGGCCTAAGATGTAGTTTACAGTTGGGAATTTTTCGAAATTTTTAGGCATGACCTTGTCAAAAATGTTGAGCCAAGTTGATATTTGGTATAATTACTTCTAAATAGCTAGAGAATGACACATCTGAAGCAAATTAATTTGCGAGCCGTCTAAGGAGTAGTTTACTTCTGTGAATTTTTCAAAATTTTTAGGAATGACCCTGTCAAAAATGTTTGGTCAAGTTGAGATTTGGTATTGTTACTTCTAAATAGCTAAAAAATAACACATCTGAAGCAAATTGATTTGCAGGCTGTCTAAGGGGTAGTTTACACTTGGAAATTTTTCGAAATTCTTGAGAATGACCCTGTCAAAAATGTTGAGCAAAGTTGATACTTTGTAAAGGTACTCTTTAATAGCTACAGAATAACATATCCGGAGCACATTGATTTGCAGCTTGTCTAAGGGGTAGTTTACAAATATGAATTTTTCGAAATTTTTGAGAATGACCCAGTCAGAAATTTTTAGCCAAGTTGAGATTTGGTATTGTTGATACTAAATAGCTAGAGAATAACATATCCGGAGGAAAATGATTTTTATGGCCGTCTAAGGGGTAGTTTACACTTGTGAATTTTTCGAAATTTTCGAGAATGACCTTGTCAAAAATGTTGAGTCAAGTTGAGATTTGGTATTGTTACTTCTAAATAGCGAGAGAAGAACAAATCTGAAGCAAATTGATTTGCAGGTCGTCTAAGGGGTAGTTTACACTTGTGAATTTTTCGAAATTTTTGAGAATGACCCTGTCAAAAATGTTAAGCAAAGTTGATACTTGGTATAGTAACTCTTTAATAGCTACAGAATAACATATACGGAGCACATTGATTTGCAGGTTGTCTAAGGGGTAGTTTACACCTGTGAATTTGTCGAAATTTTCGAGAATGACCTTGTCAAAAATGTTGAGCCAAGTTGAGGTTTGGTATTGTTACTTCTAAATAGCTAGAGAACAACACATCTGAAACAAATTGATTTGCAGGCCGTCTAAGGGGTAGTTTACAATTATGAATTTTTTGAAATTTTTGAGAATGTCCCTGTCAAAAATGTTCAGCCAAGTTGAGATTTGGTATTGTTACTCCTAAATAGCTAGAGAATAACATATCCGGAGGAAAATGATTTGCAGGCCGTCTAAGGGGTAGTTCACAACTGTTAATTTTTCAAAATTTTCAGGAATGACCCTGTCAAAAATGTTTAGCCAAGTTGAGATTTGGTATTGTTACTCCTAAATAGCCAGAGAAAAACTTATCCGGAACCCAATGATTTGCATGCCGTCTAAGGGGTAGTTTACACTTATGAATTTTTTAAAATTTTTAGGAATATCCCTGTCAAAAATGTTTAGCCAAGTTGATATTTGATATTGTTACTCCTAAATAGCTAGAGAATAACATATCCGAAGCAAATAGATTTACAGGCCGTCTAAGATGTAGTTTATAGTTGGGAATTTTTCGAAATTTTTAGGAATGACCTTGTCAAAAATGTTGAGCCAAGTTGATATTTGGTATAGTTACTCTTAAATAGCAACAGAATAACATATCCGAAGCACATTGATTTTCAGGCTGTCGAAATTTTTGAGAATGACCCTTTCAAAAATGTTTAGCGAAGTTTATATTTGATATAAGTACTCTTAAATAGCTACGGAATAACATATCCCAAGCAAATTGATTTGCAGGCCGTCCAAGGGGTAGTTTACACTTGTGATTTTTTCGAAATTTTTGAGAATGACCTTGTCAAAAATGTTAAGCCAAATTGATATTCGGTATTTCCACTCCTGAATAGCTAGAGAATAACATATCCGAAGCACATTGACTTGCAGGCCGTCTAAGGGGTAGTTTACAATTATGAATTTTTTGAAATTTTTGAGAATTACACTGTCAAAATTTTTTAGCCGAGTTGATATTCGGTATTTCCACTCCTGAATAGCTAGAGAATAACATATCAGGAGCACATTGATTTGCAGGCCGTCTAAGGAGTAGTTTACACCTGTGAATTTTCCAAAATTTTTAGGAATGACCCTGCCAAAAAAGTTAAGCCAAGATGATATTCGGTATTTTAACTCCTGAATAGCTAGAGAATAACATATCAGGAGCACATTGATTTGCAGGCCGTCTAAGGGGTAGTTTACACCTGTGAATTTTTCGAAATTTTAAAGAATGACCCTGTCAAAAATGTTTAGCCGAATTGATATTCGGTATTATTACTCCCAAATAGCTAGAGAGAAATATATTAGAAGCACATTGAGTTACAGTTTGTCTAAGGGGTAGTTTACACTTGTGAATTTTTAAAATGTTTAGGAATGACCCTGTCAAAAATGTTTAGCCAAGTTGAGATTTGGTATTGTTACTTCTGAATAGCTAGAGAATGACACATCTGAAGCAAATTAATTTGCAGGTCGTATAAGGGGTAGTTTACACTTGTGAATTTTTCGAAATTTTTGAGAATGACACTGTCAAAAATGTTAAGCAAAGTTGATTTTTGGTATTGTTACTCCTTTATAGCTAGAGAATAATATATTCGAAGGAAATTGATTTGCAGGCCGTCTAAGAGGTAGTTAACACTTGTGAATTTTTCGAAATTTTTAGGAATGACTCTGTCAAAAATGTTTAGCCAAGTTGAGATTTGTTAATGTTACTCCTAAATAGCTAGAGAGTAAAATATCTGAAGCAAATTGATTTTCAGGCCGTCTAAGGGGTAGTTTACACCTGTGAATTTTTCGAAATTTTTGAGAATGACCCTGTCAAATATGTTAAGCAAAGTTGATACTTGGTATAGTTACTCTTCATTAGCTACAGAATAACATATCCGGAGGAAAATGATTTGCAGGCCGTCTAAGGGGTAGTTTACGACTGTGAATTTTCCAAAATTTTTAGGAATGACCCTGTCAAAAAAGTTTAGCCAAGATGATATTCGGTAGTTTCACTCCTGAATAGCTAGAGAATAACAAATCCGGAGCACATTGATTTGTAGGCCGTCTAAGGGGTAGTTTACACATGTGAATTTTTCGAAATTTTTGAGAATGACCCTGTCAAAAATGTTTAGCCAAGTTGAGATTTGGTATTGTTACTCCTAAATAGCTAGAGAATAACATATCCGGAGGAAAATGATTTGCAGGCCCTCTAAGGGGTAGTTCACAACTGTGAATTTTTGAAAATTTTAAGGAATGACCCTGTCAAAAATGTTTAGTCAAGTTGAGATTGGGTATTATTACTTCTAAATAGCTAGAGAATAACACATCTAAAGCAAATTGATTTGCAGGCCGTCTAAGGAGTAGTTTACACCTGTGAATTTTTCGAAATTTTCGAGAATGACCCTGTCAAAAATGTTTAGCCAAGTTGATTTTTGGTGTTATTACTCCCAAAAAGCTAGAGAAAAAGATATCCGAAGCACATTGACTCACAGGCCGTCTAAGGGGTAGTTTAAACTTGTGAATTCTTCAAAATTCTTAGGAATGACCCTGTCAAAAATGTTTAGCCAAGTTGTGATTTGGTATTGTTACTTCTAATTAGCTTGAGAATAACACATCTGAAGCAAATTGATTTGCAGGTCGTCTAAGGAGTAGTTTACTCTTGTGAATTTTTTCGAAATTTTTGAGAATGACCCTGTCGAATATGTTAAGCAAAGTTGATACTTGGTATAGTTGCTCTTTAATTACTCTTTAATTTCCCGCTACTGCCGAGGAAGTTTCATCCACCATTTGCTGTCTGAAGAATAGTAGTAGCGCAGGTCCTGATATGATATCTGCCAGGGCCCTGAAATTCATTTCTCCTTTAATATCTGAACCCCTGGCTGCTCTGCTGAATGAATCAGTGTCCTCTGGTCACTTCCCAACTATCCTCAAATTGGCGAGGATTATACCAGTCCATAAAAGGGGTGACGCACAAGATATAACAAACTATCGACCTATCTCCATCCTTAGCCAATTGTCAAAAATCTTAGAGAAAGTCATATATAATCGCATGTACAATTATTTGACAAAGTATTCCATACTATCGAGTCAACAACATGGCTTCAGGCATGGCAGGTCGACACAATCGGCCGGTTGTGAATTTTTCGAGTATGTTTACAGCTGCCTGGATGGCGGTGACTACGTGGCAGGTATTTTTTTTGATCTGTCGAAGGCATTCGACACGCTGCAACATGACTTCATTTTGAATAAGATGTATCAGATGGGATTCAGGGGCGTGTTTCTTGATTGGGTCAAGAGTTTTCTATCTGATCGAAAAGTTTATGTGAGATTGAATGACGGTTCATCTGACGAATACACCAACAACATGGGTGTCGCTCAGGGATCTGTACTGGGCCCGCTTCTGTTCTTATTATTTATTAATGATCTGCCTGCATACGTTGTAGCCCATACTCTCATAATGTTCGCTGATGATACTTCTATCGCTATTGGAGCGGAAAGTTTGCAGGAATTGAAGTCGCTGTGCGAAACGATAGTACAGTATTTCATTGATTGGTGCCACAGAAACGCACTTATTCTCAATATGACGAAGTCGGTAATAGTTAGGTTTCGGAATCAAGATAACCCGAGTGTCGAACCCTTCATTATAAAACACAAACAGGAAGAATTGAGGGCGACCGACGACGTGAAATTTCTGGGCTTATATGTGGACGGAAACCTTAGGTGGCATCTCCACATTGATCATGTTTGTGGGAGGCTGAACAGTGCTTACTATGCCTTATTGCGTCTCAGGAGTTGTCTTCCTGTCGAGGAGCTACTCACTATTTATTACAGCATGGTTTACAGTCATCTAAATTACAACGTGGTTCTTTGGGGCTCCTCGACAGTGTCAAGTCGAGTTTTCATTTCTCAGAAGCGTATCGTACGACTTATTTTCGGACTTCGGCCATGCGATTCATGTCGTCCGATTTTCGGTCAATTTGGTATGCTTCCCTTCCCATGTATTTACATTCTTAATTGCCTCAATTATATCCACCTTAACATCAGTATATACAAGAGATGCTCTGACTTTCATGGGTATGAAACACGCCATACTGATACCATAGCCTTCCCCAAACATCGTACAGCTAAATATGAGTCCTCACCGAGCTTTATGGGCATTAAATTGTACAACCGTTTGCCTAGTAGGTTGAAATCAATGAATGGAAGGTCTTTCAAGCGAGAAGTAAAGTTGCTATTGATTAAAGGATGCTACTATAGTGTTGGAGAGTTCCTTAGGGACTCCATTCTTTGAATCTGTTTTTTTTTTTTTTGTTTTTTTTTCTCTCTATGAAATTGTATACTATTTTTATATGACTTGTCCTATACATTTGTTTAATGTCAGGAAGGATCAATAAAGTTTATTATTATTATTATTATTATTAATAGCTACAGAATCACATATCCGGAGCACATTGATTTGCAGGCCGTCTAAGGGGTAGTTTACACATGTGAATTTTTCGAAATTTTTAAGAATTACCCTGTCAAAAATGTTTAGCCAAGTTGAGATTGGGTATTGTTACTCCTAAATAGCTAGAGAATAACATATCCGGAGGAAAATGATTTGCAGGCCCTCTAAGGAGTAGTTTACACCTGTGAATTTTTCGAAATTTTTGAGAACATTGATTTGCAGGCCGTCCAAGGGGTAGTTTACATCTGTGAATTTTTCGAAATTTTTGAGAATGACCCTGTCAAAAATGTTTAGCCAAGTTGAGATTTGGTATTGTTACTCCTAAATAGCTAGAGAATAACATATCCAGAGGAAAATGATTTGCAGGCCCTCTAAGGAGTAGTTTACAACTTTGAATTTTTGAAAATTTTTAGGAATGACCCTGTCAAAAATGTTAAGTCAAGTTGAGATTTGGTATTGTTATTTCTAAATAGCTAGAGAATAACACATCTGACGCAAATTGATTTGCAGGCCGTCCAAGGGGTAGTTTACATCTGTGAATTTTTCGAAATTTTTGAGAATGACCCTGTCAAAAATGTTAAGCAATGTTGATACTTGGTGTAGTTACTCTTTAATAGCAACAGAATAACATATCCGGAGCACATTGATTTGCAGGCCGTCTAAGGGGTAGTTAACACATGTGAATTTTTCGAAATTTATAGGAATGACCCTGTCAAAAATGTTTAGCCAAGTTGAGATTTGGTATTGTTACTCCTAAATAGCTAGAGAATAACATATCCGGAGGAAAATGATTTGCAGGACGTCGAAGGGTTAGTTTACACTTGTGAATTTTTCGAAATTTTTGAGAATGACCCTGTCAAATATGTTAAGCAAAGTTGATACGTGGTATGGTTACTCTTTAATAGCTACATAATAACATATCCGGAGCACATTGATTTGCAGGCCGTCTAAGGGGTAGTTAACACATGTGAATTTTTCGAAATTTTAAGGAATGACCCTGTCAAAAATGTTTAGCCAAGTTGAGATTTGGTATTGTTACTCCTAAATAGCTAGAGAATAACATATCCGGAGGAAAATGATTTGCCGGCCGTCTAAGGGGTAGTTTACAACTGTTAATTTTTCAAAATTTTTAGGAATGACCCTGTCAAAAATGTTTAGTCAAGTTGAGATTTGGTATTGTTACTTCTAATCAGCTAGAGAATAACACATCTGAAGCAAATCAATTTGCGGCCGTCTAAGGGGTATTTTACGACTGTGAATTTTCTCGAAATTTTCGAGAATGACCCTGTCAAAAATGTTTGGCCGAGTAATATTCGGTATTATTACTCCTAAATAGCTGAAGAATAACATATCTGAAGCACATTCATTTACAGGTAGTCTAAGGGGTAGTTTACAATTGTGAATTTTTCGAAATTTTTGAGAATAACACTGTCAAAAATGTTCAGCCAAGTTGATATTTGTTATAGTTACTCTTATATAGCTTCAGAATGACATTTCCGAAGCACATTGATTCGAAGGTCGTCTGAAGGGTTGTTTACAATTGTGAATTTTTCGAAATTTTTGAGAATGACACTGTCAAAAATGTTTCGCCAAGTTGAGATTTGGTATTGTTACTTCTTATTAGCTAGAGAATAACACATCTGAAGCAAATTGATTTGCAGTCTGTCTAAGGGGTAGTTTACGACTGTGAATTTTTCAAAATTTTTAGGAATGACCCTGTCAAAAATGTTTAGCCAAAATGAGATTTGGTATTGTTACTCTTAAATAGCTTCAGAATAACATATCCGAAGCACATTGATTAGCAGGCTGTTTAAGGGGTAGTTTACACCTGTGAATTTTTCAAAATTTTTAGGAATGACCCTGTCAAAAAAGTTTAGCCAAGATGATATTCGGTATTTTCACTCCTAAATAGCCAGAGAATAACATATCCATAAGTTTTCGAGAAAGACCTTGTCAAAAATGTTTGGCCGAGTAAAATTCGGTATTATTACTCCTAAATAGCTGAAAAATAACATATCCGAAGCACATTCATTTACAGGTCGTCTAAGGGGTAGTTTACAATTGTGAATTTTTCGAAAGTTTTGAGAATGACACTGTCAAAAATGTTTAGCCAAGTTGATATTTGTTATAATTACTCTTAAATAGCTACAGAATGACATATCCGAAGCACATTGATTTGTAGGCCGCCTAAGGGGTAGTTTACAATTGTGAATTTTTCGAAATTTTTGAGAATGACAGTGTCAAAAATGTTTAGCCAAGTTGATATTCGGTATTTCCACTCCTGAATAGCTAGAGAAGAACATATCCGAAGCACATTGATTTGCAGGCCGTCTAAGGGGTAGTTTACACCTGTGAATTTTTGGAAATTTTTGAGAATGACCCTGTCAAAAATGTTTAGCCAAATTGATATTCAGTGTTATTACTCCAAAATAGCTAGAGAATAAGATATCCGAAGCACATTGATTTGCAGTCCGTCTAAAGGGTAGTTTACACCTGTGAATTTTTCGAAATTTTTGAGAATGACCCTGTCAAAAATGTTAAGCCTAGTCGAGATTTGGTATTGTTACTCCTGAATAGCTAGAGAATAACATATCCGGAGGAAAATGATTTGCAGGCCGTCTAAGGGATAGTTTACTACTGTTAATTTCTCAAAATTATTAGGAGTCACCCTGTCAAAACTGTTTAGTCAAGTTGAGATTTGGTATTGTTACTTCTAATTAGCTAGAGAATCACACATCTGAAGCAAATTGATTTGCAGGCCGTCTAAGGAGTAGTTTATACTTATGAATTTTTCGAAATTTTCGAGAATGACCCTGTCAAAAATGTTTAGCCAAGTTGAGATTTGGTATTGTTACTTCTTTATAGCTAAAGAATAACACATCTGAAGCAAATTGATTTGCGAGCCGTCTAAGGAGTAGTTTACATCAGTGAATTTTTCGAAATTTTTAGGAATGACCCTGTCAAAAATGTTTAGCCAAGTTGAGATTTGGTATTGTTACTCCTAAATAGCTAGAGAATAACATATCCGGAGGAAAATGATTTGCAGGCCGTCTAAGGGGTAGTTTACAACTGTTAATTTTTCAAAATTTTTAGGAATGACCCTGTCAAAAATGTTTAGCCAAGTTGAGATTTGGTATTGTTACTCCTAAATAGCCAGAGAAAAACTTATCCGGAACCCAATGATTTGCATGCCGTCTAAGGGGTAGTTTACACTTATGAATTTTTTAAAATTTTTAGGAATATCCCTGTCAAAAATGTTTAGCCAAGTTGATATTTGGTATTGTTACTCCTAAATAGCTAGAGAATAACATATCCGAAGCAAATAGATTTACAGGGCGTCTAAGATGTAGTTTACAGTTGGGAATTTTTCGAAATTTTCAGGAATGACCTTGTCAAAAATGTTGAGCCAAGTTGATATTTGGTATAGTTACTCTTAAATAGCAACAGAATAACATATCCGAAGCACATTGATTTTCAGGCTGTCGAAATTTTTGAGAATGACCCTTTCAAAAATGTTTAGCGAAGTTGATATTTGATATAAGTACTCTTAAATAGCTACGGAATAACATATCCCAAGCAAATTGATTTGCAGGCCGTCCAAGGGGTAGTTTACACTTGTGATTTTTTCGGAATTTTTGAGAATGACCTTGTCAAAAATGTTAAGCCAAGTTGATATTCGGTATTTCCACTCCTGAATAGCTAGAGAATAACATATCCGAAGCACATTGATTTGCAGGCCGTCTAAGGGGTAGTTTACAATTATGAATTTTTTGAAATTTTTGAGAATGTCCCTGTCAAAAATGTTCAGCCAAGTTGAGATTTGGTATTGTTACTCCTAAATAGCTGGAGAATAACATATCCGGAGGAAAATGATTTGCAGGCCGTCTAAGGTGTAGTTTACAACTGTTAATTTTTCAAAATTTTTAGGAATGACCCTGTCAAAAATGTTTAGCCAAGTTGAGATTTGGTATTGTTACTCCTAAATAGCCAGAGAATAACATATCCGGAGGAAAATGATTTGCAGGCCGTCTAAGGGATAGTTTACAACTGTTAATTTTTCAAAATTTTTAGGAATGACCCTGTCAAAAATGTTTAGCCAAGTTGAGATTTGGTATTGTTACTCCTAAATAGCCAGAGAATAACATATCCGGAGGAAAATGATTTGCAGGCCGTCTAAGGGGTAGTTTACAACTGAAATTTTTCAAAATTTTTAGGAATGACCCTGTCAAAAATGTTTAGCCAAGTTGAGATTTGGTATTGTTACTCCTAAATAGCCAGAGAATAACATATCCGGAGGAAAATGATTTGCAGGCCGTCTAAGGGGTAGTTTACAACTGTTAATTTTTCAAAATTTTTAGGAATGACCCTGTCAAAAATGTTTAGCCAAGTTGAGATTTGGTATTGTTACTCCTAAATAGCCAGAGAAAAACTTATCCGGAACCCAATGATTTGCATGCCGTCTAAGGGGTAGTTTACACTTATGAATTTTTTAAAATTTTTAGGAATATCCCTGTCAAAAATGTTTAGCCAAGTTAATATTTGGTATTGTTACTCCTAAATAGCTAGAGAATAACATATCCGAAGCAAATAGATTTACAGGCCGTCTAAGATGTAGTTTACAGTTGGGAATTTTTCGAAATTTTTAAGAATGACCTTGTCAAAAATGTTGAGCCAAGTTGATATTTGGTATAGTTACTCTTAAATAGCAACAGAATAACATATCCGAAGCACATTGATTTTCAGGCTGTCGAAATTTTTGAGAATGACCCTTTCAAAAATGTTTAGCGAAGTTGATATTTGATATAAGTACTCTTAAATAGCTACGGAATAACATATCCCAAGCAAATTGATTTGCAGGCCGTCCAAGGGGTAGTTTACACTTGTGATTTTTTCGAAATTTTTGAGAATGACCTTGTCAAAAATGTTAAGCCAAGTTGATATTCGGTATTTCCACTCCTGAATAGCTAGAGAATAACATATCCGAAGCACATTGATTTGCAGGCCGTCTAAGGGGTAGTTTACAATTATGAATTTTTTGAAATTTTTGAGAATTACACTGTCAAAATTTTTTAGCCGAGTTGATATTCGGTATTTCCACTCCTGAATAGCTAGAGAATAACATATCCGAAGCACATTGATTTGCAGGCCGTCTAAGGGGTAGTTTACACCTGTGAATTTTTGGAAATTTTTGAGAATGACACTGTCAAAAATGTTTAGCCAAGTTGATATTTGTTATAATTACTCTTAAATAGCTACAGAATGACATATCCGAAGCACATTGATTTGTAGGCCGCCTAAGGGGTAGTTTACAATTGTGAATTTTTCGAAATTTTTGAGAATGACAGTGTCAAAAATGTTTAGCCAAGTTGATATTCGGTATTTCCACTCCTGAATAGCTAGAGAATAACATATCCGAAGCACATTGATTTGCAGGCCGTCTAAGGGGTAGTTTACAATTATGAATTTTTTGAAATTTTTGAGAATTACACTGTCAAAATTTTTCAGCCGAGTTGATATTCGGTATTTCCACTCCTGAATAGCTAGAGAATAACATATCCGAAGCACATTCATTTACAGGTCGTCTAAGGGGTAGTTTACAATTGTGAATTTTTCGAAAGTTTTGAGAATGACACTGTCAAAAATGTTTAGCCAAGTTGATATTTGTTATAATTACTCTTAAATAGCTACAGAATGACATATCCGAAGCACATTGATTTGTAGGCCGCCTAAGGGGTAGTTTACAATTGTGAATTTTTCGAAATTTTTGAGAATGACAGTGTCAAAAATGTTTAGCCAAGTTGATATTCGGTATTTCCACTCCTGAATAGCTAGAGAAGAACATATCCGAAGCACATTGATTTGCAGGCCGTCTAAGGGGTAGTTTACACCTGTGAATTTTTGGAAATTTTTGAGAATGACCCTGTCAAAAATGTTTAGCCAAATTGATATTCAGTGTTATTACTCCAAAATAGCTAGAGAATAAGATATCCGAAGCACATTGATTTGCAGTCCGTCTAAAGGGTAGTTTACACCTGTGAATTTTTCGAAATTTTTGAGAATGACCCTGTCAAAAATGTTAAGCCTAGTCGAGATTTGGTATTGTTACTCCTGAATAGCTAGATAATAACATATCCGGAGGAAAATGATTTGCAGGCCGTCTAAGGGATAGTTTACTACTGTTAATTTCTCAAAATTATTAGGAGTCACCCTGTCAAAACTGTTTAGTCAAGTTGAGATTTGGTATTGTTACTTCTAATTAGCTAGAGAATCACACATCTGAAGCAAATTGATTTGCAGGCCGTCTAAGGAGTAGTTTATACTTATGAATTTTTCGAAATTTTCGAGAATGACCCTGTCAAAAATGTTTAGCCAAGTTGAGATTTGGTATTGTTACTTCTTTATAGCTAAAGAATAACACATCTGAAGCAAATTGATTTGCGAGCCGTCTAAGGAGTAGTTTACATCAGTGAATTTTTCGAAATTTTTAGGAATGACCCTGTCAAAAATGTTTAGCCAAGTTGAGATTTGGTATTGTTACTCCTAAATAGCTAGAGAATAACATATCCGGAGGAAAATGATTTGCAGGCCGTCTAAGGGGTAGTTTACAACTGTTAATTTTTCAAAATTTTTAGGAATGACCCTGTCAAAAATGTTTAGCCAAGTTGAGATTTGGTATTGTTACTCCTAAATAGCCAGAGAAAAACTTATCCGGAACCCAATGATTTGCATGCCGTCTAAGGGGTAGTTTACACTTATGAATTTTTTAAAATTTTTAGGAATATCCCTGTCAAAAATGTTTAGCCAAGTTGATATTTGGTATTGTTACTCCTAAATAGCTAGAGAATAACATATCCGAAGCAAATAGATTTACAGGCCGTCTAAGATGTAGTTTACAGTTGGGAATTTTTCGAAATTTTCAGGAATGACCTTGTCAAAAATGTTGAGCCAAGTTGATATTTGGTATAGTTACTCTTAAATAGCAACAGAATAACATATCCGAAGCACATTGATTTTCAGGCTGTCGAAATTTTTGAGAATGACCCTTTCAAAAATGTTTAGCGAAGTTGATATTTGATATAAGTACTCTTAAATAGCTACGGAATAACATATCCCAAGCAAATTGATTTGCAGGCCGTCCAAGGGGTAGTTTACACTTGTGATTTTTTCGGAATTTTTGAGAATGACCTTGTCAAAAATGTTAAGCCAAGTTGATATTCGGTATTTCCACTCCTGAATAGCTAGAGAATAACATATCCGAAGCACATTGATTTGCAGGCCGTCTAAGGGGTAGTTTACAATTATGAATTTTTTGAAATTTTTGAGAATGTCCCTGTCAAAAATGTTCAGCCAAGTTGAGATTTGGTATTGTTACTCCTAAATAGCTAGAGAATAACATATCCGGAGGAAAATGATTTGCAGGCCGTCTAAGGTGTAGTTTACAACTGTTAATTTTTCAAAATTTTTAGGAATGACCCTGTCAAAAATGTTTAGCCAAGTTGAGATTTGGTATTGTTACTCCTAAATAGCCAGAGAATAACATATCCGGAGGAAAATGATTTGCAGGCCGTCTAAGGGATAGTTTACAACTGTTAATTTTTCAAAATTTTTAGGAATGACCCTGTCAAAAATGTTTAGCCAAGTTGAGATTTGGTATTGTTACTCCTAAATAGCCAGAGAATAACATATCCGGAGGAAAATGATTTGCAGGCCGTCTAAGGGGTAGTTTACAACTGTTAATTTTTCAAAATTTTTAGGAATGACCCTGTCAAAAATGTTTAGCCAAGTTGAGATTTGGTATTGTTACTCCTAAATAGCCAGAGAATAACATATCCGGAGGAAAATGATTTGCAGGCCGTCTAAGGGGTAGTTTACAACTGTTAATTTTTCAAAATTTTTAGGAATGACCCTGTCAAAAATGTTTAGCCAAGTTGAGATTTGGTATTGTTACTCCTAAATAGCCAGAGAAAAACTTATCCGGAACCCAATGATTTGCATGCCGTCTAAGGGGTAGTTTACACTTATGAATTTTTTAAAATTTTTAGGAATATCCCTGTCAAAAATGTTTAGCCAAGTTAATATTTGGTATTGTTACTCCTAAATAGCTAGAGAATAACATATCCGAAGCAAATAGATTTACAGGCCGTCTAAGATGTAGTTTACAGTTGGGAATTTTTCGAAATTTTTAAGAATGACCTTGTCAAAAATGTTGAGCCAAGTTGATATTTGGTATAGTTACTCTTAAATAGCAACAGAATAACATATCCGAAGCACATTGATTTTCAGGCTGTCGAAATTTTTGAGAATGACCCTTTCAAAAATGTTTAGCGAAGTTGATATTTGATATAAGTACTCTTAAATAGCTACGGAATAACATATCCCAAGCAAATTGATTTGCAGGCCGTCCAAGGGGTAGTTTACACTTGTGATTTTTTCGAAATTTTTGAGAATGACCTTGTCAAAAATGTTAAGCCAAGTTGATATTCGGTATTTCCACTCCTGAATAGCTAGTGAATAACATATCCGAAGCACATTGATTTGCAGGCCGTCTAAGGGGTAGTTTACAATTATGAATTTTTTGAAATTTTTGAGAATTACACTGTCAAAATTTTTTAGCCGAGTTGATATTCGGTATTTCCACTCCTGAATAGCTAGAGAATAACATATCCGAAGCACATTGATTTGCAGGCCTTCTAAGGGGTAGTTTACAATTATGAATTTTTCGAAATTTTTGAGAATTACACTGTCAAAATTTTTTTGCCAAGTTGATATTCGGTATTTCCACTCCTGAATAGCTAGGGAATAACATATCCGAAGCACATTGATTTGCAGGCCGTCTAAGGGGTAGTTTACAATTATGAATTTTTTGAAATTCACGACACTATCTGATTTCAATTGTAGGCACTAACATTAAGATAAAGGTGTTTGTTTTTCTTCCGACGTCGTCCGACCATCGGACAACGTCGGATCGGATCGGATAGGGAGAAATGCGGACCTAATGTAGGTGCGGCCTAAGATGTAGTTTACAGTTGGGAATTTTTCGAAATTTTTAGGCATGACCTTGTCAAAAATGTTGAGCCAAGTTGATATTTGGTATAATTACTTCTAAATAGCTAGAGAATGACACATCTGAAGCAAATTAATTTGTGAGCCGTCTAAGGAGTAGTTTACTTCTGTGAATTTTTCAAAATTTTTAGGAATGACCCTGTCAAAAATGTTTGGTCAAGTTGAGATTTGGTATTGTTACTTCTTTATAGCTAAAAAATAACACATCTGAAGCAAATTGATTTGCAGGCTGTCTAAGGGGTAGTTTACACTTGGAAATTTTTCGAAATTCTTGAGAATGACCCTGTCAAAAATGTTGAGCAAAGTTGATACTTTGTGAAGGTACTCTTTAATAGCTACAGAATAACATATCCGGAGCACATTGATTTGCAGCTTGTCTAAGGGGTAGTTTACAAATAAGAATTTTTCGAAATTTTTGAGAATGACCCTGTCAGAAATTTTTAGCCAAGTTGAGATTTGGTATTGTTGATACTAAATAGCTAGAGAATAACATATCCGGAGGAAAATGATTTTTAGGCCGTCTAAGGGGTAGTTTACACTTGTGAATTTTTCGAAATTTTCGAGAATGACCTTGTCAAAAATGTTGAGTCAAGTTGAGATTTGGTATTGTTACTTCTAAATAGCGAGAGAAGAACAAATCTGAAGCAAATTGATTTGCAGGTCGTCTAAGGGGTAGTTTACACTTGTGAATTTTTCGAAATTTTTGAGAATGACCCTGTCAAAAATGTCAAGCAAAGTTGATACTTGGTATAGTAACTCTTTAATAGCTACAGAATAACATATCCGGAGCACATTGATTTGCAGGTTGTCTAAGGGGTAGTTTACACCTGTAAATTTTTCGAAATTTTCGAGAATGACCTTGTCAAAAATGTTGAGCCAAGTTGAGATTTGGTATTGTTACTTCTAAATAGCTAGAGAACAACACATCTGAAACAAATTGATTTGCAGGCCGTCTAAGGGGTAGTTTACAATTATGAATTTTTTGAAATTTTTGAGAATGTCCCTGTCAAAAATGTTCAGCCAAGTTGAGATTTGGTATTGTTACTCCTAAATAGCTAGAGAATAACATATCCGGAGGAAAATGATTTGCAGGCCGTCTAAGGGGTAGTTTACAACTGTTAATTTTTCAAAATTTTTAGGAATGACCCTGTCAAAAATGTTTAGTCAAGTTGAGATTTGGTATTGTTACTTCTAATCAGCTAGAGAATAACACATCTGAAGCAAATCAATTTGCGGCCGTCTAAGGGGTAGTTTACGACTGTGAATTTTCTCGAAATTTTCGAGAATGACCCTGTCAAAAATGTTTGGCCGAGTAATATTCGGTATTATTACTCCTAAATAGCTGAAGAATAACATATCTGAAGCACATTCATTCACAGGTAGTCTAAGGGGTAGTTTACAATTGTGAATTTTTCGAAATTTTTGAGAATAACACTGTCAAAAATGTTCAGCCAAGTTGATATTTGTTATAGTTACTCTTATATAGCTTCAGAATGACATTTCCGAAGCACATTGATTCGAAGGTCGTCTGAAGGGTTGTTTACAATTGTGAATTTTTCGAAATTTTTGAGAATGACACTGTCAAAAATGTTTCGCCAAGTTGAAATTTGGTATTGTTACTTCTTATTAGCTAGAGAATAACACATCTGAAGCAAATTGATTTGCAGTCTGTCTAAGGGGTAGTTTACGACTGTGAATTTTTGAAAATTTTTAGGAATGACCCTGTCAAAAATGTTTAGCCAAAATGAGATTTGGTATTGTTACTCTTAAATAGCTTCAGAATAATATATCCGAAGCACATTGATTAGCAGGCTGTTTAAGGGGTAGTTTACACCTGTGAATTTTCCAAATTTTTAGGAATGACCCTGTCAAAAAAGTTTAGCCAAGATGATATTCGGTATTTTCACTCCTAAATAGCCAGAGAATAACATATCCATAAGTTTTCGAGAAAGACCTTGTCAAAAATGTTTGGCCGAGTAAAATTCGGTATTATTACTCCTAAATAGCTGAAAAATAACATATCCGAAGCACATTCATTTACAGGTCGTCTAAGGGGTAGTTTACAATTGTGAATTTTTCGAAAGTTTTGAGAATGACACTGTCAAAAATGTTTAGCCAAGTTGATATTTGTTATAATTACTCTTAAATAGCTACAGAATGACATATCCGAAGCACATTGATTTGTAGGCCGCCTAAGGGGTAGTTTACAATTGTGAATTTTTCGAAATTTTTGAGAATGACAGTGTCAAAAATGTTTAGCCAAGTTGATATTCGGTATTTCCACTCCTGAATAGCTAGAGAAGAACATATCCGAAGCACATTGATTTGCAGGCCGTCTAAGGGGTAGTTTACACATGTGAATTTTTGGAAATTTTTGAGAATGACCCTGTCAAAAATGTTTAGCCAAATTGATATTCAGTGTTATTACTCCAAAATAGCTAGAGAATAAGATATCCGAAGCACATTGATTTGCAGTCCGTCTAAAGGGTAGTTTACACCTGTGAATTTTTCGAAATTTTTGAGAATGACCCTGTCAAAAATGTTAAGCCTAGTCGAGATTTGGTATTGTTACTCCTGAATAGCTAGAGAATAACATATCCGGAGGAAAATGATTTGCAGGCCGTCTAAGGGATAGTTTACTACTGTTAAGTTCTCAAAATTATTAGGAGTCACCCTGTCAAAACTGTTTAGTCAAGTTGAGATTTGGTATTGTTACTTCTAATTAGCTAGAGAATCACACATCTGAAGCAAATTGATTTGCAGGCCGTCTAAGCAGTAGTTTATACTTATGAATTTTTCGAAATTTTCGAGAATGACCCTGTCAAAAATGTTTAGCCAAGTTGAGATTTGGTATTGTTACTTCTTTATAGCTAAAGAATAACACATCTGAAGCAAATTGATTTGCGAGCCGTCTAAGGAGTAGTTTACATCAGTGAATTTTTCGAAATTTTTAGGAATGACCCTGTCAAAAATGTTTAGCCAAGTTGAGATTTGGTATTGTTACTCCTAAATAGCTAGAGAATAACATATCCGGAGGAAAATGATTTGCAGGCCGTCTAAGGGGTAGTTTACAACTGTTAATTTTTCAAAATTTTTAGGAATGACCCTGTCAAAAATGTTTAGCCAAGTTGAGATTTGGTATTGTTACTCCTAAATAGCCAGAGAAAAACTTATCCGGAACCCAATGATTTGCATGCCGTCTAAGGGGTAGTTCACACTTATGAATTTTTTAAAATTTTTAGGAATATCCCTGTCAAAAATGTTTAGCCAAGTTGATATTTGGTATTGTTACTCCTAAATAGCTAGAGAATAACATATCCGAAGCAAATAGATTTACAGGCCGTCTAAGATGTAGTTTACAGTTGGGAATTTTTCGAAATTTTTAGGAATGACCTTGTCAAAAATGTTGAGCCAAGTTGATATTTGGTATAGTTACTCTTAAATAGCAACAGAATAACATATCCGAAGCACATTGATTTTCAGGCTGTCGAAATTTTTGAGAATGACCCTTTCAAAAATGTTTAGCGAAGTTGATATTTGATATAAGTACTCTTAAATAGCTACGGAATAACATATCCCAAGAAAATTGATTTGCAGGCCGTCCAAGGGGTAGTTTACACTTGTGATTTTTTCGGAATTTTTGAGAATGACCTTGTCAAAAATGTTAAGCCAAGTTGATATTCGGTATTTCCACTCCTGAATAGCTAGAGAATAACATATCCGAAGCACATTGATTTGCAGGCCGTCTAAGGGGTAGTTTACAATTATGAATTTTTTGAAATTTTTGAGAATGTCCCTGTCAAAAATGTTCAGCCAAGTTGAGATTTGGTATTGTTACTCCTAAATAGCTAGAGAATAACATATCCGGAGGAAAATGATTTGCAGGCCGTCTAAGGGGTAGTTTACAACTGTTAATTTTTCAAAATTTTTAGGAATGACCCTGTCAAAAATGTTTAGCCAAGTTGAGATTTGGTATTGTTACTCCTAAATAGCCAGAGAATAACATATCCGGAGGAAAATGATTTGCAGGCCGTCTAAGGGGTAGTTTACAACTGTTAATTTTTCAAAATTTTTAGGAATGACCCTGTCAAAAATGTTTAGCCAAGTTGAGATTTGGTATTGTTACTCCTAAATAGCCAGAGAAAAACTTATCCGGAACCCAATGATTTGCATGCCGTCTAAGGGGTAGTTTACACTTATGAATTTTTTAAAATTTTTAGGAATATCCCTGTCAAAAATGTTTAGCCAAGTTGATATTTGGTATTGTTACTCCTAAATAGCTAGAGAATAACATATCCGAAGCAAATAGATTTACAGGCCGTCTAAGATGTAGTTTACAGTTGGGAATTTTTGGAAATTTTTAGGAATGACCTTGTCAAAAATGTTGAGCCAATTTGATATTTGGTTTAGTTACTCTTAAATAGCAACAGAATAACATATCCGAAGCACATTGATTTTCAGGCTGTCGAAATTTTTGAGAATGACCCTTTCAAAAATGTTTAGCGAAGTTGATATTTGATATAAGTACTCTTAAATAGCTACGGAATAACATATCCCAAGCAAATTGATTTGCAGGCCGTCCAAGGGGTAGTTTACACTTGTGATTTTTTCGAAATTTTTGAGAATGACCTTGTCAAAAATGTTAAGCCAAGTTGATATTCGGTATTTCCACTCCTGAATAGCTAGAGAATAACATATCCGAAGCACATTGATTTGCAGGCCGTCTAAGGGGTAGTTTACAATTATGAATTTTTTGAAATTTTTGAGAATTACACTGTCAAAATTTTTTAGCCGAGTTGATATTCGGTATTTCCACTCCTGAATAGCTAGAGAATAACATATCCGAAGCACATTGATTTGCAGGCCTTCTAAGGGGTAGTTTACAATTATGAATTTTTCGAAATTTTTGAGAATTACACTGTCAAAATTTTTTTGCCAAGTTGATATTCGGTATTTCCACTCCTGAATAGCTAGAGAATAACATATCCGAAGCACATTGATTTGCAGGCCGTCTAAGGGGTAGTTTACAATTATGAATTTTTTGAAATTTTTGAGAATTACACTGTCAAAATTTTTTTGCCAAGTTGATCTTCGGTATTTCCACTCCTGAATAGCTAGAGAATAACATATCCGAAGCACATTGATTTGCAGGCCTTCTAAGGGGTAGTTTACAATTATGAATTTTTCGAAATTTTTGAGAATTACACTGTCAAAATTTTTTTGCCAAGTTGATCTTCGGTATTTCCACTCCTGAATAGCTACGGAATAACATATCCCAAGCAAATTGATTTGCAGGCCGTCCAAGGGGTAGTTTACACTTGTGATTTTTTCGAAATTTTTGAGAATGACCTTGTCAAAAATGTTTAGCCAAGTTGATATTCGGTATTGTTACTTCTGAATAGCTAGAAAATAACACATCCGAAGCAAATTGATTTGCAGGCCGTCTAAGGGGTAGTTTTCACTTGGAAATTTTTCGAAATTTTTGAGAATGACCCTGTCAAAAATGTTGAGCAAAGTTGATACTTGGTAAAGGTACTCTTTAATAGCTACAGAATAACATATCCGGAGCACATTGATTTGCAGCTTGTCTAAGGGGTACTTTACAAATAAGAATTTTTCGAAATTTTTGAGAATGACCCTGTCAGAAATTTTTAGCCAAGTTGAGATTTTGTATTGTTGATACTATATATCTAGAGAATAACATATCCGGAGGAAAATGATTTTTAGGCCGTCTAAGGGGTAGTTTACACCAGTGAATTTTTCGAAATTTTCGAGAATGACCTTGTCAAAAATGTTGAGTCAAGTTGAGATTTGGTATTGTTACTTCTAAATAGCGAGAGAATAACAAATCTGAAGCAAATTGATTTGCAGGTCGTCTAAGGGGTAGTTAACGAATGTGAATTTTTCCAAATTTTCGAGAATGACCCTGCCAAAAATGTTGAGCAAAGTTGATACTTGGTATAGAAACTCTTTAATAGCTACAGAATAACATATCCGGAGCACATTGATTTGCAGGTTGTCTAAGGGGTAGTTTACACTTGTGAATTTTTCGAAATTTTCGAGAATGACCTTGTCAAAAATGTTTAGCCAAGTTGATATTCGGTATTTCCACTCCTGAATAGCTAGAGAATAACATATCCGAAGCACATTGATTTGCAGGCCGTCTAAGGGGTAGTTTACAATTATGAATTTTTTGAAATTTTTGAGAATTACACTGTCAAAATTTTTAAGCCGAGTTGATATTCGGTATTTCCACTCCTGAATAGCTAGAGAATAACATATCCGAAGCACATTGATTTGCAGGCCGTCTAAGGGGTAGTTTACAATTATGAATTTTTTGAAATTTTTGAGAATTATACTGTCAAAATTTGTTTGCCAAGTTGATCTTCAGTATTTCCACTCCTGAATAGCTAGAGAATAACATATCCGAAGCACATTGATTTGCGGGCTGTCTAAGGGGTAGTTTACACCTGTGAATTTTTCCAAATTTTCGAGAATGACCCTGTCAAAAATGTTTAGCCAAGTTGATATTCGGTATTTCCACTCCTGAATAGCTAGAGAATAACATATCCGAAGCACATTGATTTGCAGGCCGTCTAAGGGGTAGTTTACAATTATGAATTTTTTGATATTTTTGAGAATGACACTGTCAAAATTTTTTAGCCAAGTTGATATTCGGTATTTCCACTCCTGAATAGCTAGAGAATAACATATCCGAAGCACATTGATTTGCAGGCCGTCTAAGGGGTAGTTTACACTTGTGAATTTCACGAAATTTTCGAGTATGTGTAGTTTAAACTTGTGAATTTTTCAAAATTTTTAGGAATGACCCTGTCAAAAATGTTTAGCCAAGTTGAGATTTGGTATTGTTACTTCTAAATAGCTAGAGAACAACACATCTGAAACAAATTGATTTGCAGGCCGTCTAAGGGGTAGTTTACACTTGTGAATTTTTCGAAATTTTTGAGAATGACCCTGTCAAAAATGTTAAGCAAAACTGATACTTGGTATAGTTACTCGTTAATAACTACAGAATAACATATCCGGAGCACATTGATTTGCAGGTTGTCTAAGGGGTAGTTTACAAATGTGAATTTTTCGAAATTTTTGAGAATGACCCTGTCAAAAATTTTTAGCCAAGTTGAGATTTGGTATTGTTACTTCCAAATAGCTAGAGAACAACACATCTGATACAAATTGTATTGCAGGCCGTCTAAGGGATAGTTTACAACTGTGAATTTTTCGAAATTTTTGAGAATGACCCTGTCAAAAATGTTAAGCAAAACTGATACTTGGTATAGTTACTCTTTAATAACTACAGAATAACATATCCGGAGCACATTGATTTGCAGGTTGTCTAAGGGGTAGTTTACGAATGTGAATTTTTCGAAATTTTTGAGAATGACTCTGTCGAAAATTTTTAGCCAAGTTGAGATTTGGTATTGTTACTTCTAAATAGCTAGAGAACAACACATCTGAAACAAATTGATTTGCAGGCCGTCTAAGGGATAGTTTACACTTGTGAATTTTTCGAAATTTTTGAGAATGACCCTGTCAAAAATGTTAAGCAAAACTGATACTTGGTATAGTTACTCTTTAATAACTACAGAATAACATATCCGGAGCACATTGATTTGCAGGTTGTGTAAGGGGTAGTTTACGAATGTGAATTTTTCGAAATTTTTGAGAATGACTCTGTCGAAAATTTTTAGCCAAGTTGAGATTTGTTATTGTTGATCCTAAATAGCTAGAGAATAACATATCCGCAGGAAAATGATTTTAAGGCCGTCTAAGGGGTAGTTTACAACTGTGATTTTTTCAAAATTTTTAGGAATGACCCTGTCAAAAATGTTTGGTCAAGTTGAGATTTGGTATTGTTACTTCTGAATAGCTAGAAAATAACACATCCGAAGCAAATTGATTTGCAGGCCGTCTAAGGGGTAGTTTTCACTTGGAAATTTTTCGAAATTTTTGAGAATGACCCTGTCAAAAATGTTGAGCAAAGTTGATACTTGGTAAAGGTACTCTTTAATAGCTACAGAATAACATATCCGGAGCACATTGATTTGCAGCTTGTCTAAGGGGTACTTTACAAATAAGAATTCTTCGAAATTTTTGAGAATGACCCTGTCAGAAATTTTTAGCCAAGTTGAGATTTTGTATTGTTGATACTATATAGCTAGAGAATAACATATCCGGAGGAAAATGATTTTTAGGCCGTCTAAGGGGTAGTTTACACCAGTGAATTTTTCGAAATTTTCGAGAATGACCTTGTCAAAAATGTTGAGTCAAGTTGAGATTTGGTATTGTTACTTCTAAATAGCGAGAGAATAACAAATCTGAAGCAAATTGATTTGCAGGTCGTCTAAGGGGTAGTTAACGAATGTGAATTTTTCCAAATTTTCGAGAATGACCCTGTCAAAAATGTTAAGCAAAGTTGATACTTGGTATAGAAACTCTTTAATAGCTACAGAATAACATATCCGGAGCACATTGATTTGCAGGTTGTCTAAGGGGTAGTTTACACTTGTGAATTTTTCGAAATTTTCGAGAATGACCTTGTCAAAAATGTTGAGCAAAGTTGAGATTTGGTATTGTTACTTCTAAATAGCTAGAGAACAACACATCTGAAACAAATTGATTTGCAGGCCGTCTAAGGGGTAGTTTATACTTGTGAATTTTTCGAAATTTTTGAGAATGACCCTGTCAAAAATGTTGAGCAAAACTGATACTTGGTATAGTTACTCTTCAATATGATAACTACAGAATAACATATCCGGAGCACATCGATTTGCAGCTTGTCTAAGGGGTAGTTTACAAATAAGAATTTTTCGAAATTTTTGAGAATGACCCTGTCAGAAATTTTTAGCCAAGTTGAGATTTGGTATTGTTGATACTAAATAGCTAGAGAATAACATATCCGGAAAAAAATGATTTTAGGCCGTCTAAGGGGTAGTTTACAACTGTGAATTTTTCAAAATTTTTAGGAATGACCCTGTCAAAAATGTTAAGCCAAGTTGAGATTTGGTATTGTTACTCCTAAATAGCTAAAAAATAACACATCTGAAGCAAATTGATTTGCAGGCCGTCTAAGGAGTAGTTTACACCTGTGAATTTTTCGAAATTTTTGAGAATGACCCTGTCCAAAATGTTAAGCCAAGTTGATATTCGGTATTTTCACTCCTGCATAGCTAGGGAATAACTTATTTGCAGCACATTGATTTGCAGGCCGTCTAAGGAGTAGTTTACAACTGTGAATTTTCCAAAATTTTTAGGAATGACCCTGCCAAAAAAGTTAAGCCAAGATGATATTCGGTATTTTAACTCCTGAATAGCTAGAGAATTACATATCAGGAGCACATTGATTTGCAGGCCGTTTAAGGGGTAGTTTACACTTGTGAATTTTTCGAAATTTTTAAGAATGACCCTGTCAAAAATGTTTAGCCGAATTGATATTCGGTATTATTACTCCCAAATAGCTAGAGAGAAATATATTCGAAGCACATTGAGTTACAGGTTGTCTAAGGGGTAGTTTACACTTGTGAATTTTTCAAAATGTTTAGGAATGACCCTGTCAAAAATGTTAAGCCAAGTTGAGATTTGGTATTGTTACTTCTAAATAGCTAGAGAATGACACATCTGAAGCAAATTAATTTGCAGGTCGTATAAGGGGTAGTTTACACTTGTGAATTTTTCGAAATTTTTGAGAATGACACTGTCAAAAATGTTAAGCAAAGTTGATACTCGGTATTGTTACTCCTTTATAGCTAGAGAATAACATATCCGAAGGAAATTGATTTGCAGGCCGTCTAAGAGGTAGTTTACACTTGTGAATTTTTCGAAATTTTTAGGAATATCCCTGTCAAAAATGTTTAGCCAAGTTGAGATTTGTTAATGTTACTCCTAAATAGCTAGAGAATAAAATATCTGAAGCAAATTGATTTTCAGGCCGTCTAAGGGGTAGTTTACACCTGTGAATTTTTCGAAATTTTTGAGAATGGCCCTGTCAAATATGTTAAGCAAAGTTGATACTTGGTATAGTTACTCTTTAATAGCTACAGAATCACATATCCGGAGGAAAATGATTTGCAGGCCGTCTAAGGGGTAGTTTACGACTGTGAATTTTCCAAAATTTTTAGGAATGACCCTGTCAAAAAAGTTTAGCCTAGATGATATTCGTTATTTTCACTCCTGAATAGCTAGAGAATAACAAATCCGGAGCACATTGATTTGTAGGCCGTCTAAGGGGTAGTTTACAGATGTGAATTTTTCGAAATTTTTGAGAATGACCCTGTCAAAAATGTTTAGCCAAGTTGAGATTTGGTATTGATACTCCTAAATAGCTAGAGAATAACATATCCGGAGGAAAATGATTTGCAGGCCGTCTAAGGGGTAGTTTACAACTGTGAATTTTTGAAAATTTTAAGGAATGACCCTGTCAAAAATGTTTAGTCAAGTTGAGATTGGGTATTATTACTTCTAAATAGCTAGAGAATAACACATCTGAAGCAAATTGATTTGCAGGCGGTCTAAGGAGTAGTTTACACTTGTGAATTTTTCGAAATTTTCGAGAATGACTCTGTCAAAAATGTTTAGCCAAGTTGATATTTGGTGTTATTACTCCCAAAAAGCTAGAGAAAAAGATATCCGAAGCACATTGACTCACAGGCCGTCTAAGGGGTAGTTTAAACTTGTGAATTCTTCAAAATTCTTAGGAATGACCCTGTCAAAAATGTTTAGCCAAGTTGTGATTTGGTATTGTTACTTCTGAATAGCTTGAGAATAACACATCTGAAGCATATTGATTTGCAGGCCGTCTAAGGAGTAGTTTACACTTGTGAATTTTTTCGAAATTTTTGAGAATACCCTGTCGAATATGTTAAGCAAAGTTGATACTTGGTATAGTTACTCTTTAATAGCTACAGAATCACATATCCGGAGCACATTGATTTGCAGGCCGTCTAAGGGGTAGTTTACACATGTGAATTTTTCGAAATTTTCAGGAATGACCATGTCAAAAATATCAAGCCAAGTTGAGATTTGGTATTGTTACTCCTAAATAGCTTGAGAATAAAATATCTGAAGCAAATCGATTTGTAGGCCGTCTAAGGGGTAGTTTACACCTGTGAATTTTTCGAAATTTATGAGAACATTGATTTGCAGGCCGTCCAAGGGGTAGTTTACATCTGTGAATTTTTGAAATTTTTGAGAATGACCCTTTCAAAAATGTAAAGCAAAACTGATACTTGGTATAGTTACTCCTGAATAACTAGAGAATAACATATATGGAGCACATTGATTTGCAGGCCGTCTAAGGGGTAGTTTACACATGTGAATTGTTCGAAATTTTTAAGAATTACCCTGTCAAAAATGTTTAGCCAAGTTGAGATTTGGTATTGTTACTCCTTAATAGCTAGAGAATAACATATCCAGAGGAAAATGATTTGCAGGCCCTCTAAGGAGTAGTTTACAACTTTGAATTTCTGAAAATTTTTAGGAATGACCCTGTCAAAAATGTTAAGCCAAATTGAGATTTGGTATTGTTATTTCTAAATAGCTAGAGAATAACACATCTGAAGCAAATTGATTTGCAGGACGTCTAAGAGGTAGTTTACACTTGTGAATTCTTCGAAATTTTTGAGAATGACCCTGTCAAAAATGTTTAGCAAAGTTGATACTTGGTGTAGTTACTCTTTAATAGCAACAGAATAACATATCCGGAGCACATTGATTTGCAGGCAGTCTAAGGGGTAGTTAACACATGTGAATTTTTCGAAATTTTTAGGAATGACCCTGTCAAAAATGTTTAGCCAAGTTGAGATTTGGTATTGTTACTACTAAATAGCTAGAGAATAACATATCCGGAGGAAAATGATTTGCAGGACGTCGAAGGGTTAGTTTACACTTGTGAATTTTTCGAAATTTTTGAGAATGACCCTGTCAAATATGTTAAGCAAAGTTGATACTTGGTATAGTTACTCTTTAATAGCTACAGAATAACATATCCGGAGCACATCGATTTGCAGCTTGTCTAAGGGGTAGTTTACAAATAAGAATTTTTCGAAATTTTTGAGAATGACCCTGTCAGAAATTTTTAGCCAAGTTGAGATTTGGTATTGTTGATACTAAATAGCTAGAGAATAACATATCCGGAAAAAAATGATTTTAGGCCGTCTAAGGGGTAGTTTACAACTGTGAATTTTTCGAAATTTTTAGGAATGACCCTGTCAAAAATGTTTAGCCATGTTGAGATTTGGTATTGTTACTCCTAAATAGCTAGAGAATAACATATCCGGAGGAAAATGATTTGCCGGATGTCTAAGGGGTAGTTTACAACTGTTAATTTTTCAAAATTTTTAGGAATGACCCTGTCAAAAATGTTTAGTCAAGTTGAGATTTGGTATTGTTACTTCTAATTAGCTAGAGAATAACACATCTGAAGCAAATTGATTTGCGGCCGTCTAAGGGGTAGTTTACGACTGTGCATTTTCTCGAAATTTTCGAGAATGACCCTGTCAAAAATGTTTGGCCGAGTAATATTCTTATATATATATAGCTTCAGAATGACATATCCGAAGCACATTGATTTGTAGGTCGTCTGAAGGGTTGTTTACAATTGTGAATTTTTCGAAATTTTTGAGAATGACACTGTCAAAAATGTTTCGCCAAGTTGAGATTTGGTATTGTTACTTCTTATAAGCTAGAGAATAACACATCTGAAGCAAATTGATTTGCAGGCCGTCTAAGGGGTAGTTTACGACTGTGAATTTTTCAAAATTTTTAGGAATGCCCTGTCAAAAATGTTTAGCCGAAATGAGATTTGGTATTGTTACTCTTAAATAGCTTCAGAATAACATATCCGAAGCACATTGATTTGCAGGCTGTTTGAGGGGTAGTTCACACCTGTGAATTTTTCATAATTTTTAGGAATGACCCTGTCAAAAAAGTTTAGCCAAGATGATATTCGGTATTTTCACTCCTAAATAGCCAGAGAATAACATATCCAGAACACATTGATTTGCAGGCTGTATGAGGGGTAGTTTACAATTGTGAATTTTTCGAAATTTTCGAGAATGACCTTGTCAAAAATGTTTGGCCGAGTAAAATTCGGTATAATTACTCCTAAATAGCTGAAGAATAACATATCCGAAGCACATTCATTTACAGGTCGTCTAAGGGGTAGTTTACAATTGTGAATTTTTCGAAATTTTTGAGAATGACACTGTCAAAAATGTTTAGCCAAGTTGATATTTGTTATAATTACTCTTAAATAGCTACAGAATGACATATCCGAAGCACATTGATTTGTAGGCCGTCTAAGGGGTAGTTTACAATTGTGAATTTTTCGAAATTTTTGAGAATGACAGTGTCAAAAATGTTTAGCCAAGTTGATATTCGGTATTTCTACTCCTGAATAGCTAGAGAAGAACATATCCGAAGCACATTGATTTGCAGGCCGTCTAAGGGGTAGTTTACACCTGTGAATTTTTCGAAATTTTTGAGAATGACCCTGTCAAAAATGTTTAGCCAAGTTGATATTCAGTGTTATTACTCCAAAATAGCTAGAGAATAAGATATCCGAAGCACATTGATTTGCAGTCCGTCTAAAGGGTAGTTTACACTTGTGAATTTTTCAAAATTTTTAGTAATGACCCTGTCAAAAAAGTTTAGCCAAGATGATATTCGGTATTTTCGCTCCTAAATAGCCAGAGAATAACATATCCAGAACACATTGATCTGCAGGCTGTATGAGGGGTAGTTTACAATTGTGAATTTTTCGGAATTTTCGAGAATGACCTTGTCAAAAATGTTTGGCCGAGTAAAATTCGGTATTATTACTCCTAAATAGCTGAAGAATCACATATCCGAAGCACATTCATTTACAGGTCGTCTAAGGGGTAGTTTACAATTGTGAATTTTTCGAAATTTTTGAGAATGACCCTGTCAAAAATGTTTAGCCTAGTCGAGATTTGGTATTGTTACTCCTAAATAGCTAGAGAATAATATATCCGAAGGAAATTGACTTACAGGTCGTCTAAGGGGTAGTTAACAATTGTGAATTTTTCGAAATTTTTGAGAATGACAAAAATGTTAAGCCAAGTTGATATTTGTCATAGTTACTCTTAAATAGCTACAGAATGACATATCTGATTTACATTGATTTGTAGGCCGTCTAAGGGGAAGTTTACAATTGTGAATTTTTCGAAATTTTTTGAAATGACCCTGACAAAAATGTTAAGTCAAGTTGAGATTTGGTATTGTTACTCCTAAATAGCTAGAGAATAACATATCCGGAGGAAAATGATTTGCAGGCCGTCTAAGGGATAGTTTACTACTGTTAATTTCTCAAAATTATTAGGAGTGACCCTGTCAAAACTGTTTAGTCAAGTTGAGATTTGGTATTGTTACTTCTAATAAGCTAGAGAATCACACATCTGAAGCAAATTGATTTGCAGGCCGTCTAAGGGGTAGTTCATACTTATGAATTTTTCGAAATTTTCGAGAATGACCCTGTCAAAAATGTTTAGCCAAGTTGAGATTTGGTATTGTTACTTCTTAATAGCTAGAGAATAACACATCTGAAGCAAATTGATTTGGGAGCCGTCTATGGAGTAGTTTACATTTGTGAATTTTTCGAAATTTTTGAGAATGACCCTGTCAAAAATGTTTAGCCAAGTTGAGATTTGGTATCGTTACTTCTAATTAGCTAGAGAATAACACATCTGAAGCAAATTGATTTGCAGGCCGTCTAAGGGGTAGTTCATACTTATGAATTTTTCGAAATTTTCGAGAATGACCCTGTCAAAAATGTTTAGCCAAGTTGAGATTTGGTATTGTTACTTCTTAATAGCTAGAGAATAACACATCTGAAGCAAATTGATTTGGGAGCCGTCTCAGGAGTAGTTTACATTTGTGAATTTTTCGAAATTTTTGAGAATGACCCTGTCAAAATTGTTTAGCCAAGTTTATATTCGGTATTTTCACTCCTGAATAGCTAGAGAATAACTTGTTTGAAGCACATTGATTCGCAGGCCGTCTAAGGAGTAGTTCACATATGTGAATTTTTCGGAATTTTTAGGAATGACCCTGTCAAAAATGTTTAGCCAAGTTGAGATTTGTTAATGTTACTCCTAAATAGCTAGATAATAAAATATCTGAAGCAAATTGATTTACCGGCCGTCTAAGGGGTAGTTTACACTTGTGAATTTTTCGAAATTTTTGAGAATGACCCTGTCAAATATGTTGAGCAAAGTTGATACTTGGTATAGTTACTCTTTAATAGCTACAGAATTACATATCCGGAGGAAAATGATTTGCAGGCCGTCTAAGGGGTAGTCCACAACTGTGAATTTTTCAAAATTTTTAGGAATGACCCTGTCAAAAAAGTTTAGCCAAGATGATATTCGGAATTTTTACTCCTGAATAGCTAGAGAATAACATATCCGGAGCACATTGATTTGTAGGCCGTCTAAGGGGTAGTTTACACATGTGAATTTTTCGAAATTCTTGAGAATGACTCTGTCAAATATGTTAAGCAAAGTTGATACTTGGTATAGTAACTCTTTAATAGCTACAGAATATCATATCCGGATGAAAATGATTTGCAGGCCGTCTAAGGGGTAGTTAAGAACTGTGAATTTTCCAAAATTGTTAGGAATGACCCTGTCAAAAAAGTTTAGCCAAGATGATATTCGGTATTTTCACTCCTGAATAGCTAGAGAATAACATATCCGGAGCACATTGATTTGCAGGCCGTCTAAGTTGTAGTTTACACATGTGAATTTTACGAAATTTTCGAGAATGACCCCGTCAAAAATGTTTAGCCAAGTTGAGATTTGGTATTGTTACTTCTAAATAGCTAGAGAACAACACATCTGAAACAAATTGATTGCAAGCCGTCTAAGGGGTAGTTTACACTTGTGAATTTTCCAAAATTTTTGAGAATGACCCTGTCGAAAATGTTTAGCCAAGTTGGTATTCGGTATTTTCACTCCTGAATAGCTAGAGAATAACTTGATTGAAGCACATTGATTTGCAGGCCGTCTAAGGGGTAGTTTACACTTGTGAATTTTTCGAAATTTTCGAGAATGACCCTGTCAAAAATGTTTGGCCATGTTGATATTCGGTGTTATTACTCCCAAATAGCTAGAGAAAAAGATATCCGAAGCACATTGACTTACAGGCCGTCTAAGGGGTCGTTTATACTTGTGAATTTTACAAAATTTTTAGGAATGACCCTGTCAAAAATGTTAAGCCAAGTTGAGATTTGGTATTGTAACTTCTAAAAAGCTAGAGAATAACACATCTGAAGCAAATTGATTTGCAGGCCGTCTAAGAGGTAGTTCACACTTGTGAATTTTTCGAAATTTTTGAGAATGACCCTGTCAAATATGTTGAGCAAAGTTGATACTTGGTATAGTTACTCTTAAATAGCTACAGAATAACACATCTGGAGCACATTGATTTGCAGGCCGTCTAAGGGGTAGTTTACGACTGTGAATTTTTCTAAATTTTTAGGAATGACCCTGTCAAAAATGTTTAGCCAAAATGAGATTTGGTATTTTCACTCCTAAATAGCCAGAGAATAACATATCCAGAACACATTGATTTGCAGTTCGTATGAGGGGTAGTTTACAATTGTGAATTTTTCGAAATTTTTGAGAATGACACTGTCAAAAAGGTTTAGCCAAGTTGATATTTGTTATAGTTACTCTCAAATAGCTACAGAATGACATATCCGAAGCACATTGATTTGTAGGCCGTCTAAGGGGTAGTTTACAATTGTGAATTTTTCGAAATTTTTGAGAATGACACTGTCAAAAATGTTTGGCCAAGTTGATATTCGGTATTTCCACTCCTGAATAGCTAGAGAAGAACATATCCGAAGCATATTGATTTGCAGGCCGTCTAAGGGGTAGTGTACACTTGTGAATTTTTCGAAATTTTTGAGAATGACCCTGTCAAAAATGTTTAGCCAAGTTGATATTCAGTGTTATTACCCCTAAATAACTAGAGAATGAGATATCCGAAGCACATTGATTTGCAGTCCTTCTAAGGGGTAGTTTACACCTGTGAATTTTTCGAAATTTTTGAGAATGACCCTGTCAAAAATGTTTTGCCCAGTTGAGATTTGGTATTGTTACCCCTAAATAGCTAGAGAATAACATATCCGAAGGAAATTGACTTACACGTCTTCTAAGGGGTAGTTAACAATTGTGAATTTTTCGAAATTTTTGAGAATGACATTAACAAAAATGTTAAGCCAAGTTTATATTCGTCATAGTTACTCTTAAATAACTACAGAATGACATATCTGATGCACATTGATTTGTAGGCTGTCTAAGGGGTAGTTTACAATTGTGAATTTTTCGAAATTTTTAGGAATGACCCTGACAAAAATGTTTAGCCAAGTTGAGATTTGGTATTGTTGCTCCTTAATAGCTAGAGAATAACATATCCGGAGGAAAATGATTTACAGGCCGTCTAAGGGGTAGTTTAAACCTATGAATTTTTCGAAATTTTCGAGAATGACCTGGTCAAAAACGTTTAGACAAGTTGAGATTTGGTATTGTTACTTCTTAAAAGCTAGAGAATAATAACACATCTGAAGCAAATTGATTTGCAGGCCGTCTAAGGGGTAGTTTACACTTGTAAATTTTTCGAAATTTTTGAGAATGACCCTGTCAAAAATTTTAAGCAAAGTTGATACTTGGTATAGTTACTCTTAAATAGCTACGGAATAACATATCCGAAGCACATTGATTTGCAGGCCGTCTAAGGAGTATTTTTCACATGTGAATTTTGCGAAATTTTTGAGAATGACTCTGTCAAAAATGTTTAGCCACGTTGAGATTTGGTATATTCACTCCTAAATAGCTAGAGAATAACATATCCGGAGAAAAATGATTTGAAGGCCGTCTAAGGGGTAGTTTACACTTCTGAATTTTTCGAAATTTTCGAGAATGACCCTGTCAAAAATGTTTGGCCATGTTTATATTCGGTGTTATTACTCCCAAATACCTAGAGAAAAAGATATAGCTACAGAATAACACATCTGGGCACATTGATTTGCAGGCCGTCTAAGGGGTAGTTTACACCTGTGAATTTTTCAAAATTTTTAGGAATGACCCTGTCAAAAATGTTTAGCCAAGTTGATATTCGGTATTTTTATTCCTAACAGCTAGAGAATAACATATCCGAAGCACATAAATTTGCAGGCCGTCTAACGGGTAGTTTACACTTGTGAATTTTTCGAAATTTTCGAGTATGACCCTGTCAAAAGTGTTTGGCCATGTTTATATTTGTTATAGTTACTCTTAAATAGCTACAGAATGACATATCTGAAGCACATTGAGAATGGCCCTGTCAAATATGTTAAGCAAAGTTGATACTTGGTATAGTTACTCTTTAATAGCTACAGAATAACATATCCGGAGGAAAATGATTTGCAGGCCGTCTAAGGGGTAGTTTACAATCGTGAATTTTTCGAAATTTTTAGGAATGACAATGTCAAAAATGTTTAGCCAAGTTGATATTTGTTATAGGTACTCTTAAATAGGTACAGAATGACATGTCTGAAGCACATTGATTTGTAGGCCTTCTAAGGGGTAGTTTACAATCGTGAATTTTTTGAAATTTTTAGGAATGAACCTGTCAAAAATGTTTAGCCAAGTTGATATTCGGTATTTTCACTCCTGAATAGCCATAGAATAGTTTTTGAAGCACATTGATTTGCAGGCCGTCTAAGGAGTAGTTTAATCATGTGAATTTTTCGAAATTTTTGAGAATGACCCTTTCAAACGTGTTTAGCCAAGTTGATATTCGGTATTTTAACTCCTGAATGGCTTGAGAATAACATATCCGAAGCACATTGATTTGCAGGCCGTTTAAGGGATAGTTTACACCTGTGAATTTTTCGAAATTTTTGAGAATGTCCCTGTCAAAAATGTTCAGCCAAGTTGAGATTTGGTATTGTCACTCCTAAATAGCTAGAGAATAACATATCCGAAGGAAATTGATTTGCAGGCCGTCTAAGGGGTAGTTTACACTTGTGAATTTTTCGAAATTTTTGAGAATGATCCTGTCAAAAATGTTCAGCCAAGTTGATATTCGGAATTTTCACTCCTAAATAGCCAGAGAATAAGATATCTGAAGCACATTGACTTACAGGCCGTCTAAGGTGTAGTTTACACATGTGAATTTTTCGAAATTTTTTAAATGACCCTGTCAAAAATGTTTAGCCAAATTGAAATTTGGTATTGTTACTCCTTAATAGCTAGAGAATAACATATCCAAAACATATTGATTTGCAGGCCGTCTAGGGAGTAGTTTACACTTGTGAATTTTTCAAAATTTTTGAGAATGACCCTGTCGAAAATGTTTAGCCAAGTTGGTATTCGGTATTTTCACTCCTGAATAGCTAGAGAATAACTTGTTTGAAGCACATTGATTTGCAGGCCGTCTAAGGGGTAGTTTACAATTGTGAATTTCTCGAAATTTTCGAGAATGACCCTGTCAAAAATGTTTGGCCATGTTGATATTCGGTGTTATTACTCCCAAATAGCTAGAGAAAAAGATATCCGAAGCACATTGACTTACAGGCCGTCTAAGGGGTCGTTTATACTTGTGAATTTTACAAAATTTTTAGGAATGACCCTGTCAAAAATGTTAAGCCAAGTTGAGATTTGGTATTGTAACTTCTAAAAAGCTAGAGAATAACACATCTGAAGCAAATTGATTTGCAGGCCGTCTAAGAGGTAGTTCACACTTGTGAATTTTTCGAAATTTTTGAGAATGACCCTGTCAAATATGTTGAGCAAAGTTGATACTTGGTACAGTTACTCTTAAATAGCTACAGAATATTACATCTGGAGCACATTGATTTGCAGGCCGTCTAAGGGGTAGTTTACGACTGTGAATTTTTCAAAATTTTTAGGAATGACCCTGTCAAAAATGTTTAGCCAAAATGAGATTTGGTATTTTCACTCCTAAATAGCCAGAGAATAACATATCCAGAACACATTGATTTGCAGGCCGTATGAGGGGTAGTTTACAATTGTGAATTTTCCGAAATTTTTGAGAATGACACTGTCAAAAAGGTTTAGCCAAGTTGATATTTGTTATAGTTACTCTTAAATAGCTACAGAATGACATATCCGAAGCACATTGATTTGTAGGCCGTCTAAGGGGTAGTTTACAATTGTGAATTTTTCGAAATTTTTGAGAATGACACTGTCAAAAATGTTTGGCCAAGTTGATATTCGGTATTTCCACTCCTGAATAGCTAGAGAAGAACATATCCGAAGCATATTGATTTGCAGGCCGTCTAAGGGGTAGTGTACACTTGTGAATTTTTCGAAATTTTTGAGAATGACCTGTCAAAAATGTTTAGCCAAGTTGATATTCAGTGTTATTACTCCTAAATAACTAGAGAATGAGATATCCGAAGCATATTGATTTGCAGTTCTTCTAAGGGGTAGTTTACACCTGTGAATTTTTCGAAATTTTTGAGAATGACCCTGTCAAAAATGTTTTGCCTAGTTGAGATTTGGTATTGTTACCCCTAAATAGCTAGAGAATAACATATCCGAAGGAAATTGACTTACAGGTCGTCTAAGGGGTAGTTAACAATTGTGAATTTTTCGAAATTTTTGAGAATGACATTAACAAAAATGTTAAGCCAAGTTTATATTCGTCATAGTTACTCTTAAATAACTACAGAATGACATATCTGATGCACATTGATTTGTAGGCTGTCTAAGGGGTAGTTTACAATTGTGAATTTTTCGAAATTTTTAGGAATGACCCTGACAAAAATGTTTAGCCAAGTTGAGATTTGGTATTGTTGCTCCTAAATAGCTAGAGAATAACATATCCGGAGGAAAATGATTTGCAGGCCGTCTAAGGGGTAGTTTATACTTATGAATTTTTCGAAATTTTCGAGAATGACCTGGTCAAAAACGTTTAGCCAAGTTGAGATTTGGTATTGTTACTTCTTAATAGCTAGAGAATAATAACACATCTGAAGCAAATTGCTTTGCGAGCCGTCTGAGGAGTAGTTCACATCTGTGAATTTTTCGAAATTTTCGAGAATGACCCTGTCAAAAATGTTTAGCCAAGTTGATATTCGGTATTTTCACTCCTGAATAGATAGAGAATAACTTGTTTGAAGCACATTGATTTGCAGGCCGTCTAAGGAGTCGTTCACACCTGTGAATTTTTCGAAATTTTTGAGAATGACCATGTCAAAAATGTTTAGCCAAGTTGATATTTGGTATTTTCACTACTGAATAGCTAGAGAATAACATATCCGGAGCACATTGATTTGCAGGCCGTCTGAGGGGTTGTTTACAATTGTGAATTTTTGAAAATTTTTAGGAATGACCCTGTCAAAAATGTTGAGCCAAGTTGAGATTTGGTATTGTTACTTCTAAATAGCTAGAGAATAACACATCTGAAGCAAATTGATTTGCAGGCCGTCTAAGGGGTAGTTTACACTTGTAAATTTTTCGAAATTTTTGAGAATGACCCTGTCAAAAATTTTAAGCAAAGTTGATACTTGGTATAGTTACTCTTAAATAGCTACGGAATAACATATCCGAAGCACATTGATTTGCAGGCCGTCTAAGGAGTAGTTTTCACATGTGAATTTTGCGAAATTTTTGAGAATGACTCTGTCAAAAATGTTTAGCCACGTTGAGATTTCGTATATTCACTCCTAAATAGCTAGAGAATAACATATCCGGAGAAAAATGATTTGAAGGCCGTCTAAGGGGTAGTTTACACTTGTGAATTTTTCGAAATTTTCGAGAATGACCCTGTCAAAAATGTTTGGCCATGTTTATATTCGGTGTTATTACTCCCAAATAGCTAGAGAAAAAGATATCCGAAGCACATTGACATACAGGCTGTCTAAGGGGTCGTTTATACTTGTGAATTTTTCAAAATTATTAGGAATGACCCTGTCAAAAATGTTGAGCCAAGTTGAGATTTGGTATTGTTACTTCTAAAAAGCTAGAGAATAACACATCTGAAGCAAATTGATTTGCAGGCCGTCTAAGAGGTAGTTCACACTTGTGAATTTTTCGAAATTTTTGAGAATGACCCTGTCAAATATGTTAAGCAAAGTTGATACTTGGTAGAGTTACTCTTAAATAGCTACAGAATAACACATCTGGGCACATTGATTTGCAGGCTGTCTAAGGGGTAGTTTACGACTGTGAATTTTTCAAAATTTTTAGGAATGAACCTGTCAAAAATGTTTAGCCAAGTTGATATTCGGTATTTTCACTCCTGAATAGCCATAGAATAGTTTTTGAAGCACATTGATTTGCAGGCCGTCTAAGGAGTAGTTTACTCATGTGAATTTTTCGAAATTTTTGAGAATGACCCTGTCAAACATGATTAGCCAAGTTGATATTCGGTATTTTCACCCCTGAATAGCTTGAGAATAACATATCCGAAGCACATTGATTTGCAGGCCGTCTAAGGGATAGTTTACACCTGTGAATTTTTCGAAATTTTTGAGAATGTCCCTGTCAAAAATGTTCAGCCAAGTTGAGATTTGGTATTGTCACTCCTAAATAGCTAGAGAATAACATATCCGAAGGAAATTGATTTGCAGGCCGTCTAAGGGGTAGTTTACACCTGTGAATTCTTCAAAATTTTTAGGAATGACCTGGTCAAAAATGTTTAGCCAAGTTGATATTTGGTATAGTTACTCCTAAATAGCTAGAGAATAAGATATCTGAAGCACATTGACTTACAGGCCGTCTAAGGTGTAGTTTACACATGTGAATTTTTCGAAATTTTTGAGAATGATCCTGTCAAAAATGTTTAGCCAAGTTGATATTCGAAATTTTCACTCCTTAATAGCCAGAGAATAACATATCCGGAACACATTGATTTGCAGGCCGTCTAAGGGGTAGTTTACACATGTGAATTTTTCGAAATTCTTGAGAATGACCCCGTCAAAAATTTTTAGCCAAGTTGATATTCGGTGTTATTACTCCTAAATAGCTAGAGAATAAGATATCCGAAACACATAGACTTACAGGCCGTCTAAGGGGTAGTTTACACTTATGAACTTTTCAAAATTTTTAGGAATGATCATGTCAAAAATGTTTAGCCAAGTTGATATTCGGTATTTTACTCCTTTATAGCTAGAGAATAACATTTCCAAAGCATATTGATTTGCAGGCTATCTAGGGAGTAGTTTACACTTGTGAATTTTTCGAAATTTTTAGGAATGACCCTGTCAAAATTGTTTGGCCAAGTTGAGATTTGGTATTGTTATTCCTAAACAGCTAGAGAATAACATATCCGAAGGAAATTGATTTGCAGGCCGTCTAAGGGGTAGTTTACACTTGTGAATTTTTCAAAATTTTTACGAATCACCCTGTCAAAAATTGTTTAGTCAAGTTGATATTTGGTATTGTTACTTTTAAATAACTAGAGAATAACATATCTATATTAACATCACCGACAAAAAATTATGTATACCTACTTGTTGTACAGGCATTAGTTCTTCATGTAATTATAGATCCATTTATTTCCCTATCAGGTTTTGAAGTTGTCCGATCTCTATCAACTTTTATGACTCATCATGTAGCACCGACAACCATTGTAATGGATTACAGAAGCGAATTGAAAAATTCGGTTTTAAGACCAATTCGGTTCTAGAATTTTTAAAACACCCCCAAATTCATTCCCATTACTTTACTGTGAAAATAGTAAATCAAACGGATCAATTGGAAGAGTTCATTCTACTTTGATATAACTACTTCGTATTATAAAAAAAAGACAAAACTTCAACTAACATTCTAAATCAAATGCCTTACTCTATACTAAGTTACAACAACTGTAATTCTGCGACAAAGCAGAAACCAATAGACCTAATCAACGGATACTCGAACACAAAGGACCTCCTTTATATTGATATCAACGAAAAATTCACAAACAATTACATCGAAAATCATCATGATAAAACACTCGAAATATACAAAAATCTAAATGAAAATTTTGCCAAGAAAAAACAAGCTACAACCGAGAAACACAACGAAAAACGACACGAACCATTGACATACAAACCCGGAACTACAGTTTATCGCAAAATTACATCTAACAATCGGAATGAACTAACACCAAAGTTCTCAAAAGATCAACTAATCCAAAACAGAAAAATTAAAATCGCGACCCATCGAAAAACCCTCCACAAGCAGAACAAGAAGACCAAAAACTAAGCAAAATAATTATTTATAGGACGAGCTTAATCGCAATAGCGACGGCAGTGGATCAGAAAACAACAATAACTTACCTCAAGGATAACCCAGAAATTCTTCCAATTGACCTAGGCAACGCCAAAGTAAAATTTAAATCCCATAATTTCATCCACTATTACAATCTCCTACCCATACACACTGAGCTGAATTTGATTAGAAGTCATTTTGACAAAATTACTGAAGCAATCCTACATAATAAGGAAAACCCATATTATTTCGAATTGCAAAATTTCAACAAAGCTTTGAGTTACCAATTAGACATGGCCGAACAAAAATTAAACATAATTTTTCCCAAAACAAGAGTCAGACTTGGTCTCAATGTACATATATGCCTCGCAACGAACGATGCCGAGGAATCTGAAAATATGTTTAATATTGCTAGCCTTCCCTAGTATTTGCGTACTAGGGCTAATATATTTACGAGATCAACAAATCTTTAAGGTAAGAAATAATATAAATGTGTCTATGTTCAAGCGTGCCGTAATCTAGTCATAAATATTTTTATTTCATACTGATACATTACAAAGGAATAAATGCTTAGTTACCGTAACTATAAACATTGTCATAACTCCCTTGGGAGTTAAACAGGGCAGTTATAGATCTTTAACTCCCTCTAAAGTGTTCACAAAAACAAACCGACATTTGTCGAATTTACCACTAAAGTTGTTACCCGAATTGCAAGGATTTTCTATTAAACGGTTGTCACTGTTAATGACTGTATTCAAACATGAAGTTGTTTCCCTTCTTTCATCTGACATGCCAACTAACAGTCTTGAAGTTTTGTTTTTCAATTCCATGCTGTCGGCCAAATACCCTTCTGCCACCGTTGAACTTCGCCATCCATCATGTCTCTTCAATGTTGTCATATTTGCTCCTGCATTGACCAAGGCAGTCGCAGAAGTCCTTCGCAGACAATGTCCTGTGAATGTTTCTGGATTCGGCAATTCCAAAAAACTAGCAAAGAAATTTGTCATATTCCTTTTTGTACTTAAGTTCCGACTTTGTTGGTAGTAGTACGGAACGAGCTTTTTCAGCCTTTTCCAACAAATCTCTTGAAATCTCAATTCTCTCTGAGTTTGCATTCATTTTCACTAATTTGAATATGATGAGAAACACGATATGACAAATATCTACAATGTTGTCAGTGACATTTCCATGGCAACCATGCCTACTTAATTCTTAATAAAGATAATTCGTTTTGTTCTGAAAACCAAAACAATTTGGTTTTTATATTTCATGCAGTATGAAATAAAATTAATTATCTATCTTGTGAGTTATTGGATTTTAACCACCTCGGGCAACGCAACAATCCCTCGGGACTTACGTCCCTCGGGATTGAAATCTGTTGCCCTCTGTGGTTAAAACCCTCATAACTCCCTTGATACATAAATAACTATTGTTGGGCGTCGGCATGTTCAAGGGTGCTCCATTCAGATCATAAATATTAACACATCAGCGTGTGCTTAACTAAACGTAACCGTTACGTTTAGTTAGTGGTTTCTTACTTGCAATTTTGTTGAGGTAGATATACACGTGGTAAGTTTGTAAATTTAATAATTCCGTTGAACTATAAGGCACTGATGAGGAAAAATTGTATTATTAAATACAAAAATTCCGAAACGTACGTCTGTCTTTATGTTAATTTAGTTGTTCAATTTATTAACCGTTTACTCAATTTGTACAATTTTAGTCATTTTGAATTTTTCTTTTGGTTGATTATTAAATTTGTCATTTTTAGAATTGGAATATATTCCAAGACAAAAATAAACTGAATATATCATACAGATATATTATTGTGAAGGATTAGACACAAAGTTGTCAAATTATTTGATTTATATTAAATATCCTTCATCAAGAAGACTCATTAAACTTTTATAAGAAAATATATGACTCAAATTATGAACAAAAAATAATATAAGAAAATATAATGGATGACAAAAAAAAACTTCAAAAATGAGGGCGCTGTATAATATATTGCCACTGGCGCAATATTACCTAGATAAAGCTCTGATCATCAGAAAAAGTGTTCCCTATATCATTAGTGAAAGCGTTCCCTATATCATTTGTTATCGACCTCGGTGAATAACTTTTTTTGTGTCTATTTGTTATTTCATTTATAACCGACCAATTCCCTTTAGAATTCCCGCTTGCATTTTTATTTTATCAGAATAATAATCTCTTTCAGTTTTACGAATGAGAGAATTCAATTTGTTTCTGTAAATCTTATAATTTTGTTTATCTGAGTGACTCTTATTGCTGTACATGGCCATTTTTTATTTTACTGTTGTTCCAGCATATATTTATCAAGTGTATTTTCTTTTGTAAATTTTTCGAATTGCTGTACATGGACATTTTTTATTTTACTGTTGTTCCAGCATATATTCATCAAGTGTATTTTCTTTTGTGAATTTTTCGAATGAATAAACATACAGGGTGGCCATTTGAAAACGAAACAGACGAGATTACAGACGAAATAAAGTTTTTCGATAGAAATGCTCGGACAGGTCGATTTCTGTTTCGAGGGGGACAACTTAAGATGTAGGTTACGGACGCATAGCGCTTCAACCCTTGCTACTACAACCCTCACCCCCAAATTTTGAATAGGGAAGATGGGGTGAGTGATACCTCATTTGAAAGGTATTTTTATATACTGATTTCAGCACAGTAATTGTTTTTTCATTTTATGCATTAGTTCTCGAAATATCCTGAACTAAGTATTTGAAAATGAAGTAGTGTTTTCATGGCACTTGTAGTGTTTTGTGAAAAATCGACATTTTGAGCTTCAAAACAACCATGACTGTGGCTTCCTTCCTAACTAACTAACGCATGAATATTTCGAGAACTAATGCATAAAATGAAAAAACAATCACTGTGCTGAAATCAGTATAAAAATACCTTTAAATTGAGGTATCACTCACCCCATCTTGCTAATGCTAATGCTAATACACTAGATGACAGTGCAGATTGTCTAGTTTCTCTGTTAATATATGACACAAATCCATGTTGACTCAAAGTACACTGATATAATATGGATTGATTTGTGTTCTCTTTTGAATTTATGTGTATATCACCAATTATTACCTAAGTAACATATTTCACCAAATTCGAGATATAATCGGACAGTTCATGAATGTATTTACCTGTGTTGCTGGCCTATAATAGGTAGCTGTTATCCCAAAAGATTTATGGTCTTTGGTTAAAGATAGTCTTAAAAGGTTCACTTCAGTCAGTTTTATGATTTTATGTTCAACATTGAATTAATCTCTAACATACAATAAAAAGCCATTATTCTCATTCATTGTATTGAAACCTGCAATTTCAAGTTCGATCAAGTTAAGATCACTCCAACATTCGGGAGCACTATTACATCTAGATTTTTATATTCCAAAGATTGTAAACATATCAAAAGGCTATCAAAATTTTTTTGAACACTCCTAATATTAAAATGTATTTTATTCAGTATTCCCTCCCTCCCAAATTCCCCGCGAGCCCGATCACAATCAAAAAAACACAATTTGAGTACATTCCATAATTGACTTATTCAGTATGATATAAATAAATGTAAATAAATAATTTGTCGTTCAATAAACCCCTTCTTTTTGGAGGTATATTGTCAATGGAAGAGCGACTTTCCACGGACTACAAAAAAAAATTATGTTATTATAATATTCCTTAGAATTAGGAATATTGAGGGATTCGGCCTGTCTCTAGAGACAGGTTAGAAGAAATATGCAGTTCGAAACTATTAGTTCATCATAACTGCGCATTTAACGCCTTATATTCAGTTATAATATCACAAGAGCTTAGACAATATTCGATTATACACCGATTCACGAGACGTAATTCGCGAATTACGTTGAGTGAAGAGGTTGGAAAATCGAAATGGATTGTTTATGCTCGAGTGGTATTCGTTACGATTATATAACGAATAATTTCAATGACTATAACCAAAACACTGCATTTCGACAATTCCATGAAATTTCACTGAGCTCGACTTTTTTTGGCGAACGTCCAAGAATGTTACTATGGAAATTATCACAATATAATAATAATAATAATTGTCTTTATTAGTCGAAAGTTTAGTTGAAGCTATTCTTACACTTTTACCTGAAAAAAATACATAATAATAATAATAATAATAACGCATAACGCAGTTTCTATAGAAGAATTTCCTGAAATATTGAAAAACACACACAATTGGAAATCACCCGGCCCAGACGGAATCCACAACCTTTGGTTGAAAAAATTTTGATGTATACACGGCAGGCTAGTTGAAACCATAAACGGTGTTATAAGTAATCCGACGGAAATGACCAAATTTTTAACAACAGGGACCACTTATCTCCTACCGAAGGATCTGCAACACACAGCGGATCCATCGAAATACAGACCCATTACATGCCTACCAACAATATATAAAATCATCACATCATGTATAGCATCTCGTATTTACAAATATTGCGAGACAAATAACATAATGACAGCACAGCAGGAAGGGTGTTCCAAGAATGCACTAGGATCGAAGGAACTGCTGATGATAGATTCCATCATATGCAACCAAGCCTTCAAAAAACACAGAAATCTTTTTATGATATATTTTGACTATAAGAAGGCCTTCGACTCTATTCCACATGGGTGGCTGACAAAAATTTGGGAAATATACAAGATCAATCCAATTTTTAAAACTTTCTGAAGTATGCAATGTGCAACTGGAGAACGAATATCGAACTCTCTACGGCAAACATAACTACTAAAGAGATTTCAATAAAAAAAGGAATTTTCCAAGGAGATTCATTGAGTCCCTTATGGTTCTGCTTGGCGCTGAACCCCCTTTCTAAACAACTGAATGCTACTGAAAAAGCGCACAATAATCAAAACATGACAAAACGAGCTGATTGTACAGCATCATTCTCAAACCCCCATTTAAAAAATGACGTGAACTATACAAAAGTCACAGAGACATATATGCCCTCTGAACACAGCCAGATAAGTGGTTCGAAAACTTCAAACGGCCATCTACATATAAGCCGAGGTTTCTCACCACTTCCTGAGGCTGCAGAATTGTTCATATAATAGTAATAGCTGGCATATTAGTCTTAGAAATAGCAGATTTACTACCAAATAAGATTAGGCTCATTTTCTCGGGATTAATATGGAGGTTGTGATTTTTGGCGAATTCTATGATCGAGAGCAGGTCACCATTGATAAGAGAGCACGCAGCCTGAGCCTCATCCGGATGAAAACCAAAATAAATTTTACTGTCATCAGCGAACAAATGATATCGACAGATATTGACAGAACTCACAAAATCCGCAGTGTAAATTAGAAAAAGGAGTGGCCCCAAGATTGATCCCTGAGGGACTCCGTTGTTTATCTGAGCAAGTGATGATACCTTTCTCCAAGTCTAACATATTGTAATATTGTAATATTCTAATTTTGCATAAAGGAGGCTATGGTTGATAGTATCGAATGCCATAGTAAAATCCAAGAGAACCTGAGCAGTAACAAGAACACCATCCCAATCTTTGAGAACATCATCCAGTATGTGAGCGAGCGCAGTAGGTACACTGTGCCTAATCCTGAAACCAGATAGGTTATCCGGTAGGACATTATGAGATGTGCTGTACTCATAAAGTTCCTTGTACACCCATCTCTCCGAAATTTTCGACAAGAAATGAAGGATACTAATTGGTCGAAGATCATTAATAGAAGGCTGAGAAACCTTTGGTAGGGGACATATCACAGCAGTTTTCCAAGATGAAGGATAGTAACCTAGCTCTAAACAAGTATTCACGAGGTGTGTTATGGGATACAGTACCTGCGGCATATATAATCGAACCATATTCCCAGATATTCTATCGTCACCAACAGCATAAGATTCCAACTTATAAATTATTTGATTGATATCCTCCGGACTAGAAAGACGAAATTCAAAAGAACCGCCAAAACTGTATTCGCTGTTTTCATAATGTGATATCATCTCCGTACAATCTTCGTTCAAGCCGTCAGCAACTGAAAGAAAATGTTTGTTCATCTCTTCAACATTATTATTAAACTCAGGTGGCAGATTATTCGTTTTATTTGGTACTGTGTTAGGGTTTTTGATTTGCTTCCACAAGTTTCGCGAATTACCACCGGATCCAGATATGCCTTTTTTCCCTACGAATAGTACTCGATGTGTAATTCTTCAAATTTTTGTAAACCTCAAAATCTTAGTAGAAGAAGGAAATGAAGGAAAAGTGAAGAAGAGAGGAAACAATGAGGTGGGAAGAGAATAGGCTAGCGAAAGGTGAGGTGAAGTAAAAAAGAAAGGCAGGGAAGGAAAAAAAGGAGTTTGGACGCAAGGTTTGAGAAGAGAAGTAAGATGAGATAGAGGAGGAAAAAATGAGAGGAAATCAATTTTTTTATTCTTCATTTGAAGAATAAAAAAAATCGATGAAATTTCATAAATTGTATATAATAAACAATATGTTGAACATATTGAAAGAAAGTGAAAAAAAATTGTTTTTTGGTGTAACTGGATATCATTTTATATAACTATATAAGGTAAAAAAATTACAATAATGTACCTCCTTTGGCGAGCGGAGCGTGTGAATATATAAAACTCTTTGCCGTTAATGTTCCGTATCATCGATGCTCAATTGTAATGTAATCTTTCACATATTTCATTCTCTTCCTGTTCCCATGGTGGTTCTTCATCCTTCAATAACGAAAACGATGGAGTTCTTGACGAAATCGGTGTTGAACATATCGGCTGTTAATATCTCTCTGTTTCCTCGCTATTTGCTTGCTACACCACAGTCGATACTATCATTCTATACTATCAGAAGATTCATAATAGCTATGATTGCCTAAGGGTGTCGAAACACCTTCAGAAGCTCCACAATAACTACAATTGCCTGAGGGTGCAGAAAAACCTTCAGAAGCTTCATGATAGCTATGATAGCCTAAGGGTGTTGGAACACATTCAGAAGATTCCGGATAGCTATGATTGCCTGAGGGTGTTGAAACAGCTTCAGAAGATTCCTAATAGCTATGATTGCCTAAGGGTGTCGAAACACCTTCAGAAGCTTCATGATAGCTATGATTGCCCACGGGTGTTGAAACACTTCAGAAGACTTCTGATAGCTATGATTGATTGGTGTTGAAACACCTCCAAAAGATTCCTGATAGCTATGATTGCTAAAGAAGTTGAAACATCTTCAGAAGATTCCTGATAACTATGTTTGCCTGATGGTGTCGGAACACCTTCAGAAGCTTCATGATAGCTATGATTGCCCAAAGGACTTGAAATACCTTCAGAAGATTCCTGATAGCTATGATTGCCTTAGGGTGTCGAAACACCTTCAGACGCTCCATGATACTATGATTGCCTGAGGGTGTTGAAACACCTTCAGAAGATTCCTGATAGCCATGTTTGCCCAAGGTTGTCGAAACACCTTCAGGAGCTTCATGATAGCTATGATTGCCTAAGGTGTTGAAACACCTTCAGAAGATTCCTGATAGCTTTGATTACCTAAGGGTAAACGATGGAGTTCTTGTCGAAATTGGTGTTGAACATATCGGCTGTTAATATCTCTCTGTTTTCTCGCTATTTGCTTGCGACACCACAGTCGATACTATCTACTATCATTCTATACTATCAGAAGATTCATAATAGCTATGATTGCCTAAGGGTGTCGAAACACCTTCAGAAGCTCCACAATAACTACAATTGCCTAAGGGTGCCGAAAAACCTTCAGAAGCTTCATGACAGCTATGATAGCCTAAGGGTGTTGAAACACCTTCAGAAGATTCCGGATTGCTATGATTGCCTAACGGTGTCGAAACACCTTCAGAAGCTTCATGATACTATTATTGCCTGGTGGTGTCGAAACACCTTCAGAAGATTCCTGATAGCTATGATTGCCTAAGGGTGTCGAAACACCTTCAGAAGCTCCACAATAACTACAATTGCCTAAGGGTGCCGAAAAACCTTCAGAAGCTTCATGACAGCTATGATAGCCTAAGGGTGTTGAAACACCTTCAGAAGATTCCGGATTGCTATGATTGCCTAACGGTGTCAAAACACCTTCAGAAGCTTCATGATAGCAATGATTGCCTGAGGGTGTTGAAACACCTTCAGAATATTCCTGATAGCTATGATTGCCTAACGGTGTCGAAACACCTTCAGAAGCTTCATGATAGCAATGATTGCCTGAGGGTGTTGAAACACCTTCAGAATATTCCTGATAGCTATGATTGCCTAACGGTGTCGAAACACCTTCAGAAGCTTCATGATAGCAATGATTGCCTGAGGGTGTTGAAACACCTTCAGAATATTCCTGATAGCTATGATTGCCTTAGGGTGTCGAAACACCTTCAGAAGCTCCACAATTACTACAATTGCCTAAGGGTGCCGAAAAACGTTCAGAAGCTTCATGACAGCTATGATAGCCTAAGGGTGTTGAAACACCTTCAGAAGATTCCGGATTGCTATGATTGCCTAACGGTGTCGAAACACCTTCAGAAGCTTCATGATACTTTTATTGCCTGGTGGTGTCGAAAAACCTTCAGAAGATTCCTGATAGCTATGATTGCCTAAGGTTGTCGAAACACCTTCAGAAGCTTCATGATAGCTTTTGTTGCCTGTGGGTGTCGAAACACCTTCAGAAGCGTCATGATAGCTATGAGTGCCTAAAGGTGTTGAAACACCTTCAGAAGCTCCACAATTACTACAATTACCTCAGAGTGTGGAAACACCTTCAGAAGCTTCATGATAGCTATTTTTGCGTAAGAATGTTGAAACACCTTCAGAAGATTCCTGGTAGCTATGATTGCCTAAGGGTGTCGAAACATTATCAGAAGCTTAACGATTTTTAGGCTTTGATTGCCTAAGGGGGTTGAAACATCTTCAGAAGATTCCTGATGGCTATGATTGCCTAAGGGTGTCGAGAGACTTTCAGAAGCTTCATGATAGCTATGATTGCCTAAGGTGTTGAAACACTTTCAGAAGATTCCTGATAGCTTTGATTACCTAAATGTAAACGATGGAGTTCTTGTCGAAATTGGTGTTGAACATATCGGCTGTTAATATCTCTCTGTTTTCTCGCTATTTGCTTGCGACACCACAGTCGATACTATCTACTATCATTCTATACTATCAGAAGATTCATAATAGCTATGATTGCCTAAGGGTGTCGAAACACCTTCAGAAGCTCCACAATAACTACAATTGCCTAAGGGTGCCGAAAAACCTTCAGAAGCTTCATGACAGCTATGATAGCCTAAGGGTGTTGAAACACCTTCAGAAGATTCCGGATTGCTATGATTGCCTAACGGTGTCGAAACACCTTCAGAAGCTTCATGATACTATTATTGCCTGGTGGTGTCGAAACACCTTCAGAAGATTCCTGATAGCTATGATTGCCTAAGGGTGTCGAAACACCTTCAGAAGCTCCACAATAACTACAATTGCCTAAGGGTGCCGAAAAACCTTCAGAAGCTTCATGACAGCTATGATAGCCTAAGGGTGTTGAAACACCTTCAGAAGATTCCGGATTGCTATGATTGCCTAACGGTGTCGAAACACCTTCAGAATCTTCATGATACTATTATTGCCTGGTGGTGTCGAAACACCTTCAGAAGATTCCTGATAGCTATGATTGCCTAAGGGTGTCGAAACACCTTCAGAAGCTCCACAATAACTACAATTGCCTAAGGGTGCCGAAAAACCTTCAGAAGCTTCATGACAGCTATGATAGCCTGAGGGTGTTGAAACACCTTCAGAAGATTCCGGATTGTTATGATTGCCTAACGGTGTCAAAACACCTTCAGAAGCTTCATGATAGCAATGATTGCCTGAGGGTGTTGAAACACCTTCAGAATATTCCTGATAGCTATGATTGCCTAACGGTGTCGAAACACCTTCAGAAGCTTCATGATAGCAATGATTGCCTGAGGGTGTTGAAACACCTTCAGAATATTCCTGATAGCTATGATTGCCTAACGGTGTCGAAACACCTTCAGAAGCTTCATGATAGCAATGATTGCCTGAGGGTGTTGAAACACCTTCAGAATATTCCTGATAGCTATGATTGCCTAAGGGTGCCGAAAAACCTTCAGAAGCTTCATGACAGCTATGATAGCCTAACGGTGTCGAAACACCTTCAGAAGCTTCATGATACTTTTATTGCCTGGTGGTGTCGAAAAACTTTCAGAAGATTCCTGATAGCTATGATTGCCGAAGGTTGTCGAAACACCTTCAGAAGCTTCATGATAGCTATTGTTGCCTGAGGGTGTTGAAACAGCTTCAGAAGATTCCTGATAGCTATGCTTGCCTAAGGGTGTCGAAACACCCTTCAGAAGCGTCATGATAGCTATGAGTGCCTAAAGGTGTTGAAACACCTTCAGAAGCTCCACAATTACTACAATTACCTAAGAGTGTGGAAACACCTTCAGAAGCTTCATGATAGCTATTTTTGCGTAAGAATGTTGAAACACCTTCAGAAGATTCCTGGTAGCTATGATTGCCTAAGGGTGTCGAAACACCATCAGAAGCTTAACGATTTTTAGGCTTTGATTGCCTAAGGGGGTTGAAACATCTTCAGAAGATTCCTGATGGCTATGCTTGCCTAAGGGGGTCGAAACACCTTCAGAAGCTTCATGATAGCTATGATTGACTTAGGGTTTTGAAACACCTTCAGAAGATTCCTAATAGCTATGATTGCCTAAGGGTGTCGAAACACCTCCAGAAGCTTCACAATAACTAAAATTGCCTGAGGGTGTTGAAACACCTTCATAAGATCCCTTATAGCTTTGATTGCCTAAGGGTTTCGAAACACCTTCAGAAGCTCCACAATAGCTTTAATTGCCTAAGAGTGTCGATACACCTTCAGAAGCTCCACAATAGCTTTAATTGCCTAAGGGTGTCAAAACACCTTCAGAAGCTTCATGATAGCTATGATTGCCTAAGGGTGTTGAAACACCTTCATGGGAACCCCACTTATATTTAAAACTCTGAAAAATAAGTTCTGGTGTGAAAATACTTTCAAACAAAAGTCTTGGAATTTTTGTATTGGCTAATCGTTTATGCTGAACTGATTATGAAAATAAAATAATAATTAATGAATAATAAAAAAGAAATCGAACAAGTTTATTGAATTCAATATTAAAATCTCTAGAATTTCCAATCACTAAAAGTTCGTTTTAGGCAATGAATTCATAAGGTATTGGCGCCAGACATACTGGTTGCAATATCAAAAAAAAATTTAATCTGTAACAGATTGAAACTGATAGTAAATTCAAGCAATCAGCCAGGTTCCTTCGAGTGCTGCTGCAAATGTTTCATTTGAGTTTAGCGCTGTAACCTCACCCTCTTTCTATAGAACACTCTTACTCTGATTTTTGTCGTATTAGTGTAGATGTTGCGGTTATGTCATCAGTTTGCTTTGTCGCAGCCACAGAATAACTCCGACTTAGTTTATTCTCACTAATTTCTTATTCATGTCATACTTCTTAGATGCAACGGCAACCTTGCTTTTATTGACATCAGCATTGTTGGATACTGAGAATTTCCTTTCGTTTTTCAATAATGAAATTATCATATTTTTATCATCAATCATTACTTCCAAATTTTCATTTAATTGTTCCAAATATTGTCGCCACTTTTAGGTCACTTTCTGTATTGTCTTTGATAATTGTCTCTTTTAGGTTATGTTTTGATTGATCAATTGAGTCCGCAAATAACCCCGTTTCATCACTAAGTTTACCTCCTTCTATATGTAGTTTCAACTCACTCGATAATGACACCTCATCCGGTACTCTTTTCCCAATAATTGTAGCAATTAGCACTTCTTTTTTCAATTTACTTAACCCCGCATTCAAAACACTGCTCGCTTACGCTCGCCATATGGCAAACGCATATACCTATAATTACAAATTCTGAAAATGAAAACGTGCTTTTCATTCAACATTCAAAGAGAAAATATACGAATACAATATTATGAGCATTTACATAGCGAACAATATACTTTACCGGGTTGCAGAAACCTTGCCAAATAAAATGAAATTTTTTACGTGAACCCGAAAGACATTTTTTGATGTGACTTTTACGCTATTATCGATTAAATTATAAATGTGGGATACTTGGTACGAAAACGAAGCCTTGAATTTCATTGTTCGATGACGAGGGATATCAACATTTGACCGTTCCCTGATATTCACCGAGTGAATCTTATGTCTAAAAAATTTATTTTCTCGTATAAGTATAAAGATTGATTTAAAGAAATTATTTTATGGAATAAGCACATGAAGTGCAATTTTCTACGGTTATTCATATTGAGCCATCCCAAATTGTTTATTCAGCTCGAAGTTGGAACAGACCTTCTTAAATCCAGAACCAGACGTTAACAATGATTCTGCACAGATTGAATCCGAGATGAATCGAACTTATCGAGAAAAGGACAATTATCTACAACACAATAATCAAAACATGAAAAAAGGAGCTGATTGTACAGCATCATTCTCAAACCCCCATTTAAAAAATGACGTGAACTATACAAAAGTCTCAGAGACATATATGCTCTCTGAACACAGCCAGATACGTGGTTCGAAAACTTCAAACGGCCATCTACATGTAAGCCGAGGTTCCTCACAACTTCCTGAGGCTGCAGAATTGTTCATATAATAGTAATAGCTGGCATATTAGTCTTAGAAATAGCAGATTTACTACCAAATAAGATTAGGCTCATTTTCTCGGGATTAATATGGAGGTTGTGATTTTTGGCGAATTCTATGATCGAGAGCAGGTCACCATTGATAAGAGAGCACGCAGCCTGAGCCTCATCCGGATGAAAACCAAAATATATTTTACTGTCATCAGCGAACAAATGATATCGACAGATATTGACAGAACTCACAAAATCCGCAGTGTAAATTAGAAAAAGGAGTGGCCCCAAGATTGATCCCTGAGGGACTCCGTTGTTTATCCGAGCAAGTGATGATAACCTTTCTCCAATTCTAACATATTGTAATATTATAATTTGGCATAAAGGAGGCCATAGTAAAATCCAAGAGAACCTGAGCAGTAACAAGAACACCATCCCAATCTTTCAGAACATCATCCAGTATGTGAGCGAGCGCAGTAGGTACACTGTGCCTATTCCTGAAACCAGATTGGTTATCCGGTAGGACATTATGAGATGTGCTGTACTCATAAAGTTCCTTGTACACCCATCTCTCCAAAATTTTCGACAAGAAAGGAAGGATACTAATTGGTCGAAGATCATTAATAGAATTTGGCTGAGAAACCTTTGGTAGGGGAAATATCACAGCAGTTTTCCAAGATGAAGGATAGTAACCTAGCTCTAAACAAGTGTTCACGAGGTGTGTTATGAGATACAGTACCTGCGGCATACATAATCGAACCATATTCCCAGATATTCCATCGTCACCAACAGCATAAGATTTCAACTTATAAATTATTTGATCGATATCCTCCGGACTAGCAAGACAAAGTTCAAAAGAACCGCCAAAACTGTATTCGCTGTTTTCATAATGTGATATCATCTCCGTACAACCTTCGTTCAAGCCGTCAGCAACTGAAGAAAATGTTTGTTCATTTCTTCAACATTATTATTCAACTCAGGTGGCAGAGTATTCGTTTTATTTGGTACTGTGTTAAGGTTTTTGAGTTGCTTCCACAAGTTTCGCGAATTACCAAAGGATCCAGATATGCCTTTTTTTCTCTACGAATAGCACTCAATGTGTATTTCTTCAAATTTTTGTAAACCTCAAAATCTCAGTAGAAGTAGGAAATGGAGGAAAAGTGAAGAAGAAAGGAAACAAAGAGTTGGGATGAGAATAGGCTAGCGAAAGGTGAGGTGAAGTAAAGAAGAGAGGCAGGGAAGGAAAAAAAAAGAGTTTGGACGCAAGGTTTGAGAAGAGTAGTAAGATGAGATAGAGGAGGAATAAATGAGAGGAAATCAATTTTTTTATTCTTCATTTGAAGAATAAAAAAAATCGATGAAATTTTATAAATTGTATATAATAAACAATATGTTGAACATATTGAAAGAAAGTGAAAAAAAATTGTGTTTTGGTGTACCTAACTGGATATCACTGTCTATAACTATATATATATATAAAGTGAAAAAAATTACAATAATGTACCTCCTTTGGCGAGCGGAGCGTGTGAATAATAACAACTCTTTGCCGTTAATGTTCCGTATCATCGATGCTCAATTGTTGTAATCTTTCACATATTTCATTCTCTTCCTGTTCCCATGGTGGTTCGGGGGTTCTCCATCCTTCAATAACGGAAACGATGGAGTTCTTGACGAAATTGGTGTTGAACATATCGGCTGTTTATATCTCTCTGTTTCCTCGCTATTTGCTTGCGACACCACAGTCGATACTATCATTCTATACTATCAGCAGATTCATAATAGCCTAAGGGTGTCGAAATACCTTCAGAAGCCCCACAATAACTACAATTGTCTAAGGGTGCCGAAACAACTTCAGAAGCTTCATGATAGCTATGATAGTCTGAGGGTGTTGAAACACCTTGAGAAGATTCCGGATAGCTATGATTGCCTAAGGGTGTTGAAACATCTTCAGAATATTCCTAATAGCTATGATTGCCTAAGGGTGTCGAAACACTTTCAGAAGCTTCATGATAGCTATGATTGCCTAAGGGTGTTGAAACACCTTCAGAAGATTCCTGATAGCTATGATTGCTAAAGATGTTGGAACACCTTCAGAAGATTCCTGATTACTATGTTTGCCTAAGGGTGTCGAAACACCTTCAGAAGCTTCATGATAGCTATGATTGCCTAAGGGTGTTGAAAGCCGTTCAACTTTTTCCAAAGAGTTTTTTCAAGCAGCTAAAGGAGCTTACTGGATTCATTAGCTGTTTGTGAAGAAACCGAATTGTAGCCTCATCCCGCGTATTGGTATGTCTACTTGTAAAATTAGCAAAAATCTCGCTGTGTACCGTTCAAGTGACTATCTCTTTTTTCCGATTACTTGTTCCGCCTCTGATCCCCGGGACTCAAGGGGAAATATAAGATATCGCCGGAATTATTGGAGATTTAAATATCGATATCGATCATTCAAAATGGGTTTCAATGAATGAAATTTCGATTTTTTAACTCTCGATATCTTTTGCCGATCCAGACGAGCCGCCACTGGAGGTTATGTTATGTTTTAATTTTCAACTACTGATACCAATAAGAGTTTGTAGACAAACTCTGAGGTACTGAAACTGAAGTTAGCCGCCTGAGATTTCTAAACTTCCGGAAGGTATTCAGCAATATAGGCTTGGATTCACATCGATTAGTTCATTGAAAAAATTGTTTCTCTGTTTCTTCTGAGAGATTCTAATCCTAGATCCTGTAGATATAACTGTTATAAAATTGGTATAGCTCTCAAAATATTCTTTTGAATTAACAGATAGATGTCGGATTGTTGAAGATCTTTCGAAAGTTTATAAATTACACATTTTCAATTTACCTGTACATTTTATTATGTATTTTTTATTTGTGATGGATTTTCTATCAATTTTCAAATTTTATTACATAATTAAGTTTATTTACTTAGTTCAACTCGTACAAAATGGAATGTGTAATTTGCTCGACACACCACAATATTCAGCCCTATTCGGTAACCAAAAGTCGGGGTAATAATTATATTTCTTTACTTCAAATAAGGTTCACAAAGATCTTGATTTGAAATGAAATAGTGTCATAGTTTAATCATACGATGAATAGATTACATTTTTCAATTCTTTTTATCTATTTCATTCTCAATGTCATGACGAATAATTGACTCTACAAATTGTGCCGGTGGCGCGGAATCACTTTGATATCTACCCCATCTCATGTACCAAATAATTAACATTACATGCGAATAGCAGCCTAAGATTTGTTGCTCAATAATTAACAAGCCATAGTGGCCCAATATTGCAATACGCTCTATTAGTGTGACGTCACACACCGCCATTTTTGGTTCTCCAGTCAGTGCTCGTAATCCAAACAAATAAATTGTCATTCAAATTAGTACGGTGTCGTTGAAGGAATTGGCTTATTTTCATAAATAAGAGTATTTGAGGAACGATTTCAGTATTAATTGATAGACAGAAGGAACGAGGTTGATTCCAGTAAGTTTGAATCCTGTATCAATCCCCAGATTTTGTAAAAAGCCGTGTTTATTAGTTGAACTTCAAGTTCGAACTTACTGGCATTAATCTCGTTCCTTCTGTCTATCACTTTATAGTAAAATCGTTCCTTGAATAATCTTATTTATCAAAATAAGCCAATTTATTCAACGACAACGTACTAATTTGAATGACAATTTGTTTGTTTGGATTCCGAACACTGACAGGAGAATTAAAATGGCGATGTGTGACGTCATCACTAATAGAGCGTATTTCTATAGATAGAAGGAATGGGAAGTAAACATTTGTGCTTGATCCCGAATACAAGAGAGATGGAAGTTCAGAAAATCACAACGAGCTAGCCGATTGCGCGTGCGAGCTATAGGCGTGGAGATTCTGATTTGATAGATCTTATAGAGTTTGACTACCACACCCGATATTCTTGAATTGTCCTGATTTGATTGTTGAATGCTTTATCAGGAATCCTTTTTCCATAACTTCACAATAGCTTAATCATCAAACTGAGAAAAACATTGACCCTTTTGAAATACGAAAAATTTTTATGAATTTATCACATTGTGAACTATTTTTGAGCTGAAATGACAATTTCGAAATTAATCAAATTATGTTCCGCTACTGCTATAGTGTCCCGTCAGACAAGGAGTGACGAATATATGACGAATGCATCAAATTGAAGGTTTCCGGAAAATGTTCAATATTGGGTTCTCTATACGTTTCAATGATACATAAACATTAATTTTTCACATTTTCTCCATATAAACTACGAACTAGTCGTACTAGATACGTTTCAATCAAATTATTGCCACTTACAATAGAAAATTTATCCATCGGCCTTTCGGTTCTTTCATAGTAATCATCTTATTTGACTTATTTTATGTGAAATTCTTTAAAAAATACGGAATGAAACTGAAGCAGGGCAATAGAATAACACTATCACTTCTAATGCGCAATACAAAACCAAATCTCTATTCCTATATAACAGAAATGTGTTATTTTCCATCGATTTATTATGTTATTTCATAATCAGTAAGTCTTATCGGGCTGTCGAACTTCCAACCCACGCCAACTTTACCCAAACTACTTTACGAGTTGCTATGGTTTATCTTCATTTTCAGGTATAATGGTTGGAGATGATAATCAAACATGGAAGGGATAAGGTGAAGAAGAAGAGAGAGAGGAAAATGAGATAAATAGAAGTAGGAAATGGAGGAAAAGTGAAGATGAGAGGGAACAAAGAGGTGGGAAGAGAGATAGGCTAGCGAAAGGTGAGGTGAAGTGAAGAAGAGAGGCAGGGAAGGAAAAGAAATGGAGTTTGGAAGCAATGTTTGAGAAAAGTAGTAGGATGAGATAGAGTAGGAAAAAAAAAGAGGACATAGAGGACGAAATGAGGAATAAAAAAATCGATTACATTTTATAAATTAAATATAATAAACAAAATTTTGAACATATTGAAAGAAAGTGAAAAAAAATTGTTCTTTTGTGTAACTGGATATCACTGTATATAACTATATAAGGTGAAAAACATTACAATAATGTATCCCCTTTGGCGAGCGGAGCGTGTGAATATATACAACTCTTTGCCGTTAATGTTCCCTATCATCGATGCTCAATTGCTCTAATGTTTCACATATTTCATCCTCTTCCTGTTCCCATGGTGGTTCTTCATACTTCAATAACGAAAACGATAGAGCTTTTGACGGAATTGGTGTTGAACATGTCGGCTGTTTATATCTCTCCATTTCCTCGCAATTTGCTTGCGACACCACAGTCGATAAACTATCAGAAGATCCATAATAGCTATGGTTGCCTAAGGGTGTCGAAACACCTTCAGGAGATCCACAACAGCTACAATTGTCTAAAGGTGTTGAAACACCTTCAGGAGATCCACAACAGCTACAATTGTCTAAAGGTGTTGAAACACCTTCAAGGGAACCCCACTTATATTTAAAACTCTGAAAAATAAGATTTGGTATTAAAAATACTTTCAGACAAAAGTTTTTGAATTTTTATATTGGCTACTCATTTATGCTGAACTGATTAAGAAAATGAAACTGAAAATGAATAATAAAATTGAAATCGATCAAGTTTATTTAATTGAATCAAACGCAATATCATAAAAAAATTCAATCTGTGATAGATTGAAATTGATAATATCAAATTTGAATTTTATGTTCTTGTTCCCGTTGGATATCATTATCCGAGGTTTGTATTTCGATTGGTGAATATTGACTAGATATTGTAAAAGGTTAAGTTGAAAAACAATAAAATATCATTCAGAAGAAATCTTGTGCTGAATTTTAGGTAATAGGTACCTACGTTCTATTAGTGTGACGTCACACACCGCCACTCTAGTTCTCCTGTCATTGTTCGGAATCCAAAATTGTCATTCAAGTTAGTACAGTGTCGTTGAAGGAATTGGCTTATTTTCATAAATAAGAGTATTTAAGAAATGATTTCAGTATGTTGATAGACAGAAGGAACGAGATTGATACCAGTAAGTTTGAATCCTGTATCATACCTCAGATTTTGTGAAAAGCCGTGTTTATTAGTTTATTGCTTCATGTTCAAACTTACTGGCATTAATCTCGTTCCCTCTATCTCTCAATTAATAGTAAAATCGTTCCTTAAATAATCTTATTTATCAAACTAAGTCAATTTTTTCAACAACAACGTACTTATTTGAATTACAATTTATTTGTTTCGATTCCGAACACTGACAAGAGAACTAAAATGGCGTTGTGTGACGTCATCACTAATAGAGGCTATTGCAGAAGGGCGATGGTTCTAATTCGTGAGTACACCCGCTCTGTGTAGACAGCGCCAGTTAACTTTCAATTAAGCATATTTTTGTGACTGATATTTCACGGAACTGACGAAACTGAGAGTTTATCAATGTTTCAAAAATTTTTTTAGGTCTCTTACTTTTTTCAGAATTTAATTTCCAAACTGTTGACCATTTTGAAATATGTTATTTCGCTTCAGTTAGACGAAAATGCTTCCTTTGAATTAAATTCTATGTTGTCCCAAAAAATTTTTGCGATCTTGAGGTGACGTATTTCTGAACTGAATAAAATGTTGATGAAATATGAAAACATGAAGTCTTTCTTCAATGATGCGAAAATTATCAGAAATTACTTACCAAATTCGATTTCTTTTTTCTGACATCCGAATAATTTCCTGTAAGCAAGCGATACCTGACCATGGGAAAACTTCTTCGTTCTGTTTGATTTGGTATTTTCGGTTCTTCTTCATTTTTCAATATCTTGGTCGTTGTAGATAACACAGCTCTTCTTCGTCCTTCAGAAAGTTGTCTAATAGTCAATGAGGCTAATCCAGAATTAAGTATTGATAAATGGGTTGCCGTAATAGATTCTACCTGTCCTGAAAAAAAAAACGACTCTTTTAACCAGAACTGTGTACCTATATAAAAAGCGATTCATTATAATCTAACTGCGGTCGGTTAATTATCCTAGATGGGGGTTAAAATGATACGATCCTAAAATTTTCTATGAACATTCCATTGGTTATTTTACATGAACCAAATAAATATTAATCCACTCGGATAGGTTGTTCCAGATCACAAGTTTGGGGTTCGCAAAGAGCATACAACGATCTAACAACTGGTACGACTAACCCACAATTTTAGGGAGCAAACGAACCTCTCTACAGGCACTTGCACATTGAAAATGCATTTGATAAAATGTGGTCTGACATACAAAATGAGGTTGGTGAAATTTCCAACAAAACTTACGAGATTAATACAATTGTACCTGGCAAATAGAAAATTCAGAGTGGATATCAGACGAACCAGGTGACAATCACATAAGTTGAGCCGGAATTCCCCAAGGATAGGTGATAGGACCGCTTCTGTTCAACTCAGACATGGCAGATGCAAGATAGCCCAGTTTCCAGATGACACCGCTATTTACTATCACAGTAGAATGCGGAAAACAATTACTAGGCAATGACAGATAGAGCTAGATGAACTGAAAGAATAGTTCCAGACGTGGAGATTCAAAGTGAATACGACGAAAACAGTTGCAATCTTTATCGGAGGAATAACAGTAAAGAAAGAGAGCAGGAAACGTCGAAATAGAAAATCAGACAATAGAATGGAAAAAGGAAGCAATGAAGTGTAGCAAACAGATAAAAGAAAACAGAAAAAAATCAAGGCAATAGCACGGGAGACTTCCCGCTGCTCAATCAAAAAGTAAACTTTCCTTAGAAAACAAGCTGAGGATAATGAAAGTAGTGGCTAAGACCTAGCATTACGTATGCAGGAGTAACTTGGTATAATACGAAAGACAATAAAAAAGATCAGATGCAAAGTACACTAAATAAATTAATCAGAACAGCGGTTGGCATCCCATGTTATTTAAGCAATCAACAAATCAGACAAGAATTGAAAATTGAAACTATTGAGGAAATAGTTGACAGACAAAGAAATAACACAATAGTGACGATGATAAAGCATGAGAATAAGGAATCAAGAAAGATAATAAAATCTCAATAAGAAAGACAAATTAGAGTAAATACCTTTTTCAAAGAACCAAATTGAAAAATGTACATGCAGAAGGGAGAAAAGTCTCCTTATTGGACAACAGAAGGAAATTAGAGAATTTATAGTAGAGGTGTAGGGAATAAAATTCCAGTCCTTATACAGAAAGGAGACCTGTGGTTGTTACGGAAGTATTCGGTACTTAATTCTTTTCGATATTTTGCTTGAGTGTTGGAGTTGCAATCACGATTGAATTTTGCTTAAAGCTTGAAATTGTACAGATCTGAATGTAACATTCAATTTTGATCGAATCCGTAGTTTAGAAATTATCAGTAACCTCTACTGGATTATGATTGGATTTCTCATTTTCAAGATAATAAACATATTCCAATAATTTGTACGATAAATTTGGTGGAATTGAGAGTGAATTTAAATATGTAATATATATTTTCGGCAACCGTCCGGGAAGTGCTCACTTCCCGGTGGTAAGAATCCTAATCTAGTTCGTCCGATTCAAACTATGAAGTTCTATACGATAATGAAGAAAAATTGTAATTCCTTTCATTTGAATATTTGAACGGGAATATTGAAAAAATAACCACCAATTTGAAAAGATCTAGGTCTTTGTATTGAAAAATATTCGGTTTCCTCATTATGTATCGGGTATCCCACATTCGTTGTCTAGTAAGGCGTTCTCAGAATTCTTTTGAGCTAGGAAAAATAAATGGCACATTTTCGGGTTCTATTTGTGAGATGATTCATTTGGTGAAAACCTCATAATTTCAGTTGTTTTCAAGCTATATGAGGGAATTGGGAAATTGCGTGAAATGAAGTTGAAATGAAATCAAGTGGAGTTGTCATAACTCCTTTTTATTGGTGTAATTAACATTAAACAAAACCATTCTACAGAAACTTTTTCCAGTAGAATCTATCGGTCCACACTTTTGAAAATTGCCCCACTTGTTGCACAATACCTACACTATTTATAATCATCAAATAAATAATAAAGGAAACAATTAAGATTCATCATAAACCAAAAGCATTTACTGTTGGTAGTGTAGTGTTGGTACGTAATTATTTTTGAATAAAGATACTATTATAGCTAATGAGCTTGTCAGATTAAAATTTCACATGATCAATTAATAAATATAAATACCTGACTCATTCATCGTCGTGAGAACAAAAGATCTACATGGTCTTCCCGGAAGGCTTACCAAGCCACAACGGCCGCAGTTCAAATAATAACCCAGTAAACAATCTTATCACATTCAGGTAATATATATGAAATAATAAAAGAACACATTCTATGAAAATAGATTTATGTCTATTTTATTATGAAAAATATGTGAAGAATGGATCTCTTTCTCAAATGTTCAATTATTCACCAAAAATTCTCGTAAATACTATATTAAAAAATTTACGTTCTAACATTTACGTAATATGTATATATATAATGGTGAGAAAATATTATTTGAGTAGATATGTTATATCAATTAAAAAAAAAAGTTAAAAAAAATGTTAAATTCTTCAAACATTTTTTCACATGATTAATTGTCACAAGAGGTTTATGTAACTATTACCTGAAATATTTACAGCGAATTGAGGTTGTTACAAATACGTAATATTCACCTTATGGTAGGAAATTATTAATCATTATAATAGTTATGTGAATTTTATGTGAAAAAATATATGAAAAAATGACTTTTTCCGAAATGATCAAGTGTTACAAGAAATTTATGTAACTACTACGTATAACATTATATCGAATTGAAGTTTTTACATTTACGTAATATTTTTATAATGGTATAAAAAAATATTTATGTAAATATGTTATGTGAATTTTTTGTGGAAAAATTGATGAAGATTTGACCATTTCTTTGAATGAAAAACTATCTCTTTCCCTTCTCGTATAGTTTGGAAATATATATTATACAAGTGAAAAACATTATCTCATAACAATTAGAAAAGGGAATAGTTTAGATATGAGTAGTATAACGAATCTGTTCTTAAATCTGCTTCGAACAAATAGTACTACTCCCCAATAGTAATATACTAGTTTTCTTCGTTCGGTGTTTAGCCGCAGGGAATATTTACATGGTTTCATCGATAACCCATTATTTATAAATGATTTGCTGTCATACCTATATTTTCAACCCAACTCTATGACCTGAAACTAATATTTATATTTATCACTTCATTTTCGCTTGAAAATCATTTTTTCTTAGATGAAAGAGATACAAAAAACTCTTATGTGCATAGCTACTTTCTGTTTTAAAATCGTTTTCTTTAAATATATTATACCTAAATTTCCACTCACTCATTCGAAAAAATAGAAATAATTTGAATTTTATACTGTGATTCAATATTTATTGTTATCAAATAAAATATTTCAAATCATTAAAAGAACAGATAATAAATTTAAAAAATACCTACTAACCAAAAAGTTCCGACAAAAATTATACATCTCTAAACCTACACCACACTTCATTTACTATAAAATGGTAATTTTGATCATTATAGTATTCGAACGAGAATATTCAGAAATTTAATCCCCAAATTTTTAAGGATCCAGGACTTTCATTCATATTCGGTTCATTTTGTGCATTGACATATCATATTATCCACTTTACCAACCTAGGCCTTGGATTAGGTTAGACACGGTTTTAGGGACGGCAAGAATTCGGTACTTAGATAAATTACAGAAAAGTTTATTACTATGAATAATTAAGCTGAATAGCACAAATAATTCAATTACATATAGAATGAATCATAATATAAAAATTCTATCTAGAATTCGATCGAAATATGAACCCATCGTAACCTCTTTTCAATAAAGGAATGAGAATCCTCTATGCCTTTAGAACGTTGATCAGTGTGGTACTACGCGTTTACAAAACAATCAAACTCGGAATTCCCTCTGTATACAATTAAATAAATTGAGAGTTATCTGCATATACTGAATCACAATAAACATAACAAAAAATATTTTAGTATGAACTTACTGTCAACTTCTCCCCTAGACAAAGCTCTATTTCTGCTAAAACTCTCCATAATCTTCATAAATTTCAAAGTTCTTGACTGAATTAACGAAAAATATTAAAACGCACCAACTCGACACAAGACAACTGTACACTTCAATAATATCTCATCAACTGAGGTAATTTGCATTCAAAATTCTGTTATAAAGTACGAGACGTGTATTTAAAGTAAGGTCTCCAAGGCCATTGTATCGCCTCAAGTAGCACTAAATGAAATCCGGCAACACTGTTGTATTCGTTAGCCCCCCCTCCACCAATCGACACCTGGTGGTGCTCATTAGGACGCTCAGTCTTGACGTAGCAGCCATTTGCAAAAGAAGTGCCGGGGACCGCCCACCCTTAAATTCTGCTAGCCCCCCCTAAATTTTGACGAACTAAGGCTTAAAATTAGCAGTACTATAATTTCGATTTACTTTGGCCCCCCAAAAAAAATCCGGCCACTTCTTGACCACTCCTATTTTTGGAAGCTGGCGTCGCCACTGTATCCATGGTACTGTTTAAGGGGGGTAATGGATGAAAAATTTAATAAAACAAAAGTAAAAGAATAATTTCTGTTTCCAATAGACATACAAAATAATGAAAACGAAAAATATAGTTATTTAGTGTGTCATCAAAATGAGATGAAAATATATTTCCAGTCAATGCAAAATCTGCTCATCATGGAAAATAATTGATTTTTTTTTGTTTCGTTCTAATAATCATATTAACAATAAACGAAACAAGCAACATTCTGTATATACTAAAAGCTTTATTATATACTATTGGTTGAAATCTCAGAGGTTGAAACAGTGACGGGTTCATTAGCACACTGAGTAGTCTAAAGCCTATTCATTTGTTATGTTGATTTCCAGAATTGGAAAAATATATTATAGATACACGAAATATGAATTCTGAAAAATTAAAATATTTAATGAAATCCAAATATAGCCATGTAAGTGTGATAAAAAATATTTATCAATGTTCGCTAAATGTATATTTTTTGTGTAAACTTTATTTACATTATGTAAGTATTGTTCAGTTTTAGGAAATAAGCTTTACCTTACTTTTAAAGTGGTACTACCTAAACTGTTCAATAAAGACGATTTAGGTCACCCGTGTCTATTTTTCAAATTGTTTTGCTTATAGGTAGTAGACGCATAATATGACGATTGTATTACGTTGAAAGAAAGCAGGGTAGAAATATGCGACGTGAAAAACAACAATGATTGTGCTAAGAACACGGACAGCCAAAAACAAATACTAATGATATCGTCTAAACAAAATGCGGTTTCTTTGGTTCAGGTCATGAAACCTCCAGATGAATCATTCATTTCAACCCCCTTTGATTTTGCCGCTAATTGGTGATTTGTTATATGGATTTCAACATCTGGTGGCGGAAAAAAATTGTATCTTCCTACTTTGGGTTGATTAAATGAAAACAAACAAAACCGTTTGTACCCTTTATTAGAATCACGTGATTACTTGAGTTCTTCAAGGAAACAGCGAATTCAGTGATTATTGTTCCATATTCATATTCGATTTGCATTTTTCACGTATAGTAGGTATAGCCAAAGTCACTTGAACTAGTCAATAAAAACGCTTGGCTAGATGTTTCTTTGAAGTTGATAGCGCGATCCGCTAAATACTGGGGTTTATTTGAAAGTATTGTTAAGCAATGAATTAACTGGCCCCAAAGGAATTTCTGGAAACTTGGACAACCCTTGTATAATCGAAACATTCTGGCTTTCTCCAAGTGACTTTGGATATACTATACCTACCTACTGCCGAATTGGGATGAATGTAGTAGTAATACTCATGAGATCTCGCTAATCCGAGGAGCTAAAATTTTCGTAAATTAGTTTGAATAGAGCCTAAAATTATGTCGTAATCATAATCCATATCCACATTCGATTCCCATTTTTTACGTACCTACTGCCGGTATGGGATAATTGATGAATGTAGTAGTACCCAGGATATCTCGTTAACCTGAGGTGCAAAAATGTTTTAATAGGTTAATAAATTAGCCTGAATTGAGCCTAAAATTATTATGTAAGTTGATTTATTCTGGGGGATTCATTTACGATTGGGTTCTGCTTGCTTGAACGTAAAGCTAGCAGAACCCAGGGTTTCTTTGAAGAAACGTAACTTCAGAAATTTTGCAATGGTTTCGAACATGAGAATAAAAAAAGCCTAAAATTATGGTGTAATCAGATCGTCCATAAGAAAAAGATTAGCTTGATGGTTCTGCTAGCTTAACGTTAAGCTAGCTGAACCCGCGATTTCTCCGACAATTTAGGAGCAAAAAATTTTTGAATAGGTTAATAAATTAGCCAAAAGTAAGCCCAAAATTATGGCAGAAAAAACTGCAAAACTTCCACGAAACAGTAGTTCGGTAAAAGCACTCTACCGAATTCTAGAAGCGATAGAAACATGAATTTGATCAGAATTTCTTTTAACTTAAGTATTTGCCGAGTCAGAGTGTTACATTTGAAAAAATCGAGAAAAAACAATTTGAAATTCTTCATATTTGGACATTGATAACGGACACCCTGTATAAGAGAGGTTGATCATTTAGGAACGATGACTAGGCAAATTCTTAAGTTAAAAGAAATTCTAATCAAATTCATGTTTCTATCGCTTCGGAAATCGGTAGAGGGCTTTTACCGAACTACTGTTTCATAGAAATTTTGCAGTTTTTTCTGAATAAGATTCGTACCCTTGGAAAAATATCCCTTATATTTCGCGTCATGATAGAGGTTTTGAAGAGCATTCAAAATATGCGAAAATATAAGGGGTGTATAATTTCCAGAGATGCAGAATTGAAAGTAGAAAGGAAATGCTTTTCATGTAAATTTCTAAAACGTCTGGTTTGGCAGGAATGGAAGCCTAATCCACTATTGCAGGACCCTGTATATATGAAAAACATTTTATGTAAATAGATTTATGTATATTTTATGTAAAAAATATGTGAAGAATGGATCTTTTTCTTAAATAAATTTTTCACCAGAAATTTACGTGAATATTAAAAGAAAAAAAATTTCGTTCTAACATTTACTTAATATTTTCATAATGGTAGGACAAAACTGTTTATGTAGATATGTTATGTCAATTTCATGTGAAAAAAGGTATGAAGAATTTACCATTTTTTTAAAATGATTAATTGTTACAAGAAGTTTATGTAACTACTACGTTAAATATTTACAGCGAATCGAAGTTGTTACACATTATGTAATATTTACCTTATGGTAGGAAAATATTATTTATAATAATATTTTATGGGAATTTTATGTGAAAAAATATATGAGAAATGACTGTTTTTTCAAAATGATCAATTGGTACGAGAAATTTATGTAACTATGTGAAAAATTGTATCGAATTGAAATTTTTATATTTACGTAATATTTATATGATGGTAGGAAAATACTATTGACGTGAATATGTTATGTGAATTTCATGTGGAAAAATACATGAAGAATTGACCATTTTTCTTAATGATCAAATGTTACAAAAAATTCATGTAACTAGTACGTAAAAAATTTATACAGAATTGTATTTGTTACATTCACGTTAGCGTGACCAGATTGGAATATGGTGAATCTATTTTACTTACCGCTGAAATCTATACTAACAATCTACCAACATCGTTCATAAATCTACCAAAAATCTACTGACATACTTTTTGACAAAATTTCACAGATATTTTCAGAATACACTTTATTCTTATTTCTCTTAAGTTTAAATTTTACTTCATGAATAGGATATAGATGTAGAGTTGCGTACAGATTCGAAAATAAAACAACAAAATTTTCAAGGAAATCGTGGAAGAATGGATCGCATTTTACCTGAGACATCGTGAAAACGTTTCTGTCAATTGAAAATGATTCATTTCCATAAAAGTTTTTTTTCCAAATAACTTTGAATAAAACACAATCGCTGGCGACGATGTACAAGAAACCCAATAAAAATTAACCAAATAAAAAATTTTTTGAACGTGAGTGTTCAAGTGTACAAGATACTTTTCGAAATGGAATCTAAAATACTAATAAAAAATACGTTTTTCGTAAATAATTCAAACATATTTTTTCTAATGAAATAAATGATATATAAGGTTGAAGTTGATAAGTACGATTTGAAGTAACAAAATTTTTTTGATAATTATATTTGACTTCATTAGTATCTTTATGAATTAGAATTAATAAATTCGATTCATGATTATCAATAGTGCGTTTTAATTGATAAGGGCGTGCGTATTTGCAAAAAATCATTTTTGGGATATTTGACTTTGAATACTTTTATTTATGCCATCCACAGATTGAATTGAATTAACATGCATTGTCATGTATTCCTTTTTCATGTTAATTCAATTCAATCTGTGGATGAAATGACAGTCTTCAAAGACAAATATCTGAATGAAGAATTAATAAAGATTCGAAACGTTGGCAAATTCAATAAAGGTTTTTTATTCTCTTTTGCTGTTCAAGGGTCCTCAAGCTGTGATTACCTATTTATGTTAAATATTTTCCATGATGAACAGATTTTGCATTGACTGAGAATATATTTTCATCTCATTTTGATGACACACTAAATGACTATATATTTTCGTGTTCATTATTTTGTATGTCTATTGGAAATGGAAATTGATCATTTACTTTTGTCTTTTAAAATTTTTCATCCATTACCCTCTTAAACAGTACCATGGATACGTCATTGCTAACCAATTGATGCTTACTAGGTAGAGATCTTACAGGCTCTATTAGGCATATTCATTTAAAAATAATTACTTTCTATTGATGGTGAGCATTTTATTTCAAGGACAAAGATAACCCATAAATTTGATTTTAACTAAGGTCTATTGAATTTGAATAATGAAGATCACATCGAACAAGTCATATTCTTGGAAGAACAGTTCATCCCAAAATTTCTTTTTGAACACAATCCACCTGCAAACACTTTATAAAAGATATTTGAGTGCAAGTTACCTCAGTTGATGAGATATTATTGCAGTATACAGTTGTCTTGTGTAGAGTTGGTGCGTTTCAATATTTTTCGTTAATTCAGTCTAAGAACTTTGAAATTTTTGAAGATAATGGAGAGTTTTAGAAGAAATAGAGCTTTGTCTAGGCGAGAAGTTGACAGTAAGTTCATACTAAAATATTTTTTGTTACGTTTAGTGTGTTTGAGTATATGCAGTTAACTCTTAATTTATTTAATTGTATACAGAGGGTATTGCAAGTTCGAATGTTTTGTAAACGCGGAGTACCACATTGATCAGCGTTTTAAAGGCAAAGTGCGTCCATGAGGATTCTCATTCCTTTATTAAAAAAGGTTACGATGTTTCATATTTCGGTCGAAAGGTGTGTGGACAGTTATCTAGATAGCATTTTAATATTCTGATTCATTCTATATGTATTTGAGTTATTTGTGCTATTCAGCATAATTATACATAGCAATGATTTTTTTTGTAATTTATCTATCGAATTCTTGCCGTCCCTAAAACCGTGTATAACCATAGTATAAGGAAAGGATAGTAAGCCAATATAGTGCTTTTTTCGATTTTGTTGATGTTGAGCGCCATCTAGTTCCACTCACGTTTTACTCGAATTTTACTGTCAAAAATTGGTCCGCAAAGTGAAGCCCTCTGAAAAAATCGGTGTTATTTTGAAGAACAAAAATATTTGAAATAGAGTGTCAGAAGATTTCTATATTTCGATATTTCTTCTGCTCTGTAATAAGCATTTACGCCAGTGGCGTGTATTTGTGATAAACAAGTTATCATAAAATCACTAATCACGTCCAGTCGTCATGAAATTATATCTCTAGGTTTTTTCAGGACTTATGAATGGAATAAACTTCATTTTCCGGAATATCGATTTTGCAATTGAATGTATTTGAAGAATATTCGATTGATATTGTTTTGTTCTAGATTGAGTGAGAATAGGTAGTTTGTATTTACATTAATTTCCTAATGTCGTAAGTTCCAATGAAATTTCTCAAAAGCTACATTTAGCTTATGACAGTTGGTTTTGATCATTTTTCCCAACATCTTACGATATTTTCGAGTTATGTATTTTATTATTCGACTGTAATAATTTCTTCTGACCGAAATATCAGCCCATTTTTTTATGAATATTTGAGGAAAAGTACACCTTGAACAACCGAATTATATTGAAATATCTCAATTATGTTGGAAATAAATAAAATCATGTTTTGTTTTTATATTTACCTTATATTTAAAATTGAAATGAATATTTTCGGGTTGTAGTTTGTGGATTGAACATATTAATTGATTTTTCATATAGCTCAGGAGCTTAAAATATTAGAGGTTTTCTAGTAATACATCTTTATTCGCAAAAATGAAGGAAAAAACTTGAAAATTGGAAAATTCAGTTTTAATGTCAAATAAAAGAAATTTTATGAAGAAAAGTTCGAGAGTTGGTGGAGACAGATGGAATTTTAGTTCTTTAGTGCCGTGAATTTTTTTTAAGGTAAATAAGCTTCTTTATCAAATCCAAGCTCAACCATTAACGAAGAAAGAACTGAACATGATTTTTTAAATCAGAAGCGTTGTTATCCGTGTTTAATTTAAACTTTTAGCTCTCTGGTCAACTTCAGTTCTACGAGATCTTCTTCAAAATCTGTTATTTATCCAGCATTTGAGAAAAGACCTATTCCCCAAAACTATTTTGATCAACATTCTTTGCGTTAATGTTGAAAAACAATCATAGCATCTTATATTACGAATAGGATTATTCTTATTCATTCTTTGTATTATTTTTCAATTTTGTTGCAAATAGGTAGTATTTATTTGTGAAAATTTTCATTATAAATCGAACTAATGGTAAATAAGTGCATCGTTTTTAGGTTATGTTGATTCATTCAGCTGGATTAGAAAATTGCAAGTTTGAGATTACATATACAATAAGGATATTTAGCCTTTTTTTGCTATTTCTTCTATTCATTTCCCCACTTAATTTTGTTAAAACGAATTTTCTTGTTTATTTATAATGATGTCTTGCGATGCAGAACAAGTTCCAGTATCTCTTCCACTATATACCCCTATATAGATTCCTCGCCTAAGGCTCTTATCGTTCCTCTACCTCAAAACATATTACTGCTTTGAATGATTCTTACTTCTTTCTCTTGATTCCTTCGTCATAAGAGAGAATGAACATTCACTATATTCGATATTTTTATTTCTAAAGAAAACTTCAAAATGACGTGGTAACAAGTGAGTATCAAGGTGAATTTAGATGTCAGAAATACATTCAAGAATTCAGCTACGACCAGGTCAGAAGCTTTCGATATCTAATTCAATAAAAATTTAGAGTGATTTCCTCAATTATTACTGAATTAGAAATCAAAAGTTTCTGATCTGGCCGCAACTAATTGATCAGATGATTAGGTAAGTCTTTTTTACGACTCAATTCGATTGGATCGGTATTGTTCAAATTATTTTATTCGGTGAATTTGACCCCTTAACGAACTCAATTACGAGTTTTTGGCTTGAGACCTTTTTTACTAATGAACTGATTTACTTGACAGGGTTGAAAGTCAGGTTGTTGGAACGACATGTTTAGATTTTATTCTAAAATCTTCTTCAGGGCTCTAAAATAAATTACAAAATTTTTCAAAACACTCATAAATAAACTATGTTGGAATATGCAATGGGACATCACATTTGTACAACAATTGAATAAATAATAACATGAATATCTGAAAACTACAATGCATAAACAAATTTTAAAACAGTGAGAGAAACATTGAAAATAATTCGGCTCAGCAAGCAGGTACTGGATGATTTAACATCAAATGCTGAGCGGAATAATTTTCAATGTTTCTCTCACTGTTCGTTTTGAAATTGGTTTTTGCATTGTAGTTTTCAGAAATTTATGGAATTATTTATTCAATTGTTGTACAAATGTGATGTCCCATTGCATATTCCAACATAGTTTATTTATGGGTGTTTTGAAAAATTTTTTTTACTGGACAATACGATGAGTTTTATTCTATTTCTTGATCTGTAATATCATCAAAAGGTTGAAAAACGGAGATAAATGTTCGGCGAATACATTTATTTTTTTTGCATCACTTTTTGCCCATGGCTCATTTGTATTTTTTCGTACATGGGGAATAGAATTTAATGGTTTACGGGTTGATTGATTAGGTTTCTATATGGAATTATCTGTCCTTGATAAATTTCTGATATAATTTTCAATATCTTCATTTCTTACCGTTCTAAGTCTAGCTTTCAATTTTTTACGAAGGTCATTGTAGATTTTTCTGTCCGTTGCCATTTCGATCGTGCCCGTCTTTTTTCTGATACTAGTATCTTTATCTCCAGAGGAATATCTTTAACTATTTTTGCAGTTATAATTTCCGTTGTTCAATTTCTAACAGCCGACTGTAGTTTTTTTATGAAGTCTTCGGTGTCTCGTTCAATTTCTTCAGCTTTTTGTAACCTGAGATTTAAGTCATTGGAATTTTCAAGGATTTTTCTATATTCATTCCAATCTGTTTTGTTATTGTGTAATCTTGGCTTGGTTTCTCTCTGTTGGACAGAAGTTCCGACTGTCAGGATTATTGGGGAATGATCCGAGGATAAATCATTGCTTGCTTTTATGTCAGTATATGAGTGGTTAATGCCATTCATAACGAAAAAATCTAGAAGGTATTTTATGTGGGTCTGTAGGCCAATATGTTGGACTACCTGAGCCAGCAAATGTAAATTTGCATGATTCAATTGCTTTTAACATTTCTCTGCCTTTGGTTGTTGTTAGTCTTGAGCCGAATTTAATATTTTTACTATTATAATCTCCGCCTGCAATGAATCTGTTGCCAAGGGTTTTGAAATATGCGGTATATTGATGTTCTTTCAAGTTATGCTTAGGTAGACAATAGAAGGCTGATATGGTCAGAGTATACGGTAAGGATTTTACCTGAATTGGTGTTGCTTGTAAATTATCTTCCTGGAACTTCAGTTCTTCCTGGTGTTTGATTGTATTTTCAACTAGTATGGCTGTTCCTCCATGTGCTCTTCCGTCTGGATGATTAGTATTGTATGTACTATAATTATGAATATTGAAATATGTTTTTTCTGTGAAATGCGTTTTACTTGAAAATTAGAACATAACATAACCACCAATGGCGGCTCGTCTGGATCGGCAAAAAATATCGAGATATAAAGAATCGAAATTTTATTCATTGAAACCCATTTTGAATAATCGATTTCGATATTCAAATTTCCAATAATTCCGTCGATATCTTATATTTCCACTTGCGTCCCGGGGATCAGAGTCGGAACACCGGGACAAGTAATCAAAAAAAGAGATAGTCACTTGGATGGTACGCAGCGAGATTTTTGCTAATTTTACAAGTAGGCATACCAATAAGCGGGGAGAGTCTACAAGCTACAAGTCGGTTTTTTCACAAACAGCTAGTGAATATATGCAGTTAGCTCCGTTAGCTGCTTGCAAAAACGCTTTGGAAAAAGTTGAACGGCCGGCGATGTCACACGTCAGTCGCCGGCATTCCAACGATCTAGCTTAAAAATGGCGGAATTATTGAAGAGGTGTCCGCCAATCAGCTGTCAGATTTATCAAGATAATAAGTTAGGTTCGAAAAATATATATTAAATTTTTTAATTCACTCTGAATTCAAATTTATCGTACAAATTATTGGAATACAATGCTGTTTATGTTTATTATCTTTAACTTAGTTTCAAAATGAGAAATCCAAATGATATGGAAACAAAACAAAATTCATAACCCATATATGAGGAGTTTTGTTGATGCGAATAAAAATCCAATAGTGGTTACTGATAATTTCTAAACTACTGATTCGATCAAAATTTAATCGTAATCGCAACTCCAACACTCAAGCAAAATATCGAAAAGAAATAGGTACCGAATACTTCCGTAACAACCTCAGGTCTTCTTTTTGTATAAGGACTGGAATTTTATTCCCTACACCTCTACTATAAATTCTGCAATTTCCTTCTGTTGACTGATAGGGAGTCTTTACTCCCTTCTGCATGTCACTTTTTTCTATTCGGTTATTTGAAAAAGGTATTTACTTTTATTTGTCTTTCTTATTGAAATTTTATTATCTTTCTTAATTCCTTATTCTCATGCTTTATCATCGTCGCTATTGTGTTATTTCTTTGTCTGTCAACTATTTCCTCAATTGTTTCAATTTTCAATTCTTGTCTGATTTGTTGATTGCTTAAATATCTATCTTGCTATCTGCCATGTCTGAGTTGAACAGCAGTGGTCCTATCACCTATCCTTGGGGAATTCCGGCTCAAGTTATGTAATCGTCATCTGGTTCTATCGATATTCACTCTGAATTTTCTATTTGCCAGGTACAATTGTATTAATCTCGTAAGTTCCGTTGGAAATTTCATCAACTACATTTTGTATGTTAGACCACATTTTATCAAATGCCTTTTCTATGTGCAAGTGCCTGTAGAGAGGTTTGTTTGCTCCCTAAAATTTTGGGTTAGTCGCACCAGTTGTTAGATCGTTGTATGCTCTTAGCGAACCCCAAACTTGTGATCTGAAACAACCTATCCGAGTGGATCAATATTTATTTGGTTCATGTGAAATAACCAATGGAATGTTCATAGAAAATTTTAGGATCATCTAGGTCAATTAACCGACTGCAGTTAGATTATAATGAATCGCTTCTTATATAGGTACATAGTTCTGGTTAAAACAGTCGTTTCTCTTTTCAGGACGGGTAGAATCCTTTATGGCAACCCATTTATCAACACTTACTACTGGATTAGCCTCATTGACTATTAGACAACTTTCTGAAGGAGGAAGAAGAGCTGTGATATCTACAAATACCGAGATATTGAAAAATGAAGAAAAACCGAAAATACCAAAGCAAACAGAACGAATAAAGTTACCCATGGTCAGTTATCGCTTGTTTACAGGAAATTATCCGTATGTCAGAAGAAGGAAATCGTATTTGGTAAGTAATTTCTGATAATTTTCTCATCACAGAAGAAAGACTTCATCTTTTCATATTTCATTAACATTTTATTCAGTTCAGGAATACGTCACCTCAAGGATCGCAAACATTTTTTTGGATCACATATAAAATAACATATTTCAAAATGGTCAACAGTTTGGAAATTAAATTCCGAAAAAAGTAAGAGACATAAAAATAATCTTAAAAACATTGATAAACTCTCAGTTTCGTCAGTTCCGTGAAGTATCAGTCACAAAAATATGCTTCATTGTAAGTTAAGTGGCACTCTCTACACAGAGCGGGTGTAATCACGAATAAGAACCATCGGTCTCTCTGCAATAGTGTCTATTAGTGATGATGTCACACACGGCCATTTGAGTTGTCCTGTCAGTATTCGGTATCCAAACAAATAAATTGTCATTCAAATTAGTACGTTGTTGTTGAAAAAATTGACTTATTTGATCAATAAGATTATTTAAGGAACGATTTTACTATTGATTGATAGACAGAAGGAACGAGATATATGCCAGTAAGTTTGAACATGAAGCAATAAACTATTAAACATGACTTTTCACAAAATCTGGGAATGATACAGGATTCAAACATACTGGTATCAATCTCGTTCCTTCTGTCTATCAATTAATACCTACTGAAGTCATTCCTTAAATACTCTTATTTATGAAAATAAGCCAATTCCTTCAACAACACCGTACTAATTTGAATGACAATTTATTTGTTTAGATTCCGAACAATGACAGGAGAACTAGAATGGCGGTGTGTGACGTCAACTAATAGAGTCAACTAATTACCTAAAATTCAGCACACGATTTATTCAGAACGATATTTTATTGTTTTTCAACTTGAAATTCCTTTTACAATATCTAATCAATATTCACCAATCGAAATACAAAACTCGGATAATGATATCCAACAGGAACAAGAACATAAAATTCAAATTTACTATTATCAGTTTCGATCTGTTACAGATTAAATTTTTTTTATGATATTGCATTTGATTCAATTCAATAAACTTGATCGATTTCTAGTTCATTATTCATTTGCAGTTTTATTTTCTTAATCAGTTCAGCATAAATGATTAGCCAATACAGAAATTCATAGACTTTTGTGTGAAAGTATTTTTAACACCAAATCTTATTTTTCAGGGGTCAAATTATAAGTGGGGTTCCCTTAAAGGTGCTGCGTTACGTTTGCGCAGTTATAGCAATTGTGGAGCTTCTGAAGGTGTTTCGACACCCTTGGGCAATAATAGCTATTGTGGATCTTCTGATAGTATATCGACTGTGGTGTCGCAAGCAAATAGCGAGGAAATAGCGAGATTTGAACAGCCGACATGTTCAACACCAATATCGTCAAGAACTCCATCGCTTTCGTTTTTGAAGTATGAAGAACCACCAAGGGAACAGGAAGAGGATGAAATATGTAAAAGATTGCAACAATTGAGCATCGATGATAGGGAACATTAACGGCAAAGAGTTGTATATATTTACTCGCTCCGCTCGTCAAAGGGGGTGCATTATTGTGATTTTTTTACCTTATATAGTTATATACAGTGATATCCAGTTACACCAAAAAACAATTTTTTCTCACTTTCTTCCAATATGTTCAACATGTTGTTTATTATATTTGATTTATAAAACTTTATCGATTTTTTTATTCCTCATTTCGTCCTCTATTTCCTCTCTTTCTTTCCTCCTCTATCTCATCTTACTACTCTTCTCAAACCTTGCTTCCAAAATCCTTTTCTTTTCCTTCCCTGCCTCTCTTCTTCACTTCACCTCACTTGTCGCTAGCCTATCTCTCTTCCCACCTCTTTGTTCCCTCTCTTCTTTACTTTTCCTCCATTTCCTATTTCTATTTATCTCATTTACCTCTCTATCTTCTTCTTCACCTTTTCCCTCCCATGTTTGATTCTCTTCTCCAACCATTATACCTGAAAATAAACCATAGCAACTCGTGAAGTAGTTTGGGTAAAGTTGGCGTCGCCGTCGGTTGAAAGTTTGGCAGCCCGAAAAGAGTTATTGATTATGATATAACATAATAAATCCATGAAAAATAACATATTTCTGTAAAACATACCGGAATAGAGATTTGGTTTTGTATTGCGCTTTAGAAGAGATAGTGTTATTTCATTGCCCTTCTTCAGTTTTCGGCCGTATTTTTTAAAGAATTTCACATGAAATACCTTAGTCAAATAAGATGATCATTATGAAAGAGCCGAACGGAAGAAGGGTAAATTCTCATTTTAAGTGCCAATAATTTGATTGAAACGTATCTAGTACGACAAGTTCGTAGTTTATATGGAGAACATGTGAAAAATTATGGTTTATGTATCATTAAAATGTATAGAGAACCCAATATTGAAAATTTTTCGGAAACCTCAAATTTTATGCATTCGTCATACATTCATCACTCCTTGTCTGACGGGAGTGACAGGACACTATAGCAGTACAGGAACATAATTTGATGAATTTCGAAATTATCATTTCAGCTCAAAGATAGTTTACAATGTGATTAATTCATAAAATTTTTTCGTGTTTCAAAAGGGTCAATGTTTTTCTCAGTTTGATGATTTAGCTATTGTGAAGTTATGGAAAAAGGATTCCTGATAAAGCATTCAACAATCGAATCAGGACAATTGATATCGGGTGTGGTAGTCAAACTCTATAAGATCTATCAAATCAGGATTCTCTAGGCCTATGGCTCGCACACATAATCGGCTAGCTCGATTGTGATTTTCTAAACTTTCATCTCTCTTGTATTCGGGATCGAGCACAAATGTTTACTTCCCGTTCCTTCTATCTATATTCTGAGGTTGGGTGCAATATTGGGCCACTATGGCTTGTTTATTATTGGGAAACGAATCTTAGGCTGCTATTCGCATGTAATGTTAATTATTTGGTAGATATCAAATTGATTCCACGCCACCGGCACAATTCGTAGAGTCAATTATTCGTCATGACAGTGAGAACAACATGGAGGACATCACTGCAGATATGTATTTCAGTTTATACACTACTCATTCTTCCAGAATTTATTCGTTTTCTTCATTGATTTCATTATGTGAATGATAAAAAGGGTTAATTGTTCTGTTTTTATAATAAATACTCTCGTCTCAAGCCATTCTTTATTTCCACTAATAATATGAGTTTGTTTATATCGTACACAAATGTGACCATCAAGTCTTCGTGAACCATTTACTGTATTTCAAGAAAATAGAAATGGCCATTAAAAAAATATTTAATATTTCACTTGAATTCCTCTGACAGATATTCATCAAACGAGTAATCACACTTGGAGATCAGGAAGTACATCAGGCGTTTTCCATAACATTTGCAGAGTTTGATCTCATCTGGGAGATGCACAAATGCGCTGTTACAGGTTTTTTTTCTAGAACAGTACTGCTGTGAGTCATAGAAGCATTAGAATCACACATAAATCTTTATCACCTCAAAATGGCAGATTCCAATTCAGCCATACCGATAAAGGTTGGCAAATGTAGAACCGTAGTTCTGGCATCCTGATATCGTACTGTCGAGCTGAAAATTTCTTCATCACAATACCATAAGTTCCTATACAGTGTGATTCACAGGGATGGCTGAAAATTTGCATATTGGGGTTTGAGACTATGATCTTTTTTCCTTGAATATTCTTAGATCTCTACAACGTCCGGTTATACCGGAAACAGACTAGGTGCTACTTCCTTGTTTTAAAAGGCACACCCAGTATATTATTGCATCATTAGATCGCTTTTTCAGATGACAATTTCGGCAATATGCCATACCTAGGGTGAAAACTCAATAGTTCATGAGTTAATGGGATTCTTATAAAAAAATTGGTGTCGATGAGGACTCAAATTTTTTCGAATATTTCGGCAGAAGAAGCTTTTTTCGAAATTTTTTTTTTCTTTTTCGATTCTGCAAATACGTAGTATTATAAGACTGTTAGCGGTCTGGACCAAAAATGTACAGGGTGTTCATAAGAAGATCATGAACTTGGACAACTCAAATTCATCAATACTCAAGATTTTCAAATTAGAACCTATATTTTTTATTATTTCAGTCGATTCTACGTACAAAAATAGTCGGGACTAAAGAAGCAAACCCTATATCTAAAATGAATACTTTAATAGTTATCGAGGAAAAACTTTAAATAAGGAAAAACCTCAATTCATAGTTATGAATGAAGTCACAGACTTCTCCACACAGTTTTGTGGAGTAGTCTATGACTTCTGGAAAATACAGAAAAAACTGAAAGTTCATTTTTCCATAACTAAATTTGATATTTCAAGAATTGTAATGAATTATTCGTAATTGAAAATTGTATTGGTTTATGAATTTCTCAACAATCCCAACAAAAAATTAATAATAATTCATGAAATGTAAAATTTAGTTATCCTAACATCGAATTTTAGTATCTTTCTGTGTTTTCCGAAAGTGACAGACTACTCCACAGCCTGACCCCGGAACATCTATTCAAAATAAGAGTATACGATAATCCAAATTGTCAATGTGGAGAACACGGTGATATCCCACATATTATTCAATTGTCAACTCGACAAGGAAAATTGTAATATATTGTACAAAAGATTATCCCAAATGGAAGTATGTTGTCCAATAAATGACGTTGTTTTCAGCCAATATATTCAAGTAATAGTAACATTAATTAATTTTTTGAAGTCCTCAAACCTGCAAATATAGTCAGCTGTAAGTATTCTCTGGTACTAACATGTTATTGTAAATGTTATACCCTTGTGTATGTCAAATATCCTATCCAAACTTAGGGACGGGGTGGGAAGCAAGAAAGTGACTGGGTACATAACCTCCGGTTAAGCCCAAAAACCCCGATAAAGGGGACATAGATAAAAGAAGAAGAAGACTACTCCACACAGTTAGGAGTTGCGATTTTTCCCCATTAAAGTACTTCAAGTACTCTTGAAGTATTCATTTAAGGTATAGGGTTTGCTTAAGTACCGCCCACCATTTTTGTACGTAGAATCGACTTAAATAATAAAAAAATATAGGTTCTTATTTGAAAATCTTGATTATTGATGAATTTCAGTTGTCCAAGTGCACGATCTTCTTATAAACATTCAGTACATTTTTTATCCAAACTGCAACAAGTCTTATAACACTAGGTATTTTCAGAATCAAAACTAAAAAAGAATATTTCGAAAACATTTTCTGCCGAAATATTCAAAAAAATGTGAGTTCTTTTCGTCACCATTTTTATCATAGGAATCCCATTAACTCAAGAACTGATTTTTTAAATCAGAAGCGTTGTTATCCGTGTTTAATTCAAACTTTTAGCTCTCTGGTTAATTTCAGTTCTACGAACAGTAGATCTGTTATTTATCCAGCATTTGAGAAAAAACCTATTCCTCCAAAACTATTTTGATCAACATTATTTGCGTTAATGTTGAAAAACAATCATAGCATATTATATTACGAATAAGATTATTCTTATTCATTCTTTGTATTATTTTTCAATTTTGTTGCAAATAGGTAGTAATTATTTGCGAAAATTTTCATTATAAATCGAACTAATGGTAAATAAGTGCATCGTTTTTAGCTTATGTTGATTCATTAAGCTGGATTAGAAAATTGCAAGCTTGAGATTATACAATAAGGATATTTAGCTTTTTTTTGCAATTTCTTCTATTCATTAGGGTAGGGCGGGGCTAGTTGGGCATAGGGGCAAGTTGGGCAATAGAAATATCTCGCAAACTATTCACCATACGCATAGGCATCTTATGGCGGAAAGAAGGAGTCGCGGGAGGGGTAATCACCACGCGATCACTAGTGGCGGCTGGACGAACGAGTGAAGCGCCCGTGCGTTTTGTTTATTTTGTGCCCAAAAAGTAAAAACGTTGTCTATCGCAAGTTTTCGTCTATATTAATCAATTGTTGTCTGTTTTCAATCAGGTAAGTGTTAATCTTCCAGATAATTATTATACTTTTGATATGTAGAGAGAGGTTCTGGGTAATTCTTACGATTTTTTTATAACATCACTTTTGTTTTAAAATTCCGGATTGGGGTTAGTTGAGCTATAGTTGCTCAACTTACCCCACGACTCAAACAAGTAAAGTAATGAATGTTTTATTTTTTGTTAGGATGCGGACTTACAAGAGGAAGACTTCAAGATGTTCTTACACTACTGAAGATTTAAAAAATGCTGCAAAGGCTGTTAATGATGAAGGAAAAAGTGTTAATGCCGCCTCTAAAGAATTTCGTATCAAACGGATGACTTTGACAAGACTTTTGAAGAAATTAAACGAAGGTAGTGATTCATCTATGGGCTATGTAACACCGAGACAAGTATTTTCTCCTACACAGGAAGACTCTCTGAAAAAGTACTTGCTACAAATGGCATCAATCTTCTATGGATCTCCAAAAGACGTCCGTCGCATTGCCTACGAATGTGCTATTAAATTTGGCATTACAATTTCACTTAGCTGGACTGCGAATAAGATGGCCGGAAAAGAATGGCTTACGAAGTTTTTAAAACGAAATCTGGAGCTATCCATACGTAAACCAGAACCCACCAGCCTTGGTAGGGCAACATCATTTAATGAGCAGAATGTTAAAGTGTTTTTTGAGAAATTAGCGGAAGTAATGGATAGATATGGATTTAGTGCGGCAGACATTTGGAATATAGATGAGACAGGAGTATCCACTGTCCTGAAGCCAAATAAAATTGTAGCTGCCAAAGGAACCCATGGTTTGGTTAGACATTCTTAGTGCTCAACTTGCCCCATACCCTTGCTCAACTTACCTCACCTATGGGGTACATTGAGCATACTTGACTTTCTGCATTTAAACAGCGGTAACTCTTAAATTTGACTTGTTACAAAAAATATACTATGGACACTTTTGCTGAGGGATAAATTACTAATCCATCAAGCCACATAACGAGTCATTGAGACTTTTTATTGAGGAGCTACATCCGCTCAAATGGAAAATTGCTCAACTAGCCCCGCCCTACCCTACCTCACTTAATTTTGTTGGAAGGAATTTTCTCGTTTATTTATAATGATGTCTTGCGATGCAGAACAAATTCCAGTATCTCCAGTATTTTTTTTGTTTTGAATTTATGTATGTGAATTTTAATTGTAATTTTTGTTATGATGAATAAAGATTGATTCGATTTGATCTCTTCCACCGCCCCTATATAGATTCCTCGCCTAAGGCTCTTATCGTTCCTCTACCTCAAAACATATTACTGCTTTGAATGATTTTTACTTCTTTCTCTTGATTCCTTCGCCATAAGAGAGAATGAACATTCACTGTATTGGATATTTTGAGATCTAAAGAAAACTTTAAAATGACGTGGTAACAAGTGAGTATCAAGGTGAATTTAGATGTCACAAATACATTAAAAAATTCAGCTACGACCAGGTCAGAAGCTTTCGATTTCTAATTCAATAAAAATTTAGAGAGATTTCCTCAATTTTGACTGAATTAGAAATCGAAAGTTCCTGATCTGGCCGCAACTAATTGATCAGATGATTAAGTCTTTTTTACGACTCAATTCGATTGGATCGGTATTTTTCAAATTATTAAAAAAATAATTTGAAAAATACCGATCCAATCGAATTGAGTCGTAAAAAAGCTGAATTTGACCCCTTAACCTACTCAATTATGAGTTTTTGGCTTGAGACCTTTTCTACTGATGAACTGATTTACTTGACAGGGTTGAAAGTCAGGTTTTTGGAACAAAAACCACCTCTCAGACCATTGCCGACATGTTTCGATTTTATTCTAAAATCTTTTTCAGTGTGTACTTTTTTGATTGAGAATTAGCTTCGAAAATAAGCTCCGCTTTGGATGATCGGTATTAATTTTCTTGATAATTTGGAACAATGAGCGATAATGAATGATACTGCTGATCTACTTGGATGATTTTTTTATGCAATTTTTTTAATGAAAATTGTTTTGGGGTTTGAGGATTCATTGAATTGAATTTGTATGTTAGTATATCCTGAAATATACTAACTATATTTATCTTAAAATGATAAGGAAATGACAGTGCCTCTTATGGTTTATCAGCTCTAGCAAAATTTAAAATATCCAAAACGCCTGAAGATTGGGATTGTTACAAGAAAATACGAAATTTCACTCTGTCGTCTATAAGACGAGAAAAAAAGCTTATTACGATGGTATATTTCGGGCAAGAGATTCAAGATTGTTGTGGAATAGTTTGAGGAGGATAAGTCCCCAAAAAAGTAATGTGCGTTTGCCGACCAACCCGGAGCGACCGGAGCTGGCTAATGATTATTTCAGTTCCGTTTTTGTTGATTAGCCAGTTGATGACGATCTTTTAAATTTTTACGCTACAGAAAAATTTCCCAACTCAACAAGTCCTGAAACTTCTTTTAAGTTTCGGTTTATTACTGTCGATGAGGTCGGAAAGATTATTTCGAGCATAAAATCAAATGCTGTTGGGTTGGATGGTATAACGATCAACATGTTTAAATACTGTGGTTCTTCACTTGATAAATTTATAACCCATATAGTTAATTGTTGCATTGAAAATAATTATTTTCTAGAATCATGGAAGGTTGCGGTGATAAGGCCGTTAAGTAAAATCAATGACCCCAAGCAGTTTTCAAACCTCAGACCTATTAGCATTTTGCCCGCGATGTCAAAAATCCTTGAGAGGGCAATCCATCAACAGATAACATCATATGTCACTGATAACAATATTATTCCCAATTGTCAGGCTGGTTACAGGGCTGGACATAGTACTTCATCTGCGTTAATGAAGGTTGCTGATGACATCGTCAAAACGGCTTTAATAACCTTAGATTTTTCAAAGGCATTCGATACAATCAATCACACATTACTTTGTCACAAGTTGAAATATTATGGGTTCTCTGAAGATGCACTTTCTTTCATCTTCTCTTATCTGAATAACCGTTCTCAAAAGGTACAAATTAAAAATATTTTGTCTTCTTCGCGTTATGTTACCTCTGGTGTACCCCAAGGGATCCGTTCTGGGACCTCTGCTTTTTATTATATATTCAAGTGATATCCTAACATCAATTAAATATTGTTAGTCACAAGCCTTTGCTGATGACACTCAGATATATTGTGACTTGAATGCGGGTAACTTTTTTCAAGCTCAGGATGGTGTAAATAGTGACCTTGAAACGGTAAATAGATTGGGTGGGAAACACAATTTGAAGTTAAATGAGAGTAAATGTCAGGTGATTTTATTCGGAAAAAGGAGCTTGAGGGAGAATCTTTCACAGAGACTTCAGGTGAAGATTGATCGTTCAGTCTTGCCCATCGTTGATACCATCAAGAATTTGGGTATAACCTTTGATTCTGACTTGAAATTCACTCTTCATGTAAATAGCCTGCTCAAGAAATCATTCTGTATTCTCAAGATGATATTTATCTTTCCTGTTATACCATTTCCCTTTCACGCTACTAATAATGTTGAACTACTCCTCCTTATCATATTGGGTATGTTATTTTGATTTTTGTTTCATGAAACCTATTGACATGTTTTCTTTCTTTTCTTCTCCTCTCTAGAGTGAAAACGCTATTGTTATATTTGTATGTATCGTGCTGCACATGTTAAGTGTAAGTGTCATAAACCCCTTCTTTGGGGGTATATATGTCAATGGAAGAGCGGCTTTCCACTGACTAAAAATAAAAAAGATATGATGTTATTGTGGGTTCGGCCCGTCGCACTAGGGACAGGTCTTTTTGTTGATTTTTCTTTGTTGGGGACAGGATTATATTTCCAGGTTAATCAAACTCAATTGATTCTTTAAAATCAAATATAATAAAGCAAAAAGCAAAGTTACAATATTCAAAAATTTGTACTATTTGACTCAACGGCCAAAACTTTCAATACAGAAAAATATATCTCAAATGATCGACTACTCAACAAAACGAAACAGAATTATTTATTGAACGTTGATTTTGGGAGAATCAGGACTACTCATCAAGACAAAAATAAAAAAAAGAACCCAAAAGATCGTTAAACTGTTACTTGCCCTTATCCCACGGGGCTAGGTTGGTATACCTAGTTATAATAAACTCTTTTTTAACTTTTCACACGAGACGTGTAATTCTCTTTTATTCACTTCACCCCCGAATCACGCACTCAAAGCTAATCTATCTTTATAACAAAACAAAATTGAAACTTTATCTAAAACTCCTGTTTTCCTACTTCTGAGTCTGACCTAACTCGTCTTTTCTTAGAGTAAAACAAATTCTTCTTTCTTAAATACTTGAAGTTCCTTGAACTCACTCATTTACTGAATTTTCCTTTTTTTTATTTAACTCAACCATAAAAAATAGGACTCTTATCTTAAAAAAAATTGCTTTACTCTAACCCTATGTCCTACGTGAGCGACTAACCCTATGTCCTACGTGAGCGACTAATGTTACGACGCGAGCGACGCCAATTTTATGTACTACACGAGCGATGTGAGCAGCGCGACATTTTTTGTCCTACGTTGAAATCTACAAACGCGACACGACGCGACATAAATATGGTTGGGTTGGGTTGGGATTGTGCATTGCGGAAGATCAGTCCGTTGTCATACGCTTGTAGAGAAACAGTTATAATGAGGTGGTCAAGAAAACGTAAATTATTCATATGTGAAAATGTGGCTTCAAAAATGCTAATTGTAAGACGCAGAAAAATGGGAAGAAAGAGAAATCCAACAAATTATTTTTTTTTGGAACGAATGAATTTTGGAGAGTTTCACCACTTATACAGGGTGTCTGGTGAGGAATGGGACAACGTTTAGGTGGTTATGAGGGATGTCTCAAGGAGTGAGAAAATGCCATTTGAAATCATCTGAGGTACATGGTTCCTGATATACAGGGGGTTTTAGAAAAAATGTTGAAATTTCAAATTACCATAATTCAGGAAATGTGAGAGCTAATTCGATGATTTTTCGTATGAACAATGATAGAGTCAGTACGAATCTGTTTGAACGAAAAATTCGAAATAATATCAGATCTGTACTCAGAAATTTCAGTTTTTCTGAAATTAGGTAAAAACAACACCCTGTATGCGGTTTTCAATTTTTTTGACTTCAGATTCTGAGAGAGCAGGAAAAATACTTTCGAACTCAACTGTCATCCCGAATGGCACAAATTTTTCCTGCTTTCTATGACCCTTCAAATGTCAATCTTCCGATTTTCGCTCCTTACATATTATTATTTTCTCGACATTTCAGAATAATGAGATCTCAGATAGTTACTCATAAGAAAAAAAAGGGTCATAAACGAATCAAAAATTTCATAAAAATTATCAAAAAAGCGAAAAACAGTTAACATTCGGAAAATTTACGAACTATTTCTGAAGTACTAATTGATGATTCAGTAGGAACAAGATTAATGATTAATTCTTCAAATATTGTTCAAAATGAAAACCGTCAACTTCTTTTCTCTTAGTCGATCTTTCAGATGAGTTTGGATCATTTTTTCCTGTAATATCCAAAGTTTCATTAGTCATGTACATATTTCTATCATTAGTCTTGAATCTAGTTGCCATTTATGTCAATCCTATGGTGTGCTATCATTTATGATGAGAAAAGATACAGCATTTAGTTATCTGTCAAACTAGTGATTTAATTGTTGATACAATCTTACTTCAATTTGTTGAAAATCATGCCGCACACATTTTTTAATGAAGAGTATGTTGACATGCTTTTGGTGTATGGTAAATGTGATATGAACGGAAGAGCAGCTGAAAGGGAGTATCGTAGACGTTTTCCAATCGTCGGGTTCTAAATCTCAAAATTTTTGCCCGCCTTGTTGCGCATACGAAACAACATGGTACTTTTCCCAGCAAAACAGTTTCTGAAAGACCACATACAATAGAAGAGAATATCCGTGAAAATATTTTAGAAACTGTGCAAAACGATCCGGGAGTAAGTATCAGACGATTGGCTTCAATTCATGAAGTATCGAAATGGTACGTTTGGAATACTCTGAAGAGTGAAAAATATCACCCATATCACCCTCAAGTTGTCCAGCAGTTGGAACCTGGCGATGAGATCGCACGGCTTCAATTTTCCAGATGGATAAGAAGTCATAGAAGAAATGTCCAAAGAATATTATTCACATATGAAGCTCAATTTACTCGCGATGGAATGAACAATGCTCGAAATAATCACCTTTGGCATCAACAGAATCCTTTCGCTGTCGTACAAAGACAATCACAGAGACGTTTCAGTGTTAATGTGTGGTGCGCAGTTTATGATAATAATTTAATAGGTCCTCATTTTTTCGAAGAAAGACTCACCGGAGAAATTTATAGAGATTTCCTCATGAATGTTCTTCCTAATTTATTAGGGAATATTAATCAGAGAGGACTTATCTTCCAGCATGATGGAGCACCCCCACATTTCTCAATTTTAGTGAGAAATCATTTGAACTAGGTATATCCAAATAGATGGATAGGTCGTGGTGGTCCAAGAGCATGGCCACCTCGGTCCCCCGACATGACACCATTAGATTATTTCCTTTGGGGACACCCTAAAACTATGGTGTACGGGCGAGAAATAAATACAAGGGAACAATTAATTCAGCGAATAATAGACGCATGTGACGAGATACGAAACAACCCGAATGTGATAAGGAAAGCAGTTTTGAACTTAATGAAAAGAGCAGATAAATGTGTAAAAGTTGGCGGTTTTCATTTCGAACAATATTTGAAGAATTAGTCATTAATTTTTCAAATGTTAACTGTTTTTCACATTTTTGATAGTTTTTATAAAAGTTTTGATTCGTTTATGATCTTTTTTTTTTACTTATGAGTAACTATCTAAGATCTCATGTTTCTGAAATGACGAGAAAATAATATGTAAGGAGCGAAAATCGGAAGATTGACATTCGAAGGGTCATAGAAAGGAGGAAAAATTTGTGCCATTCGGGATGACAGTTGAGTTCGAAAGTATTTTTCCTGCTCTCTCAGAATCTGAAGTCAAAAAAATTGAAAACCGCATACAGGGTGTTGTTTTTACCTAATTTCAGAAAAACTAAAATTTCTGAGTCCGGATCTGATTTTATTTCGAATTTTTCGTTCAAACAGATTTGTACTGACTCTATCATTGTTCATACGAAAAATCATCGGATTAGCTCTCACATTTCCTGAATTATGGTCATTTGAAATTTCCACATTTTTTCTAAAACCCCCTGTATATCAGAAACCATGTACCTCAGATGATTTCAAATGGCATTTTCTCACTCCTTGAGACATCCCTCATAACCACCTAAACGTTGTCCCATTCCTCACCAGACACCCTGTATAAACAATTAAGGACTTCTCCAAATTTATTCCACAGTTATTGTAGATTGCTTCCTACAACATTTGACTATATAGAAACAACCAAAAAAAAATCTAAGAAATACGTAAACCATTACTGAATTGAAATATTTTTTTTCAATCTGCATGGATACCTACGTATTACATTTAAATAAGGTTTATTTATTATTACTCAATGATATATTAATCTCAACTATATTTATTTCCTTCAAATGGATATTTCTCCATCATTATTAATATAAGTTATGCGTAAATAAATGAAGTGGAATAATAAATGATGATTATTGGTGGGATTTCAAATAAATTATTCATTTCCATGAAACTAATATTTGTTTGACCATAGATCCAATAAATGATTCATTAACTATAATGCATTTTCGATAATATCAAATAAACACTTCTCTCAGTGTATATAATACTATAGTTAATTTGTCAATCTCACTTGTTTCCCCCAGTTCATCGGCAATTCTACTCCATTCTCTATCCACCAACAGTCGATTATGATATCTTTTATCAGTCTTGTCCCAGAGTATACTGGAATTTCTAACAGCCAGTATTAAAATTTCGTTTAAATCATTCATTGTAGAGCGGTCGAAGCAAACGTGCCTGCATCAACAAGAACTACTGAAGTTCGCGCGTATTCCGCTTGGAAATATCAAACAATTTGATCGCCGACAGAGCGCGAAATTCGGCTGAAACAGTTTTACGACCGATACGACTGCACGTAGGACAGCGCTATTATATTCCAATGTTTGATATATCGCGTTTGGTCGCGTCGCGCTAATCGCTCGCATTGATTCGCTCACGTAGGACACAGCGTAAGTCCGGTTTCGCGACCGACGTACTATTCTTGTTACTATTGACTTCCCTGAGTCCCCGATCGATACTGCCTAATTTTTCTAATCCATTTTCCCAATTGATCTCTTACAGAGGGGCTTAGTTGAGGGAATTGAAAGCAATTTCATGTTATTTACCAAATATTTTTCCGAAGAATTATTCCGTTCAAATATATTAGATCATCATAACTGCGTATTGAACCTTGAAAGACAAATTTAAAAACCATGTTGACCACTCAATTTACCTATGTGGCATTTATGATCAATATACTTGATATACAGAACAAAGAAACTGCTGAAAGATCTAATTATGAATTATCGATAATTCGAATCTCTCGCACTGCGTAGAATTTGGTTTGATTTAATTTGGAAGGTTTTACCAATTTCCCATTTATTACATAAGAATAGCCTGAGACTAAACTTCGCCTGTATTGTACTGAAAAAAAAAATAAAGACGTTCATTATTATTATTATTGAAGAAGTTTATTTATTACATCTCTTGTCGTTAGACACTTCTATCTTTTTAGCGTTTTCTTGTGAACCTATTTAAGTCATAACTCCAATTTCTTCTACTACAAGGTCAGAAGGATAATTGAACGCATTACGATCTAGGGCCGCCTTCAGGACCGGAAAACCGGATCATAAAATACCATTTGGTACCTATTTTGCTCACTCTCACTTGAGCGTTAGTTTTTCTATAGAATTTAATAATAATAATAATAATTTATTTGTACACAACATAATGAAACATAACTGACATTAAGTGAAATGCACAAAAAGATTATGCCATCAAGAATTTCATGGCTTGTCATAAAATATTAATTGAATATTTAAAATACATCGAATAAAATATCATATATGTAAAAATATATACTGTTACAGATTAAAACATGTTAAATTTGAATGATATAGCGAACAAAAACTTAAGAAAAACAAACTAAAATATTGCACAAATCATCAAATAAAAAACAGGGTCAACTTTCTAAAAAATCACTCAACTTGTAAATATGTAGTTCTCCCCAGAAGCAAATTCTTCACCTTCTTGATGAAAGCTGTCAGACGTAGTTGTTTAAATTCATTTGGAAGTTTGTTATAAAGCTTCAGACAAGTGTGGTTTGGCCCTTGTTGAGTTTTATTTATTCTAGCTGAAGGAAGTGCGAAGTGACTTTTTTCACTTGTATTATAGTTAAGAAAGGTGGAGTTTTTGGGGAATTTATCCTGATATTGATGCACGTACTTGACACATGTGAAAATGAATAACGCTGGTATTGTTAATATTCTTTCATTTTCAAAGCCCTCTCTGCAGCTATCTGTACTTTTCATCTGGAATATGGCCCGTATAGCTTTTTTTGCTGAATAAGAACTTTCTCAGCTTCGGCACTCTGGCCCCACAGGATAATACCATACACAGCCAAACTATGGAATGATGAATAGTATGCGAGCCTCGCAATATTGACATTGGAAATATTTCTTATCCTCCTAATCATGAAGATGGAAGTCGATAACTTTCTACACAACTTGGCAATGTGATTTTTCCAGCTGAGATTTGACTCGAATTCTACCCCCAAATATGTAATAGTCGAGCCTATATCTGTTTTGTTAGTGAAAACAATTTTTTGAGTTTTCGAAGCATTCATGAACAAACCGTTGACTGTGAACCAATTATGGGCACTAGCTTCGCTAATTTTTGTTTTCTCATGCAAGCTTGATCTAGATATTGACTTGTTAGGGATGGAAGTAAAGTCTGCATATGCACATGTTTTGTCTGCTGGTAAGTTGTCAAAGATATCATTGATGAACAGGATGAACAAGACTGGGCCCAGAACTGAGCCCTGAGGCACACCACATTCCATCTTCCGCAGATCGCAGACCTCTCCGTTCCACCTCACAGCCTGGTACCTGTTCGACAAATAAGATTTAAACAGGTCAAGTGCCCTTCCTCTCACACCACAGTACTGCAGCTTTTCAAACAGCAGCCTTACTCAAATCAATACAGGTCATTTCGATCTCTTCGCAGTTGTTCCATGCTTCCATGATACTTTCAAGGACGTCTATCATAGCGGTTACTGTTGATTTCGACTTTCTGAAACCGTGCTGACCAAAATGAAGTTGTGCTTTCCTCAGGCCCGGTCTGGCTCCACTGGGGGCCCTCGGCTAGATGCTGATTTGGGGCCCTCCTTCAGGAAATAAAACGAGAACCTATCACGGCAGCCAAAACGTGCTCTTGAATAATTTTAAATTATGGTTGTTGAGGTTTGAATGAATCTCAAAGGATTCTGCCTCCAGCAGCAAATTTAGATTAATTTATTATTGTATCTCTAATTGAAAAAACAAGATTATGCATTCAGTACTCCTTGAAAGTGGTTATGATTGAAGTAGAATGAGAGTTCAATGAGAGACCAATGACGTAACTACGAACATAAAAATGAAAAACACAAGACAAAAAAAAATGTACAATTATGAACTGAACTTTAAGGTAACAACTAGGTATATTGATACTAAAAAGTAAAATACCTAAGACGATTCTTGATTATTTTTAACTCAAAAAACACTCTTTCACAGGTAACCTGTATACAAAATATCGTATTTATAAGATACATACAAGTGAATGAATAAGCCCGATCCAGAGAAATCAAAAAGAACTGAAAATACGCATGACGAACACTTGACAATTGCTTTACTGTCATTACGTAGACCACGAAAAGTTGCTTCTTCTGATTTAGGTTCTGAATCAATTTGACAGTAATCTAAATTTCTTCCTGCTTTGTTTAACATTTCGCCTGGGATTTGTTCATCTTGAGTATTTTCGATTTTTATGAAACTTTTGAACTGATTGCAAATTATTTATGTTAATAATCAACTTCTTCAAACTTTGCAGGTTTGAAATACAAGAGGGGACTACAGTTGGAATATCTTCAAGCTTATTCCATTGAACTTTTTTGGGTGTAACCAAGACAGGTCCTCTAAAATTTCTCTATTTGGACAAAAACTTTCTTCAATGCCGGTTCTAACACATCGAAAAATACTGACTTGTAATTATTTTTGTTGAGATTTTAGGAGAATCATCTTTTGATTTTTCCCAGACATCCGTTTTTTCTTTGAAATTCTTCTTTCCGTGAAATGCAATCTTATTTCCACATCAATATTCCGATTCTTCCGATTTACAATTAATAGCAGACTCTTGGCGCATACTCTTTTATTTTCGTGTATACAACTTAATAATAAATAAATAATAATAAATACTCTTTATTTCAGAATCGTCTCAAGTTCACAACATGAAATGAAATGAAATATTGTCAAAAAAGTAGTATATTTTCTAGTTATTTCCTAAATAATCTTGTAGGCAATAGGGTTCCATATCCATCAACATCGAGAATATTTTCTTCTTAAATATTTTGTAGTTTGTGATGTTCTTTGTTTCATTTGGTAGATGATTGTATAATAGTAGACATCTGTATTCTGCTTGTTGTTGGGTTGTTGTTAGTCTATATTTGGGATAGTTATAATTCTGTGTTCTAGTTTCATATCTTTCCTTCAGATTCTTGTATTGTTCAAATAATTCATTATTCTTATGTATAAACAGAATGCATTCTTGTATGTATAAGCCATATAATGTCAATATCCTTTTCTGCCGGAAAAATCCTCTGCATGATTGGTTGTAATTCAAGCTGCATATTAACCTCACAGCTTTTTTTTGGAGTCTGAAAAGGGATTGTATGTTTCCAGATCCGTAAAATATCAGTCCATATCTCAATTTTGATTCTATCATTGCATAGTATACAGTTTTCGTTACTTCAGGATTTAGATATTTAGCTGTTACTCTGAAAGCATACAATGATGATGCAATTTTGTCTTCTAAGTTTGCTATATGTGTTTTCCATTTCATATCACCATCAATGTATATACCAAGAAATTTTGTGTGTTCTGATATCTTGAATTCTTGTTTGTTTATGTTGATTTTTCTAGGATTTTCTATATTAGAGTGTATTGGATGGAATAATATCATCTTGGTTTTCGTTTTGTTGAGTATTAAGTTGTTATTCTCTAACCATTCTTCAGTGTAGTGCATTATTTTTTCAGTTATACTCCTGAGATCAGGCCATAATGGTTGTACTGTTAGAAGGTTTGTATCATCTACATAGTGAACATTTGTTATTTCTGTTCGGTCCTCGATCAGAGAAATATGACCAAAGTCGTTAATATAAATGAGAAACATTACTGTCCCTGCTACGCTGCCTTGTGGTATCCCCATCTTGATTTGCCGTTCTTCTGATTTTATGTCTGATCCATTTATCCGAATTTTAACCTGCTGCGTACGTCCATAGAAATAGGATTTAATCCATCTTAATGCGTTTCCCTGTATTCCATAGTGTTCAAGTTTTTGGTAGAGGATTTCTGGGTCAAGACAATCATATGCTTTGGACAGGTCCAGAAATATTCCTAGTGCCAGTTCACAATCTTCGAAGGCTTCCATAATTCTTTTTATAAATTGGAATATTGCTGTTTGTGTTGATTTTCCTTTCAAGCATCCATGTTGGTTTGAGCCAAGTAGTCTTTTTGATATGAAGAATTCCATTATTTGCTGGCAGAATGCCTGTTCGAATAATTTTGCAAATGATGAGATTATGCTAATGGGCCTGTAATTTCCATAATCTTCAGGGTCACCAGTTTTGAATTTCGGTCGTATTTCTGCTGTTTTAAGTTTTGATGGGAAATATCCTTCTGTGATAGAGTTATTAATGATATATGTTATTACCTGAATTATTTCCTCTTTGGTATGTTTAATTGTTTTGTTTGAGATTTCATCTATTCCACTTGAGGTTTTATTTTTCAACTTTTTGATAATATCCATTATATTTTGTTCATTAATTTTTTGTGTTGTAAATATATGTTGTGCTTTGGTGTATGTCATTGGCCTTTTTTTCTGGTTTATGTTTTTAGTAAGGTTAGTAGCAGCATGTAAGATGTATTCATTAAATTCATTTGCTAAATTTTCCATGTTTCGTTTCCTAGGAATTTGGGTATCATAATTGTTTTTATGTAGAGAATTTACAATGGACCAGATTGTTTTATTTTTATTGTCTGAATTTTCTATGAGTTTTCCGAAGTTGTCAGTTTTGTTTTTGGTGAGCAGTTTATCATATTTTTGTTTTGTTATTATGTATTTATTCCAGAATTTTTTATTTTTAGTGCTCAGTATAAATAATATATCTAACTCATGTTTTGTTTGTTGAATTTCAATATTGTTGTGTTTTGGTTTGTGTTTTTTAGATTTTATTGGAATTTTTATGAGAGGACAGCTGTTATTGAAGTGTTCAAGATAAATATTATGGAATATATTAAATTGTTCATTAATGTTTTTTTGATCACACTCATAAACTGATGACCAGTTCTGTTGGGATAATGATTTTTTTAAATCGTTGAGGTTTTTTTCAGATAACGCTCTTATGTGAGTATAATTGATAGTTTTATTGAGTGAAAAAGATATTTTTTGTGCGAGGTGATCTGATATATGAGTTTGTAATATCTCTGTGCTATAAGGAGAGTTTACTTTGACATAAATACCATCTAAGCATGTTGATGTTGAGTGGGTTATTCTTGTAGGTTCAAATATTGTTTGCTCGATTCCGAAGGTTTTTAGGAAGTTCGTCCAATCTCTTTTTGTTTTGTTTTCTTGTAGCATATTGATGTTGAAATCTCCTGTTATTATTATTTCATAGTTTTCCTTTGTGAGTTTTTCTAAAATAGGTGTTAACTGTGTTGTAATTTGTTCTGTATTTCCATCATTATATACAGCAAGACATATCCATTTTTTGTGGTCTAAGTGGTACTCTATGGCAGCACACTCAAATTGTTTTATTTTTGATATTTTCCCTATATCTTGTCTTTCCCATGAATCTATGTCATTTCTGACAAATATTGCAGTTCCTCCATGTTCTCCTAGTGGTCTACAATATTTAGCCGTTAAAGTGAAGTTTTTTATGGTGTGATGCATGATTTGTTTTTCCGTTTTCCAATGTTCCGAGATGCATACTATTTTTATATCTGGATTTTCGTCTGTTAGTTTTTCTAGTTTTTCTGTTGCATTTCCAATTGATCTTATATTTTGATGAAAGATTGTGATTTTATATTGATTGTTTTGTTTTTTCTGATCATTTACAGTTGGTTGTTTATGGGGGGTCTTTTGTCTAAAAAATGTTGTCCCCTTTTGAAATCAAATCTTGTGTATTTTATTCCAGTTGGCCAGAAATCGTTTTCATATGCAATATCTTTCATTTCAAAAGGGACACCTAACATGATGCTGTTATAATGTATGTTTTCATTATTCCTCAAGTTCAATATTTTCACTGATATTTTATTCTCTTGTACTTTTCCTTTATTGGCGATAAATTTGATTATATCTGTCTCTGTAACATCTTTATGTATTCTTGATATAAACAGCCAGGCTTTTTTGTCTTCATTCAATTTGGATGATTTGAATGTTGTATTATTATTTATTCCAGTCCCTGTTTTAACTTTATGTCTTTTATTAACTTTATATTTGACTTCTTTAAATCCGTTCACATCATCTATATTTGTGAGCTCATGTTCCATTTGTTTATTTATCGTTTCTTGATTCTGAGTGTTTACATTCTTCGTTTTAAGGTTAAGTTGTTTATTCACAGAGGTTGATTGAAATACTTTTGAAGGATCTGTATTCTGATTGTCCGTTTTATTTTCCTTCTGTGGTCTCATCATAGGTTTGGTTATGGGATTTGTTTTGTTTATGATATTAACTGGGTTATTTTGGTTATCTGTTATCTGTGCATATGATTTTTTCTGAATGTTTTGGTTCTCCATTTGTGTTATTTTTCCTCTTAGAAGGGAGTTGTTTTCCATCAATACCTGATTTTTCTCTGTCATCTCCTGTAGAAGCCTTTTGAGAAGTGTATTTTCCATTTCAAGCATTTTTATCGCCGTATTCGGTTCGACCATCTCATGTTTACATGTTGCATTTTCTTGGTTTGCGGCACGTAGCATGCAAGATTTGTGGAAATTGTTGTCGCATTTGCCACATTTTACACTTTCTTTAACTTTTCTAACACAATAATGACATTTATTATCACTATTTTCACCGTCCTTTTGGGAGCTAGTATCCGTATCACTTTCATTTGTCGCCATTTTGAATTCAAAATATTTATCATTTCTTTTTTCATTAATTAGTTTGAGCAGTGATTGAAATGGATTCCAAGCAACAGCGTAGTTCAATGTTTTAGTTTGCAAATATTTTGAACCAGCAGTTGCAGGTTGATGCCCCTCAACATCACCTGGTCAAACTCGTTAATTCGAGTGGCCATATTTTCGTTAATCGTTTGTTGTTTATAGGAATCAGCATAGGTTGCATCAGATCGTTTTGGTGGGCTTCTAATTTCTGATGGTAGGTTTCAGATTTGCTTCGAATTGTCTCTTGGATATTTAGGAGGGTTTAGATCCTTGTGTAGCGAATGGTTTGTAACAAACCAAGGAGCACCGACCATCTGTCGAAGAATTTTTGACTGACATCTTTGTAGAATGTCAATATTTGACTTAGACGCACAGCCCCAAAGTTCAATTCCATACGACCAAATGGGTTTGATGACACACTTATACAGGAGGATCTTGTTTTCATTGGAAAGTCTAGATTTATTTCCAATTAGCCATTGTAATTTTTTCACTTTGATTTCCGTTTGTTTCTTCTTTTTCATTATATGGTGTTTCCATGTTAATTTTTGGTCAAGATGCATACCGAGGTATTTGACCGAATTTGTTTTTGGTATGGGCACATTGTTCATTGAGACTTGGGGGCATACTTGTTTTCTCAGGGTGAATGTTATCTGAGAAGATTTGGCTTCATTAACTTTCATTTTCCATTTAATCAACCACTGCTTTATCATCAAATTAAGGTGAATCTGTATATTGTCAGATGTTTTTTGTGGATCAGCATCACTTGAAAGAATTACTGTGTCATCTGCAAATGTTCCTATTACAGTATCATTTGAAATCGGTTAATCTGAAGTATAAAGAAAGAAGAAATAATATTGGACCGAGGACACTACCTTGAGGAACTCCTGCGCTTAATGAAAATTTACTCGATGTTTCAGTATTTAATGCGGTTTGGAATGTACGTTCACTGAGGTAAGATTTCAAAATGGGGAAGAATGCTGGAGGTAATAATTTTTTTATCTTGTTATTATCTGGACAATACGATGAGTTCTATTCTATTTCTTGATCTATAATATCATCGAAAGGTTGAAAAACGGAGAATAAATGCTCGGCGAATACATTTTTTCTTTTTGCATCACTCTTTGCCAATGGCTCATTTGTATTTTTTCGTACAGGGGGAATAGAAGTTATTGGTTTGCGGGTTGACTGATTAGGTTTCTATATGTAATTATCTGTCCTTGATAAATTTCTGATATAATTTTCAATATCTTCATTTCTTACCGTTCTAAGTCTAGCTTTCAATTTTTTACAAAGGTCAATTTGTAGAGTGGTTCAATAAAAATCATCTTCATCTGAACATAGAAAAAACTGTATTTGTGTGTTTTTCACCAAGGACAGGAAATTATACAGAATCGCTTTTATTGAAAAAAGATGGAAAAAGTATCCAACAGGTCTCGAAAACCAAATTTTTAGGTTTATGTCTAGAAAATGATTTGGGATGGGGGAGTCATATTGAATCTGTATGTGGTGGCTTGTCGTCAGCCTGTTATGCCCTGTATAGGTTGAGAGGATTGACCAATTTGGAAATAATGAAGTCATACTATTATTCGCATATATATTCCAGAATAAAGTATGGTTTAATTATCTGGGGGTGTTCATCATTGAGCTTGAGAGTATTCCGCGTTCAGAAAAGAGCTATCCGAATAATGCTGGATGCACAAAGATGTGCTCCTTGTCGGCAATTGTTTGTTAAAATCGAGCTGCTCACGGTGCCTTGTATATATATCATGGAAATATTGATATTTGTGAAATTTAACTTGGAAAAATTCAGGAAAAATTGTGACTACCATGATTATTCTACAAGACAGGGGAGCTTTCTATACCTAGACATAGATTGAGCATATTTGAACATGACCCTGCCTACATGGGTATTGTATTATATAATAAGTTACCTAATTCGATTGAGCAACTGCAGAATAAAATTGCCTTCGAACGTACTGTAAGAAATTTATTAATAAAAAAATGTTACTATTGTGTTCAAGAGTTTCTCAATGATAATGAGTTACATCAGAGCTAGGATGGCTATTATTGTTGCGTGATTTTTTTTGTTCATTTTTTTGAGACTTTTTTTCTTTGTAATTGACTTGTCCTATATTGTTATATTACAATCCACAGGATCAATAAATATTTTTATTGTTATTATAGATTTTTCTGTCTGTTGCCATTTCGATCTTGCCCGTCTTTTTTTTGATACTAGTATTTTTATCTCCAGAGGAATATCTTTAACTATTTTTGGAGTTTTAATTTCCGTTGTTGTTCCGAATGTAGTTTTTCTATGAAGTCTTCGGTGGCTCGTTCAATTTCTTCAGCTTTTTGTAACCTGAGATTTAAGTCGATGGAATTTTCAAGGATTTTTCTATATTCATTCCAATCTGTTTTGTTATTGTGTAATCTTGGCCGGGTTTCTCTCTGTTGGACAAAAGTTCCGACTGTCAGGATTATTGGGGAATGATCCGAGGATAAATCATTGCTTGCTTTTATGTCAGTATATGAGTGGTTAATGCCATTCATAACGAAAAAATGTAGAAGGTCTGGGATTTTCTGTGGGTCTGTAGGCCAATATGTTGGACTACCTGAGCTAGCAAATGTAAATTTGCATGATTCAATTGCTTTTAACATTTCTCTGCCTTTGGTTGTTGTTAGTCTTGAGCCGAATTTAATATTTTTACTATTATAATCTCCGCCTGCAATAAATCTGTTACCAAGGGTTTCGAAATATGCGGTATATTGATGTTCTTTCAATTTATGCTTAGGTAGATAATAGAAGGCTGATATGGTCAGAGTATACGGTAAGGATTTTACCTGAATTGTTGTTGCTTGTAAATGATCTTCGTGGAACTTCAGTTCTTCGTGGTGTTTGATTGTATTTTTAACTAGTTTGGCTGTTCCTCCATGTGCTCTTCCGTCTGGATGATTAGTATTGTATGTACTATAATTATGAATATTGAAATATGTTTTTTCTGTGAAATGCGTTTCGCTTATCAAAAAGATATCAATATAATTGTTAGCGAGGAATGTTGACACTTCATCTTTATGCTGGACCAGTCCATTGGCGTTCCATAATGCTATTCTTACAAATTCACTCATTAGTGAACCAATTTATTTATGACTGTTGAGAGCATGCTCATCACCATGTTATTCTGTTGAATTAATTGGTTGGACATGCCTTTGAATTCATCTGAAAATGTTGACAAAATATCACTCACTGAATCAGAATCTTTACCTTTTCCATTTTTTGTTGCCTCAGAATATGATTTATTTTGATGAGTTTTTTCTTCGTTTTTTTTTTCCTTCATTTTTGTTTTAAGTCTTCTCATTATTTGACAAGTCTATAATGGGAGTGTCAGGATGTAGGTTTCTGCGTTGGGATGGCGCACTTGTTTTGCTATTCTCTTGTTTTTAGAGGTTCTGATAGAATTCGCACCCTTTGTAGTTTGCTGTGTGATTTTTTTCACATAATACACAACTGGCAGGGGTATCTTTTGATTTTTTACAGATTGTAAAATCAGGATTTCCTCTGCACTTCACACAAGCGAATGGTCTGATGCAATATGACTTTGAATGACCGTACAATTGGTACCTTGTACATTGTATTATGAAATTTTTCGATTTGTGCTGAGGTTCGATTCTAATGAAAACGTTTTGCATTCTGTCAACTCTGCTAATATCTTTGTTGTTATCTGACGGTTCCAAATCAACAAAGAATAGATTGAGTAGTTCATTAGAACGCCGTCTTCTTGCATTCATAATGTTTCTGACTTTGTGCCCTAACTTATCCAATTCTGTAGATATGTCACTGGTTGGAATTGAATGGTGGAGGTTTTTTATCACTACACGATACGACTGTTCTTGTTTCAGTTGGTAAGTGTGATCAATAATATCTTGTTCATTTAAGAATTTGATGAGTATTCTGTAGTGATCTGGAGTATCACAATTAATTTTGATAACATTATTTTTCAGACTTCTTGTGGTATAATTGTTTTCAGTGAGCGAGTTTCGTGGCCATCTGAAGGTAATTCAATACTCCATATATAAATATAGGAGGAGGTTTTATCACTTGTTTTCTTCGACGTTCAGTACACTAAAACTGTTGGATGTTGCGGTTGGTTGAGCTAAATCACCTTCCGATGTTTTTCTGCTTTTAATTCTTTTCACAAGTTGCCATGGATTTTCATGGGTATTCTCACACGAGGTATCCATTTTTTGAGTATATGGAGTGTTTGAGTTTCCTCAACTCCTTTTTTTTTTTAATTTTGATTCACTTTAAACTTTCGTCACTATCACTGTTTTAGCCCTTTTTAAGTAATTATGATGTTTAGTTTTGGCAACGTCGCGCATTCTGGGAAATCGAGACGTATGTATTGTCAGATGAAGAAATAAGATGTATCGGTTCATCGGCGGTCGGAAATAATAGTTAAAGGTTGTTAGTATAAAGTTTTCGGTGTTTATTATAGCGGTTTTTGGTGTAATTAACGGACATTTTAAATATATTAGGATTACAGTTCATTAGAAGGTCAGTTTGCATTGTATAAGTCCCATTTTGTTCCATTTCAATCCTTATACCCTGCTCCTTTACTTCCTTATACAGTGCGGTGCTGTTTGGAATAGCAGAGAACAGTTTATATTGGTAAGAATTTTTATAACATCATTTAATTGGTTCAAATATAGGGAAAATGCAACATTTTTTGGTTCTTCGAGCACGGGTTTTTTGAACTTTAAATCAAGTTTCGGTTACATTTATTTAGGTTTCAATCGGTATACAGAGTTTCGGAACTCATTTTCATTTCATTCCTAATTGTATTCGGAAATATTAATTCAGTTTATTTTGTTCGTTCATACGGTATTGAGCGAAGTAAAAACGTGCGGTAGTTTTTTGTATTTGGTCAGCGGTTATCAAATACGATTCGAGTCCCAGAGTGAGCCTTGTTGCCAAGCGTACACAAAAGTATTCAATTCACAGTTTAGACTCGCGGGGTTAGTTTTCGAGTATTCTGCGCACTTGACTTTCAACACAATGGGTGGAACGTCAACTGAACGGAAAATTAAGATGCTTATTGCTAAGAAAGAATCTTTATTTTCGATACTGCAGAATTTATTGGATTTGTCAAAGTCATTAACAAGTGAAGTAGCTAAAACTAAATTTTTAACAATGGTCAGTTCAATCAATTCAACAAGGAATGACCTACTGAAAATAATAGACGATATAACAGAGCTCAGTTTTGAAATTAATAATGAGTTTGAACCAGATTTCAATATATTCAGAACGATTGATGAAATGTGTTGTCACATTCAATTTTCAGCGGCTAAATTGGAACGAGAACAAATTCAGAAAGATGTTTCTTCGGTTAATGTTGATCCTCAGGGAAGTTCGGGATTGATACGTAATCTTCCTACACTACCGAAGATTGAATTGCCGGAATTTTCGGGAAATATTAGAGAATGGGAAACCTTTTATTCAATATTCAAGAGTTTGATACATGAAAATAAATTACTTACGGATACTGATAAAGTGAATTATTTAGTAGGTCGTTTGAAAGGATCTGCGTTGACTATTTGTTCTTCGTTAGCTCCTACTGGAGAAAATTATGAAATCATTTGGAATTCGCTTGTGGAAAAATATCAGGATAAGCGCGCTCTTGCAACTAATTATCTACGCCAAATTTTAGAGTTCAAAGCGATACAGGGTGAGTCATCTAAGGGTCTCAATATATTTTTGGAAAAATTTGATTGTGCGGTACAGGCTTTGAAAAAGCTTAAATTAGATGATATGTCGGATTTCATTTTAATGCATCAGGCCCTTTCTAAGCTTGATTCTGATACGGTGAGATCGTTTGAAATGACTATTAGGGGTAATGGAATACCTACCTATGAAAATGTGATTAAGTTTGTGAAGGAACAATCGAAAATTTTGGCTCTAAATCAGCAATCAACCATTAGTAGAGGTGATAGCTATAAAACTCGTAATTCGAAATCCTTTTTTGTACAACAAAATAATTCTTGTGTAGGAATGGATCGGTCGAATATATGTATTTTTTGTAATCGGAAAAATCATTCGTTGAGTAAATGTGATAAATTTAAACAACTGTCGCCATCTAAACGATATGCTATAGTACGAGATAACAACTGGTGTTACAATTGTTTATCGCCAAATCATGGGGTGAGAGACTGTCCTTCAGACAAATTATGTTCAGAGTGTTCCAGAAAACACCACTTCCTTTTACATTTGGGACGTATACAGGGTGAACTGGAAAAATATCCAAATTCGAAATCGGATTCGAATACAAATACGTTGGTTTCAACAGATAACAATTTTTGTGCTACTACTTTGGGTGATCGGGATACTCATACGGTTTTATTGTCGACGGTTGTGGTAAATGTTTTGAACGGTTCGGGTGGTTTGAAAAAAGCTAGGTTTTTAGTAGATAGTGGCAGTCAAGTTAACTTACTTACTTATAGGTGTTGTAAGAAATTAGGATTGAAGTTTTCACAATGTTCAACGTCAATTCATGGGGTTGGATCTAATTTAAATTCAATCAAAGGTGTTACAAGTATTATTGTTTCGTCTAGGTATGATTTTACTAAGAAATATTCTATTGAGGCATTTTTAGTAGATCAAATTACGGATAAACTTCCAATAGCCAAAATTGATCGCGGTGTTTTAAAGAATTTTGGAAATATACAATTGGCAGATGAAAAATTTGACGAACCGGCTGAAGTTGATGGCATTATGGGGGCGGATCTTTTCTCGATTATTGTGGGTAATTCGGTACCATCAGCATCGGGATCTCCAGTGGCGGTACAAACGGTATTTGGTCATATGATTATGGGAAAGGTTCGTAAGTTAGAGTCAAAGGGGGAGTTCGGTGTATTCTTCAGTTTAGGGGAGGAGTGTCGGTTAAATGACTTGGTTAATAAATTTTGGGAGATGGAACAAGTTCCAAAGAATATTTTGCCGGACCCAGCAGAAGTAATATGCGAAAATTTGTTTTCTACATCTTTTAGTAGAGATTATGAGGGACGTTTCACGGTAGCGCTTCCTTGTAAGAATTCTCCGAATACTTTGGGTAATTCTAAGACAACGGCATTGATTCGGCTCTATTCATTAGAAAGAAGGTTGGCGAAATTTCCGCAGTTTCGTTTAAGTTATAATGAGATAATGAAAGAAGCAATTCAGTTAGGATATATGCATTTGGTTGAGGATGAATATTTAAAAGATTCAGAACCTGCGTATTACATTCCTCATCATGCTATTGTTAAGCAAGGTAGTTCGAGTACGCCAATTCGTGTGGTTTTAGATGCTAGTACATCATCCGATAATGATGTTTCGTTGAACGACATTTTACATGGTGGTCCAAAATTACAAACCGATCTATTTTCTTTATTGCTGAATTTTAGGTTGTTTCGAATAGCGATTACAGCGGATATTCGACGAATGTATCATCAAATAAAATTAGTTGATTATCAATGGAGGTTTCAAAGATTGCTTTGGCGTTTCAGTCCTGATGATCCGGCTCAGGTATTTGAATTTAATCGTTTAGCATTTGGGGTAAAATCAAGTCCATATTTAGCTCTTCGTACTATAAAGCAATTGATAAAAGAAAATGGATGTAGTTATCCTTTAGCAACGAAAATAGTTTCGACAGATGTTTATATAGATGATTTGGTTTGCAGCATTCCTTCGGAAGAGGAAGCATTTAATTTGTATTCACAATCAGTGTCATTATTCGCAGAAGGAAAATTCGAGTTAGTTAAGTGGTCTTCTAACTCTTTCGATCTATTGAAGTTAATTCCTAATGATCAACAACTTGTAAATTCCGTAACATTTGGAGCGGAGATAAAAACTGGGTGTTATGTGTCTTTCCGGAATATAGCGAATGAATCGTTTTATACAATGTTTTCTAGAGTTTCGTCTTGGATTTCTATTTTGCGGATTACGGTTTGGTTACTTAGATTTTTGAAGAAGCCTCCCAAGAGAAAATTTATTATAGCAGATGATTTGAAAAAGGCGGAGATCGTATTGATAAAAATTGTTCAAAATAAAGCATTCGGATCAGAAATAAGGTTATTGAATTTAGAAAAAGAGATCTATGGAAAATTACGCAAATTGACTCCCTTCATCCAAGATGGAGTTCTCAGGGTGGGGGGACGATTAGAAAATTCTTCGCTCAAGTTTACTAACCAACACCCTATTCTACTTCCAGGCAAAGATCCTTTTACGGTAAAATTGATTCAATACTATCATAAAATAAATCTCCATACTGGTTCATTTCTTTTAGAAGCGTTGTTGAGACAAAAATATTGGATAGTGGGTGGTCGTAATGTTATACGACAGCAAATACATGCCTGTAATCATTGTTTTAGGTTAAAGCCCAGAAATAATTATCCTCTGATGGCGAATTTGCCTGCTTCAAGGGTGAATTCTACTAAAGTATTTTCTCAAACGGGGGTAGATTACTTTGGACCGTTCGAAATATCACTCGGTAAAAATAGAAAAACTCAAGTATATAAAGGATATGTTTGTTTGTTTATATGTATGAGCGTAAAAGCAGTTCATTTGGAACTCGTCAGTTCCTTATCTACAGATCATTTTTTGCAAGCCTTCAAACGGTTTTTATCTAGAAGGGGTACTTGTAATGTTCTGTATTCGGATAGGGGCACTAACTTTGTGGGTGCTAAAAAAGTTCTTCGCGAAATTAATGAATTTATTAGTTCGGATCAGTTTATAACTTCTTTTCAAAATGAATTAGCTTTGAATGGTATTGAGTGGAAAGTTAATACAGCCGGGGCACCCCACATGGGCGGTTTGTGGGAGAGCAACGTCAAATCGGCTAAGAATCTGATCTATAAGGTAATAGGTACTCAAATTCTAACTTTTGAAGAGTTCAGCACTCTTCTTACTCAGGTTGAAGCTTTATTGAATTCACGTCCGCTTTGTCGTCTGTCATCAGATTCAAGTGCACCGGAAGCATTAACACCTTCACATTTTTTGACAATGTCACCATTAAAATGTATTCCATCGCATGATTTGTCGGATATCAAGTTGAATAGGCTTGATCGTTTTCAACTGATTGACCGGATGGTTCAGGATTTTTGGAAGCGCTGGAAATTAGAGTATTTAACGACTTTACAAACTCGGGAGAAATGGCATTTTAAATGCTCAAATATTGAAGTTGGCACGGTTGTCATATTAAAATGTGAAAATTCGCCACCACTGCATTTGCCATTGGCGATGGTCACAGAGGTCCATCCCGGAAAAGATGGTATAGTGCGTAATGTAACGCTGAAAACGAGTAAAGGTACCTATACACGACCTGTAGTAAAGGTATGTCCTTTACCGACCCAGTAGTCAGAAGAGTTGACTACTATATATATATTTTTTTTGGTAGGTTAGTTTTTGTTTCTTTTTTTGGTGAATTTTTTTTTTAACAGTGGATGATTTTGACAAATTCATTTATGAAAGGTATTTGATTTCAAAGTGTCTGAAATTGAGTTTTCAGGGCGGGGGGTATGTTTTAGCCCTTTTTAAGTAATTATGATGTTTAGTTTTGGCAACGTCGCGCATTCTGGGAAATCGAGACGTATGTATTGTCAGATGAAGAAATAAGATGTATCGGTTCATCGGCGGTCGGAAATAATAGTTAAAGGTTGTTAGTATAAAGTTTTCGGTGTTTATTATAGCGGTTTTTGGTGTAATTAACGGACATTTTAAATATATTAGGATTACAGTTCATTAGAAGGTCAGTTTGCATTGTATAAGTCCCATTTTGTTCCATTTCAATCCTTATACCCTGCTCCTTTACTTCCTTATACAGTGCGGTGCTGTTTGGAATAGCAGAGAACAGTTTATATTGGTAAGAATTTTTATAACATCATTTAATTGGTTCAAATATAGGGAAAATGCAACAATCACTATCCATAGAATCAAATGTACGGAGAAATTCACTACAGGTAAAACTTTCAGGAGCTCAGAAGGACCATCGTATAGTTAAGAATAAGAACTTCATAGTTTGAATCGGACGAACTAGATTAGGATTCTTTCATTTTTTGTGTAAAATTTGAAGTAGTTTTATTGAGACTTTGAATGAAAGAGGTATTCATGTTTATTACTTCAAAATGTGAGATTTTTAGTAGAATATTTTGTGAATCGTTGTAATAAAATCTGATAAGCTATCTAGCTCTAATACCATCTTCATTCGAAAATAATTACTTACCAACAGAGGTAGACGCAAGAGGCTCAAGAGGGTAAATAATCCTCGTCTAAATATTCATTATAGAGCCGAATCAGCTTTCAAACCACCGTCGAACTATATTACGAGTGAATTATTTTATTTCCTTTTCACAACAATTGTTTTTGAGTCATTTGTCGATTACCCCTCAAGAAAAAAATCTACATCTTTATACTGCGCCAGCCAGCAGAGAATTATCAAAAAACATTATTTTAAGCAGAGAATATCCCAATCAAGTACCACTTCAAAAGTACGGTAAGGCATATTTCTTAAAACTAAACAATACTTACATAATGTAAATGAAGTTGATAAATATTTTTTATTACACTTACATTATTATATTTGGATTTCATTAAATATTTTAATTTTTCGAAATTCATATTTTGTGTATCTATAATATATTTTTCAACGTCGCCGGACGTTTTAAAACCGATTATATATATATTCTGTAAATCAACATAAAAAATGAAAAAGCTTTAGACTACTCAGTCTACTAGTTAACCCGTCACTGTTTCAACCTCTGAGATTTCAACCAATAGTAAATAATAATGCTTTTAGTATATACAGAATGTTGCTTGTTTCGTTTATTGTTAAAAATAACGAAACAAACAAAATTCGAATTATTTCCCATGATGAGCAGATTTTGCATTGACTGGAAATATATTTACATCTCATTTTGATGACACACTAAATAACTATATTTTTCGTTTCCATTATTTCGTATGTCTATTGAAAAAAGAAATTTTTCTTTTACTTTTGTCTTATGAAATTTTTCATCCATTTCCCCCCTTAAACAGTACCATGGATACGCCATTGCTAACCAATTGATGCTTACTAGAGAGCTTACAAGCTCTGATTCAAGACAAAGATAACCCAATGAGAATTTGATTTTAACTAAGGTCGATTGAATTTGAATAATGAAGATCACACCGAACAAGTCATATTCTTGGAAAAACAGTTCATCCCAAAATTTCTTCTTTAACACAATCCACCTGCAAATACTTTATAACAGAATTTTGAGTGCAAGTTACCTCAATTGATGAGATATTTATGCAGTGTACATACAGTTGTCTTGTGTAGAGTTGGTGCGTTTTAATATTTTTCGTTTATTTAGTCTAAAAACTTTGAAATTTATAAAGATTATGGAGAGTTTAAGAAGTCCTAGAGCTTTGTTTAGGCCAGAAGTTGACAGTTAGTTCATACTAAAATATTTCTTGTTACGTTTATTGTGGTTTAGTATATGTAGAAAACTCTTAATTTTTTTAATTGTATACGGAGGGTATTCCAATTTAGAATGTTTTGTGAACGCGGAGCACCACACTGATCAACGTTTTAAAGGCATAGAGCGTCCATGAGGATTTTCATTCCTCTATTAAAAAGACGTTACGATGGTTTCATATTTCTGTCGAAAGGTGTGTGAAGAGAGATGTATAATTTTAGTCGGAACTTATTGCTTGGTAGTTATTTTTCAAATTTATAATCTGTTCTCTTAATGATTTGAAATATTTTATGTGATGACAAGAAATATTGAATCACAGTATAAAATGCAAATTATTTCTATTTTTTCGAATGAGTGAGTGGAAATTTAGATATTATACAGGGTGTCCGGGGAATAACTGTACATACTCTTACCAGAGATAGAGTTGGACTAGCTGATTACTGATTGACTGTAAAAAATTAATTTCTGGATTTCCCTAGAAAGATACAGGGTGATTTTCCAACTTCATGGAAATACTTAGACCATCATAAAATCCAAACTTATTGACGAATAGTATTGAAACTTGGGAGATTATTGGTACATGCTAAGGTCGAGTCAGAACGATATCAATTATTTCATTATTCCAGGGCCGGATTCGCTTTTTAGAAAGAAGCTAAATTATGCTTCAATTTGCGGTATCGCTTAAAGTTGTCACATCAACAATTATTTTTTTATGAATTTTTGAATTTGGATAAAGTTCGAAAATTTTAATTTATTTACCTGAACAGGATTTGTCATCTTGCGGAGTTCGAAAATAAATAATAGATTTTCTTAAAAAGTCACTGAAGGTGAGGAATACTATAATAATTTATTGATATACTGGGTGGCCACACCAGAAGTACTCTGAGAAAGAGGAGATATGATTTTCAGTTTGGGAGAATGTTACAAAATATCTTACTAGATTCAAAGATTCAAGATCAAAAATGCACAGAAATAAAATTTCCTACAAGATAATAATAATAATAATATTTCTTTATTTCCTTAAGACAGAGTACACTGTATAGAAAACGTCAAAATGAATATGCATACAATAATAACAATGATAATACGAAAAAAGAAAGAAATTAGTAACTGAAACAGAAAATTTGATCTACAAAAGATTCAAATTCCTTAAACAAAAGAGTAATCCAAGTATTCGCTGACACTATAAAAACAGTTCATCAACAACAATTCCTTAATGTCATTCTTAAATTTTCTGTACTCCAAAACTTTCAGTCTCTCCGGAAGATGATTGAACAATCTGATACCATAGTAGGTTGGCGAGTGCTGAAATTTTGTTGTTCTATGTTTTGGAATACAGAGAATATCTTTATGTCTTGTATCGTAATCATGGTAATCAGAGCATTTTTTCAGCAACCTTGAGTTCTTTTTGATATGCAATAAACAATTTAATATGAAAACGCAGGGAAAACTCAACAATCTGTTGGAAATGAAGTAGGGTCTACAGGACTCCACTGGTGAAAGGCCGAAAATGAGCCGCATGATTTTTTTCTGTGCGATGAATGCACGATGACTCGAGGAGGATCCTCCCCATAACACGATGTTGTAGTTAAGGTGAGAGTAGGCCAAAGAATAATAGACGCAAATTAGAGATTCCTCCGAAAGGACTTGCTTGAGACGTCTAATTGCGAAAAATGCACTACTCAATCTCGAACATACTGAGTCAACGTGGTTCCTCCAACTCAGGACACCGTCAACCTGCAGTCCAAGAAACCTCACACATTCGGAACACCTCAACTCACCCGTCGGAAGCTCCAAGATTAACTGGCGACCCATATCCCGCGACTGAAAGTACAAAAGATCGGTTTTATTGACATTCAGAATTATCGAGTTACGAAAACACCAATCAGTGAAACAGCGCACCAAAAGTTCACACCTGGCTGTGAGTTCAATCAGACTTGATGCGGAAATTATAAAGGATGTATCGTCAGCAAACAAAACTATCTTGATATGGGCCAACATTGCTGAATACATCATGACGTGAAGAGGAAGATCATTGACAAACAGAATGAATAATAGAGGTCCCAATACAGAACCCTGCGGGACCCCCAATTCAACTGGATATCTGGAAGATTCCTGTTGTCCTATGCGGACATAGAAATACCTACCATTCAAAAAATCTTTGACCCACTCAAGAAAAACACCCCTGAATCCAAGGCTGTATAACTTAGCCAGAATGAACTCAAAATTAAGGCAGTCAAATGCTCTTGATTCATCGAAAAAGAGCCCTGCAACATAGGATCCACCATCAAGGCAGTCGTAAACAAAACTAAGTAAATCACAAGCAGCTGTATTGGTCGATCTGTTTAGTCGGAAGCCGTGCTGGCTTTCAGTAATTAATGAAAACCTGTTCAAATAATCCAACATTCTATTGAATACCAATTTCTCTACGACTTTCGATAAAGTGCTCAAAAGAGATATGGGACGATAATTTGAAATGTCGTTAACAGCATTCTTCTTGTGTACGGGGATAACCTTCGCGATTTTCAAGACACTAGGAAATTTACCCGAAGTGATCGACAAGTTAATCAGGTGGGCGAGATGCTCCGAGATCTGAGGTGAAAGAACTTTCAAAACTTTAATCGAAATCATATCGAATCCGCAGCTATTTTTATTCTTAAAGTTATTTATAACGGCATAAACTTCATCGGCAACCACCGGAAAAAAAAAGAAATTTCGAGCTGATAGTGGATCAGTTGTACAGGAGCCAGACAAACTATCTTGAAAATGCTGACTCAAACTCGAAGAACAAATATTGGAAAAATATTCACCGAAAATATCAGCTACCTCTCGTTCATCACAATAATTTCTCCCGTTTACATTTAAATTGATGTTACTATGGCAGCTCTTGCTGGCAGTCTCCTTCCGAACAAGATTCCATATTGTTTTAACTTTGTTGCTAGAACACTCTACGAGATCTTTATGAAAATTTAATTTGGTTTGGTTCAGCAAATTTTTGTACTCCCTCTTTTTTGAAAGGTAAAGTTCTCTAGCCCTTTCAGATTTCAATTGTTGAAATAGCCAATGAGTATTTTTCAATTCACGATTAGCCACTCTTACCTCTTCAGTTATCCACAGTGCTTTCCGGTTGTTCCAAATTTTTTTCTTCTTGATAGGACAAGCTGACTTCAACAGAAACTCCAGAACATCGAAGAACCGCTTGAAACCGTCGTTAGGATCAGATGTATCATATACGTCTTCAAATGACGTAGAAGAGGCCATAGAGGCGAGATTAAAAAGATTATTACCTGAAAGTAACCTGAATGTGCGAATCTCGCCCGTAGTGGGAACCCTCATGGTGTCCGTGATGACAGACACAATTACAGCCTTGTGATCTCCAATACCAGCATCAACAACCCTATCAGTCAAATGCTCCCTATCAATATTCGTCAGGATATAATCGATTTTGGAAGATGACGTTATTCCGTGAATATTGGTGAATATCCTAGTGGCTTCCAAGGAACTGATACTCAGACCAAATTCCAAGAGAAGGCAATCTAAATGTCTGTGGGATTTGAAGTAATCAATATTAAGATCTCCACAAATAAAAACTGATATTGACCCTGTGTAACAATAATTAAGAACATAAGTAAACATTTTACAGAATAATTCAATATCACCAGTAGGAGGCCTATAGACACTTACCACACAAATGCTTTTAGACATATATTTTAAATTGATTGCACAAAACTCGCAATGCATCTCTAGCGAGAATTCTTCAATTTGAGGAATATTCTTAAATTGTTGTGTATTTTTTAAGTAAATTACCGTTCCCCCATGCATTCTTGTAGGACGACAATATGAGGCGGCCAAAACATAATTTTCAAGGTTCATGAAAGCAATCTCTATTTTATCACACCAATGTTCAGCAATGGACAAAATATCAGGTTTCTCGAGATCAGTGAAGACTTCGAGTTGGTTGATTTTATTAGAAATACCCTGAGCATTCAACTGAACAATTATTAAATTGTCGAGTGAAGGATTACCCTCAGGAACCTTTACATATTTTAAATTATTCCCTAAGGGGCTATGCTGGATTGACGACGCTTCATAAAAAACTTATTTACAGCAACGCCTTCTGGCCAAAAGTTAGGATCCAAGACCTTTTGAAGAAGCTCAGCTGGTAAAGTGACTTTGAATGACGAGTAAATCTCGGGTCTTCTAGAAATTAATTTTTCACATGTCACATGAGGTATAAGTTCACCAAAGAAATCCTTCAATTCATCATTGGTAGTTGAAGGACTGAGACGCGAGACGTGTAAATGTGCAACATGTTCTTTAGGGACCACTTTTAGGTTACTAGATGTTGATGTACCCACTATTGGCTTCAATACTCTTCTGGATGATGCAACATTCTTGGATACCAAAGCAGTAGTATGACTAGCTGGTCCAATGGGATGGTTGCGTTTCTTTTTCTTGCCAGATGTGACCAGAGTCCACTGGGAACTCTCGGAAGAGACATCATTTTTGATTCTTCCATTCGTCTCCGCCACTGCTCTGTTATTCACGGCAATTTCCTTGTCTTTCTGAGTCATAATCGTATTAGACTGTATTCCTAAAACAATATTCTGTGATAAACTTCAAACATTTTGACAACTGAAATTTGAGATTGTTGTTTGTTGCTTGTGCTTTGATTATTATAAAATAGTGAAATTATCAAAATGGCCAATTTCACAAATAGAGAATATGCTGATATGATGTTCGTGTATGGTAAATGTGAGGGAAATAGTCGAGCTGCTGTGAGAGAGTATCGTCTGAGATTTCCGTCGCGCAGAATTCCCAATCACCAAACATTTTCTGCAGTATTTAGTTGTATAGCGCAATATCGTAGAGTGCCAGATAGGAAGAAGGATCGCCAAAGGAATCTAGAAAGAAGTGATGAAGTACTCCAATTAATTCAAGCACAACCTTCAACTAGTATAAGGAGAGTAAGTGCACAATTACATTTGCCGAAGCATAAGGTGCACAGAATAATCAAAGAGGAAAATATGTACCCATACCACATACAACAGGTACAACGATTGGAACCTGGCGATAATGTCTTAAGACTGAATTTTGCACATTGGATAGCAAATCACAGAGTCACTTTGTACAGAACAATATTCAGTGATGAGGCTCAATTCACCAGAGACGGTGTGTTCAATATTCATAACTCGCATATTTGGGCCGAAAATAATCCACACAGTATAACCCTGAGAAATTCACAACATAAATTTTCAGTAAATGTTTGGTATGCTGTGATAAACAAACATTTGATTTTTTTGACGGTCGCCTTACAAGTGCGATTTATCTAGATTTCTTACAAAATATTTTACCCGGCATGCTACAAGGAATAAATATTAGAGGAATTTATTTCCAGCATGATGGAGCTGGACCTCATTTTGGTTTGGAAGTGAGAAGTTACCTCGATAATACCTACCCAAATAGGTGGATAGGTCGAGGAGGACCTATTCCATGGCCTCCTCGATCTCGAGATTTCAACCCGCTAGATTATTTTTTATGGGGAAAATTGAAGGATATGGTATATTCTGAAGAAATCCAGTCAAGAGAACAACTGATGAACAGAATTATCAACTGTTGCGATATTTTAAGAAATAATGGCGATATGATTCGCAAGGCTGTATCCAATTTGAACATTCGGCAAGAGAAATGTATACAAGCTAATGGTTTTCATTTCGAACCACTTCTGAAATAACGTTGACTCTGCAATTCATTCGTTCCTATTTTCGTTTTTATTAGGTACTCTTCAATGTATTTTAGTTTGTCTCATTTGTTATTGTTTCGTTATCGAATGTGCTTATTAAAGCTCTGAACTTTTTTGAAAATTTTCTACTAATACTTTCGCATTTTATATTCAAACATGAGATTTTCAGTTCTCTTCATGGTGAAAAATTCAATTTTTCGAACTTTATCCAAATTCAAAAATTCATAAAAAAATAATTGTTGATGTGACAAATTTAAGCGATACCGCAAATTGAAGCATAATTTAGCTTCTTTCTTAAAAGCGAATCAATTATTTGTAATTCGAAATACAAAGTGTTTTTTTTACCCTGAACAATTTAAATGAAGATTAATGAGTCCGGCTCTGGAATAATGAAATAATTGATATCGTTCTGACTCGACCTTAGCATGTACCAATAATCTCCCAAGTTTCAATACTATTCGTCAATAAGTTTGGATTTTATGATGGTCAAGTATTGTCAGTAAGTTGGAAAATCACCCTGTATCTTTCTAGGGAAATCCAGAAATTAATTTTTTACAGTCAATCAGTAATCAGCTAGTCCAACTCTATCTCTGGTAAGAGTATGTACAGTTATTCCCCGGACACCCGTATATTTAAAGAAAACGATTATAAAACGGAAAGTAGCTTTGCACGTAAGAGTATTTCTGTATCTCTTTTATCTAAGATAAAATGATCCTCAGTCGAAAATGAATTGATTAATATAAATATTAATTGCAGGTTATAGAGTTGAGTTGATAATATAGGTATGACAGCAAATCGTTCATAAATAATGGGTTATCGGTAAAACCGAGTAAATATTCCCTGCGGCTAAACACCGAACTAAGAAAACGAGTATATTACTATAGGGCAGTAGTTCTATTTGTTCAAAGCAGATTTAAGGGACAGGTTCGTTATTCTACTCATATCAAATCTAAATCCTTTTCTAATCTTTATGAAATAATGTTTTTCACGTGTGAAATATATATTTCCAAACTATACGAGAAGAGAAGGAGATAGTCTTTCTCTTCGGGGGTATCGGTCATTCTCTCGGGGGCTATTATTATTAAATATTTGAATAGAGGCCATTACCGCTCGGTTAGCCTTCCGGGAATTACTATCATTTGTTTTTTTAATCTTCACCCTACATATTCATAGAAAATTGTTCTGTCAACTATATAGGGATCTATTTTCGACCTATTCCTATTGTTATTAACACCCTACTAAATTATAATATGAATTCGTTGTTTCACGTAGTATGATTCTTTAGCGACATAAGTATATCTGAAAGGAATAAATCTGTTTCCTTTCAAAAATACTATTCAAACTAGTACGTATGCAGCATAGGCTATTCATATTCGACAAAAATGATTCAAAACATAATGTGAATTTCACGTTATCGTTCATTTCCTCAAAAAATATCCAACATCATTGACAAATGCAGTTCACAAGAAATATATCAGACTGAAGATAAAGACTTACTGGATAAAAAATTTTCTGCCGTATAACGATAAGATAGTTCCGTATTAAACGTTCCTGAATTTCTGATATTTAATTTTTCTGAATTTGTTTCCTATATTTTTGGTTTGAAAAATAATAGATTTTGTTTTGAAATAGGGGTCCAATGCCGTATAACAATCAATTCTGAATCAAATTTCATAAGTAATAAGATTCAATAGTTTCAGTGAAATTTTTAGAGGTGACATACCATCATTTCGAATTAATATCTTTATTTTTTTTTCTGATCTTAAATCAGTACAGGTGTACTGGTACCAAGGCTTCAACACATATAACCAAATCTAAATTAAAAAATCACTTCTATAAAAAAAAACAAACAATTACAAACTTTGAGGTTAATTAAGTTCTAGGTATTCTCTTAGATTACGGCACATCTTCTTTGGATTGTTTGAGTCAGTCACAATCACAGGAACAGAGTTAAAAGTCATTATGCTCCTATAGTTGGGCGTATTTTGTGATTTCACAGTTCTTCTGTAATTGGTTCTAAGTTGATTCTGTGTTCTGATGGGGTAGGCGTGACATTCATTAACAACTTGCAATTTAGTTTGTGTTTTTAGGTAATTTTTTTTTGATGTTATATATTAGTTTGACTTGTTTATAAGCTCTCATTTTTTCAATGTTAAATATTGATGTATTAGTGTATAGGCTGTCTGTCGATGTAAAATAATCTAATGCGTATACTGCTTTGACTGCTCTGTTTTGATACCTTTGTATCTGCTCCATTAGGTATTTTGGTGCGTTTCCCCAACAAACTATCAAGTATCTAAGTTGTGACGCTATAAAACTTTCATATATCACCCTTCTGGCACGATCAGTTAGGAAGTTGGCGCATCTCCTTACAGCACCTATCATTGGAGCAAGTTTGTTTTTTAGTTTTTCTATATGAAACCGCCAAGACAGCTTATAGTCAATCAGCAAACCCAAATACCTGTACTCTTCAACCTTTTTTAAAGCAGTATCATTGATTTTTATTTCTATATTACATCTTCCCTTATTTTTTTGTTTGATAATCATATAGACAGTTTTATCTATATTCGACGTTAATCTATTAAAACACATCCAGTCATAGTACAATTCCAAATCCTGATTCATCACATTCTCCAATTCCCCCATGTTATCGGCTGAGAGAACAAAAGCAGGGTCATCAGCAAATTTATAATATCTTGATCCTATTTTTAAAAATTTTAAACTATGGACATATAAGAGGTACTCAATTGGACCCAGGACGGAGCGCTGCGCTACCCCTGTAGTCATTACAAGTCTTTCACTTTCACAGTCATCCATACACACATAGGAAACCCTATTTTCTGAGTATGACTTTAGTAGGTCATAACAAACACCTCTGAAACCCATTTTTTGGAGCTTATCTAATAAAATACCTATGTTCACAGTGTCGAATACTTTTTTCAGATCAATGAACACCACAATTACATATTTATTCTTGTCTATTTCTTCAGTTATAAAATCCACCATATCAAGAACTGCACCAACACAGCTTCTATTTTTTTTGAAACCCATACTGGTTAATGTCGAAGTTGAATGTTTTATTCACAAATTCAATTATTCTATTTTTCAGAATATTTTCTACAATTTCCGCAAATGTCGTTATAACCGATATGGGTCTATAATTATGAGGATCGTCTTCGTGTCCCTTTTTTTTTGTATATCTACTGGTATAATCTTAGATATCTTTAATTCTTCCGGAAATATACCTTCCTCCAATATTTTGTTGATGAGGTTAACGAGTACCTGTTCTATGATTGGAAAAAGATTGATAATATCTTTCCTTGTTATACCATCAGCTCCAGGTGCACTATTCCGTAACTCATTAATTATGTAGAAAATTTCAGTACCATTTGTTGGGCTAAGAAATATACTATTCTGTACAACCTCCTCTGGTGAATTTAAACCATCTTTTTTCTTTATTTGTTCTGCCAGTTTCGTTCCTACTGTGGAAAAATGACTGTTTAATTCATTTACAATCTCTGTGGTATTGTCTATCACATTCCCATCGTGTCCCATCATTCTGTCAACTTTCTTTATCCTTTCTTTCTTTTTTCTACCAATCAGCGTATTCAGTACATCCCACGTCTTATTTATGTGATTCTTAGGCAAAAATAATTTTCGCTCTATATGACTTTTCTTTAATTTGTTTCGCAGGTTATTTACTCTATTTTTTAATATTTTAAACTCAATCGTAGTAAAATCATTTGATAGTATTTTCCATCGTTTGTATGCCTTGTCTCTTTTCTTGGTTAGTTCTATAAATTCGTGTGTTATCCATTCATTTCCTTTCCTTATTTTCAAAGTTTTATTTCTCGTAGACTCCGCTTTACTTTGAACCACAATATCAGTCAATAATTTAAAGTCCAGTGTCTGCTCTCTTTCAATTCGACCACCCACTAAATTGATCATTTTTTCTGTATCTAGTTTCACTTTAGTAAACAATTTATTTCTCCTTTTATTCTTTACTTTGTTTACTTTTATTTGCATGACTTTATGATTCGTAAAATAATAGTCATAACAGTTAATTTTGCATGTCAGGTTTTTATTTGCAATAATATGATCAATAATCGTTGAACTTTTGTCGTTTATCCTAGTAGGCTCATTCGGGGATATAAGATTTTGAATTTCAAATGCATTAATTGTAATAAAATTTTTGTATTCAGTTGAAACAGGTGAACTCTTCATTACGTCTATATTGATATCTCTAACCACAAGGCATGGACAATTTTGTCCTTCTAAAATATTTTCAAATCCCATGAGGAAAGTTTTAACAGCATTGTGAGGCGGTCTATAAATTGATATTATTTTTAGATTTTGCTATATTAGGTGTACAATTGAAAAGTTACAGTCCTTCATATCATCATCCCTATCATAATCAACTGTGTATTTTAAATGTTCCCTCAGATATATAGCCGTTCCGCCTTCTCTAGAATCTCTGCAATCGTGTATGGCGACGTATGATCTGATATTGTAGAAATCAACTTCACTTGGATATAACCAGGTCTCCGTCAAAACCAACACATCGATATTTCCCCCAAAATCAACCTCCAACAAATGTCTTAACTCCTCCATTTTATTCCTTAAGCTCCTAGTATTCAAATAACCTAACATTTATTCCCTCCATTGCCAAAAAAACAAAAATATAAAACTTATATTTCTCCACTAATACGGGGCAACATCATCTTCGGTTACTCAATACCATTAGATCATCCTCGTTTTTGATTATTACAGGCGGTTCCGAATCATTTCTTCTCAGGTAGACCCTCCCGTTCGCACAAAAAGCTCCCTTATATTTGATGGATGTTTTAAAGTCTCTCACTTTCTTGAAAAGTTGTTTGTTGAATGTGTTAAGTTCATCATTGAAAAAGATATTGTTATTTGCACCTTCAAAGCCACATTCATTGACTCGTATACCCTTTTTCTGTAACTGCTGTTATTATCTTTATTTTTGAGTTTAAATTTCTTGTTTCAATTAGGATAGGTGCCTTATCATGTTTTCCCATTCTGTAACTATTCACTATATCTTCCTCTATTTCATCCAACTTCAACACTTGAAGTAATTTCTTAGTGATTTTGGGTAGATTTTCCGACGTCTGAGTAGGTATTCCCATGTTATTCTTCAAATTTTTTTGTCCCATTTCATTCATTTTGATCTCAAGAACTTGAACCTTCGCCTTTAATTTGTTACTTTCGATTTTTAGTTGCTCTGCATTTCGAACATTTTCCTCAATTTTAGTCTTAAAGTCATCAAATGAGTCCGAGATAAACTGAACGGATTCCTTGATGTTCTGCATTTCCACTTGAATAGTTTTCTTAAATGGTATCAGGATATCGTTGAGTGTCGTCTCCAAGAATGCTTTCATCTTTCTTTCATCCATTTCCTGGTTATTTTGATTATTTTTATCGTATATAACCTCAATTTTCGAATGTGGTTTACAACAGAAGACCTTATTTTGTTTATCAACCACTGGGATAGAAACTAGATCCTCAATTCCGACAATTCACCTGAGTCCTCACTTTTTTCCTGCAGTGTTTACACAGATTTCCCTCGTTCTTCTGGAGCTCCTCTGAAACCGTACTTTTTGTTGCCATAACCTCAATATATATAAATATTAAATAGTCTAATCGGTATACTTGGCCGTTCAAGACGTTCTAGTTTTTTGCGAATGGGTTTTGGTCTTCGCAAATTATGAGAATGACACGATGATTTTTTTTTTTACAATTTCGAATGAAATACCTTCCGATCAATTCGAAAAATTAGTTGATTGGAATCACTTGTTCGAGTTGATCCATATTCATATAAATATAATATATATAGTCATATAAATTAAATTTATCGAAATTACTTTTCAAATGAATGAACCAAATCCAAAACTCAGTTCCCAAAAATTTAAATGTTTTTCGCCAATACTATTCTGTAACTCGAACGGATCGTTATCTGCAAAATCGGAATATTTCACTTTTATCGCGTCAAAATTAGGTATTCTGTATACACAAATCTTCTTCTATCGCCAAATACAATTCGAAATTGATATCCATAGTAATTCTATTTGTGAAGTTAGGCAATCTGCAACTGACGATCATGGTAGAGATCAACTGGGAGTTTCAGTTCCGGTACTCGCAACTCAACATAAACAATCAAGTTCCCTGAATAACCTAAGTGTAAATCAAAACAAACAAAAATCTCGTGAAAATTTAAGCGAACAAACCAGCAACAGAACAACTAGTCCAGCTACGCAAATGTCTTCGGAATGGAAAACCGTAGGTAAAAGAAGAAAAAAGAATATAAAAACGAGATATGGGACAGGTGAAACCGATAATAATCAGAATGGTTTCACAGGTCAAGAAAAGAAGGCTTGGTTCTTTATAAACAGAGTTAAATCTCACGTAACCGAGGAGCAAGTCAAAAATTACATTAAATCCAAAAATAATTTCAAGGATACAACTGTGGAAGTTAAGGAGCTATCTTTGGCCGGGAAACATGGTGATCTGAAGAGCTTTTTGGTCAAAGTTCCTTTTAAACATAAAGATGAACTTTATGACACCGAATTTTGGCCGGAAAATGTGGGGATCAGAAGATTCAATTTTCGAGCCTATGAAAAGAATCGAACCTCATCTGATTTTTTATAACTGACAATAAGAACAGAAAAATTGATAACTCCAAAAATTGGTACAGCATTATCCATCATAACGTCCAATCATTGGGAAATGCTCTGAATTATTTACAAAGTCTCCTCATATACCATAAAGACTGCCAAGTACTATGCATTACTGAGCATTGGAAGGCGAAATATGAACTGAATAGTTATATTGACGACTTTATATTGATGTCTTCTGTTTGTCGTGAAAGTGGAAAACATGGAGGATCAGCAATCTACACAAGAAGATCAGTGAAGTGCAAAGAAAGAAAAGACTTAAGTGATTTCTCGGTGATTGGCCATTTTGAATGTGCGGCTGTGGAGTGCTGGATTAATAAGACCAAGTTGATCGTTCTGTCGGTATATAGACCCTGCGGCGGCAGTTTGGATGTTTTCCTTGAGAAGATGGAAATGGTGCTGGCTTCAGTTGGTGTGGGGCCGGAAATTATTGTGTCGGGTGATTTCAACATTGACCTTTTGCAGTCAACAAATGTAGGTGATAAAATAGATTTTCTGTCCTTAATGAGTTCATTTGAACTCACTCAAACCATTAATGAACCTACCAGGGTAACAATTAACAGTAGTAGTTGCTTAGATTATATTTTTACCAGTTTTCATTACTCTGAATATGAATCGCAGATACTCAGAACTGTAATATCGGATCACTTCGGTCAGAAAATTTCTTTGAAATTCCATAAAGTTAACAAAAGTAAACCAATTTTTAGAAGGTTTTTTTACCCCTGAACATATCGAGGCTTTCAGGAGTGATCTGAGGGAGCAGGACTGGGTGTCTGTATTTGCGGCAGCTGATTGTGATGTGAATTCTCAATGGAAGAGTTTTATGGATGTATTTTTGTTGCTCTTCCATGAGAAGTTTCCTCAAAAACTTGTTCATGTTAGGAAGGTGGATTCCATAAAGATGTTTGAAACTCAGGAAATTAGGGAATGTAAGAATAGATTAGATAATCTTCTACTACTGCGAACTCATCATAAAATATATGATGATCTTTATAAAATTGAAAAGAAAAACTATGAGTCCCTTCTAGTTAAATCCAAGGCTTCCTATTATGGGAAAAAGATCCAAAGTTCAGATAACAAATCCAAAATGATGTGGTCAATAGTAAATGATGTAACAGGAAAGAATTATAACAATGAATGTGGTGTTGAAGGGTCACCTTCTGAGGTGTCAAACAAATTTTCCAAATTTTTTGATTCGCCTGTTCAACAGTTGGCTAAGGAAATTACTGATATTCCTTTTGTGAATTATTCTCCGGAAATAATGGAAGTATTCACCCTCACGCCAGTTTCGCCTGAAGAAATTGTTCAAATAATTAATAGTTTCAAAAAATAGTTTCAAATAAACATTGCAGTGGCTATGATGAGGTGCCTCTGTCACTGATCAAATCTTGTAGCGTTGAACTGAAAACCGTGATTTCATATATTGTCAATAATTCTTTCAAATTTGGAATATTTCCAGATCAGCTGAAATATTCGTTAATAAAACCAATTTTTAAAAAGGGTAATAAAAATGCAGTTGAAAACTATAGACCCATAAGTCTTCTACCTAGTTTTTCTAGGATATTTGAAAAAGCAATATCTGCAAGGCTTTTAGAATTTTGTATAAGAAATAGAATATTTAGTGAATCTCAACATGGTTACCTTGGGAGTAGGTCTCCAATCACAGCTATTCTTCAATTTACTCATGAAATAATAAAAATACTGGAGGATGATAAGCTGGGTTTAGGCTTATTTATAGATCAATCAAGGGCATATGATTGTCTCAATCATGATTATCTTCTTCTAAAACTTGAAAGAATGGGCGTTCGTAATGAGGTGAAAAAGTGGTTTGAGTCTTACCTCGGAGGTCGCCATCAAAAAGTTGTTATAACAGTAGAAGGTGTGTTATCTGAATCAGAGTTCACAAAAGTTGAAACAGGAGTACCTCAGGGTAGTGTACTGGGCCCGTTATTATTTATTCTATATGTAAATGATCTGTGTATATTGGTTGAATACCTTTTAATTATTATTACTTGCTTTGTGGATGATACAAACGTATTATTACAAGGTGAGACTTTTTTGGTTCTAAAGGAGAAAGCTGATGAAATTTTCACAATTATTAAAAATTGGCTCTGCTCCAATAAACTTAAAATAAATGAAGATAAAACTGCAGCATTAATTTTCAGTACTGATAAATCACGTAGAGATCTGGATGACACCTTACAGCTCGGAAATAGAATTGTAGTAATAGAAAAATCAACAAAATTTTTGGGTCTACATGTTGATAGATTTTTGAAATGGTATGACCACATTGAGTACTTATCAATTAAACTCAGTAAGATTAGTTTTGGCATAAGAACATTGTCAAAGTATATAAGTGAAAAAGAATTAATGATTGTTTATTTCGCAAATGCTGAGTCGATTATGAGGTATGGAATAATTTTCTGGGGCAGTAGTTCTGCGGTAGATGTAATTTTTAGAGTTCAAAAAAGAATTGTTAGGATTATGTATCATATGTCATTTAGAGAGTCTTGTAGAGGGGTGTTCAAAAAGAACGGTATTTTAACTCTGTACGCTTTATATATATTTGAGTGTTTAGTATTTTTTTTCAAACATAGAGAAGTGTTGGAAGTACATACAACTCATCATAATTATGGAACCAGGTCAGAAAATTTACACTATCCAATTCACAGATTATCAGTGACGGAAAAACATCCATCTTACATGTGCATAAAATTGTTCAATGCACTTCCTAGTAATTTAAGAATTTCATGTAACCTGAATGTGTTCAAAAAAAGACTGAAAAACTCTCTTATAAATATTGAGCCATATTCGCTGAGCGAATACTTTGAAGCTACTAAACTCTTGTAGTTATATTTTTTTGTGACGTCTATTTCATTTGATCTCTGTTATCGTGAGGATTCCTTGAAATAAAGTTATTATTTATTTATTTATTTATTTATTACATAATACCAATCTGAAACGATTCTTATTGGACGGGCGCATATTTATTTTATCAATACAAACTCCTTTCGATTTGTGATTACAGAATAGGGCTGAATATTGTGGTGTCAAGCAAATTACACATTTCATTTTATACGAGTTGAACTTCGTAAATAAACTTAATCAGGTACTAAAATTTTAAGTTGATAGAAAATCCATCACAACTAAAAGTGACATAATAAAATGTACAGGTGAATTGAAAATGTGGAATTTATAAACTTTCGATATTCAGCAATCTGACATCTATCTGTTAATTCTAAAGAATATTTTGAGAGCGATACCAATTTTATATCAGTATTATCTACAAGATCTAGGATCCGAATCTCTCAGAAGAAAAAGGTAGATATCTTTTCCGAAATATTCTTTTCAATGAACTAATCGATATAAACCCAAGCTTATATTGCTGAATATCTTCCGAAAGTTTAGAAATCTCAGGCGGATAACTTCAATTTCAGTAACTCAGAGTTTGTCTACAAGCTCTTATTGGTATCAGTACTTGAAAATTAGAACATAATATAACCAACAATGGCGGCTCGTCTGGATCGGCAAAAAATATCGAGATATAAAGAATCGAAATTTTATTCATTGAAACCCATTCTGAATAATCGATTTCGATATTCAAATCTCCAATAATTCCGTCGATATCTTATATTTCCACTTGCGTCCCGGGGATCAGAGTCGGAACACCGGGACAAGTAATCCAAAAAAGAGATAGTCACTTGGATGGTACGCAGCGAGATTTTTGCTAATTTTACAAGTAGGCATACCAGTACGCGGGGTGAGTCTACAAGCTACAAAGTACAAGTCGGTTTTTTCACAAACAGCTAGTGAATCTATGCAGTTAGCTCCGTTAGCTGCTTGCAAAAACGCTTTGGAAAAAGTTGAACGGCCGGCGATGTCACACGTCACTCGCCGGCATTCCAACGATCTAGCTTAAAAATGGCGGAATTATTGAAGAGGTGTCAGCCAATCAGCTGTCAAATTGATCAAGATAATAAGTTAGGTTCGGAAAATATATATTACATTTTTTAATTCACTCTGAATTCAACCAAATTTATCGTACAAATTATTGGATTACAATGCTGTTTATGTTTATTATCTTGAACTTAGTTTCGAAATGAGAAATCTAATTGATATGAACCAAAACAAAATTCATATAACCCATATATAAGGAGTTTTGTTGATGCGAATAATAATCCAATAGTGGTTACTGATAATTTCTAAATTACTGATGCGATCAAAATTTAATCGTAATCGCAACTCCAACACTCAAGCAAAATATCGAAAAGAAATAAGTACCGAATACTTCCGTAACAACCTCAGGTCTTCTTTTTGTATAAGGACTGGAATTTTATTCCCTACACCTCTACTATAAATTCTCCAATTTCCTTCTGTTGACTGATAGGGAGACTTTTCTCCCTTCTGCATGTCACTTTTTTCTTTTCGGTTCTTTGAAAAAGGTATTTACTCTTATTTGTCTTTCTTATTGAAATTTTATTATCTTTCTTAATTCCTTATTCTCATGCTTTATCATCGTCGCTATTGTGTTATTTCTTTGTCTGTCAACTATTTCCTCAATTGTTTCAATTTTCAATTCTTGTCTGATTTGTTGATTGCTTAAATAACATGGGATGCCAACCGCTGTTCTGATTAATTTATTTAGTGTATTCTGCATCTGATTATTTTTATTGTCTCTCGTATTATACCAGTTTACTCCTGCATACGTAATGCTTGGTCTTAACACTATTTTTATTATCTTCAGCTTGTTTTCTAAGGAAGTTTACTTTTTGGATTGAGCAGCGGGAAGTCTCCGTGCAATTGCCTTGCTTTTTTCTGTTTTCTTCTGTCTGTTTGCTACACTTCATTCTCTCATCTAGAATTACTCCCAGATATTTTGCTTCCTTTTTCCATTCTATCGTCTGATTTTCTATTTTGTCGTTCCCTGCTCTCTCAATTTACTGTTATTCCTCTGATATAGATTGCAACTGTTCTCGTCGTATTCGCTTTGAATCTCCATTTCTGGAACTATTCTTTCAGTTTATCTAGCTCTATCTGTCATTGCCAAGTAATTGTTTTCCGAATTCTACTGTTATAGTAAATAGCGGGGTCATTTGCAAACTGGGCTATCTTGCATCTGCCATGTCTGAGTTGAACAGCAGTGGTCCTATCACCTATCCTTGGGGAATTCCGGCTCAAGTTATGTAATCGTCACCTGGTTCTATCGATATTCACTCTGAATTTTCTATTTTCCAGGTACAATTGTATTAAATTTCATGGAAATTTCATCAACTGCATTTTGTATGTTAGACCACATTTCATCAAATGCCTTTTCTATGTCCAAGTGCCTGTAGAGAGGTTCGTTTGCTCCCTATTTTTTGGGTTAGTCGTACCAGTTGGTGGATCGTTGTATGCTCTTTGCGAACACCAAACTTGTGATCTGGGACAACCGATCCGAATGGATTGATATTTATTTGGTTCATGTAAAATAACCAATGGAATGTTCATAGAAAATTTTAGGATCAATTCAACCCCCATTTAGGTCAATTAACCGACTGCAGTTAGATTATAATGAATCGCTTCTATTTTGTAACATAGTCAACATTATAAATAGTTAGTTATTGAGAATTATATCAAATCTGGCAACAACGCATCGATATGGTACCTGCAAATATGTTTAATACGATTCATTCAATGTAGAGACATAAATAAGATAGAAACAATAAATATAAAACTGCCTTATCAGTCATATGTGAATATCATTTAAAAACCTGAAGAAATCTCGCTCGACAACGTTACATGGTGTCAGGTGTAAAACACGATAAATTCATAAAACGTATTCAAGAAATTATTCATTTTGAAAATGGAGGGTTTGAGAACTCCAACTACAACGGATTTTTCTGGAAACATGTCAAATAATTGGTCCACGTGGATACAAAAATTGAACCTGTACATGAAAGCATCAGGAAAAGACAAAGAAGAGGATGAAAGTGTAAAAGTTGCGATACTTTTGCATTTAATTGGCGACGAGGGTATTGAAATCTATAATACATTCAAGCTAAGAAGTTCAGCGAAATTAGCAGATGTTATAGACAAATTCAAGAAATATTGTGAACCTAAAAAGAATTTGATTTACGAGAGATACAAATTCTTAAGCTGGAATCAAAAAGAGGGACAATCGTTGACGCAATATACATATATTAGAATTGAAAACCAAGGTAGCAACGTGCGAATATGAGAAGGACATGGGAATGGTGAGAGACAAGCTGATAATGGGGATTTGTGACAACCACCTTCGGGAAAAATTACTACAAATTGAAGATTTGACCATGGCAAAAGCAGAAGAAATTTGCCAAATTTTCGACACAAGTCGCAAGCAGACAACGGAAATGGGCAATAAAGGAATGGAAACGGCAATGGATGCAATCCAGGAATATTCTCGGAAAAATCGAGGAAACTTTGAGCGGAATAAGATAAGTAACTCAAATTTTAATAAAAAGAATCAGGTCCATTTCATTTGTAAAAGATGCAATTTGAATCATGAAAAAAATAAATGTCCAGCATATGGTAAAATATGTAGGTTTTGCAAGAAAATGAATCACTTTGAAATTTGTTGTATAAAAAAGAAGTTCCTTAAATTCAAGAAAAGAGAGGTCAATGAAATAAATGAAGAATTCATAGATTCCGATTCTAGTGATAATTTTTCGCTTGAAACTGTAAATATAATAGAGACAGAAAATGACATAGTTGAAAATATTTCTGAATTAAACATTATAAATGAAATAACTGAAAATGTTAAGATTAATGATAAAATTGTGTGTTTTAAGGTCGACACTGGAGCTCAATGTAATATTCTGCCTGCCAATGTTTTTCAAAGTCTGATAAAGAGCAAGAAAAGTGGTTCAGGGTTACAAATAAACAAAAATCAGAAAGTGAATTTGGTTGCTTACGGTGGAAGCAAGCTGGATGTAAGAGGATCCATACATATTAACTGTAATATAAGGAATAAGGTATACAATTTGAAATTTTTAATTGTAGAAGAGCAGGGTAAACCAATTTTAGGGTTAGAAACTAGTATGAAATGCAATTTAATTACAGTCGTCGATTCTGTTGGGGTCGGGTTTCCTGGGCAATTAAGAGCAATTTTCACAGAATATAAGTCTGTTTTTGAGGGCATTGGCACATTTCCAGGAAAACCACTGTGGCGGCTTCTCATAAAAGCTCCACATAGCAACAATAAACACAGCATTCGGTGGCCTAGAGGTTAAGTCTGTAGACTCATGAGATGCGACAACGTGCCGGGTTCGAGTCCCGGCGGCTCCCGATAATAATAAATTACCCAATCGTCTGTGAGACGGCACACACAAATAAACCAAGGTCACACTGATGAGTCGGGTGTGTGCCAGGGACGAAACGCAGAAGTAGGCATATGTGAAATCCTACACCACATAGATTAGTCTTGAGTCACAATAGCGTACCTATTGCACATGCCGCTCGCAGAATCCCTAGGAGTCTCTTTCCAGAATTTGTAAAATCTCTAGATAATCTGGAAAAACATGGCGTAATAGCTAAGCAGTCAGAACCCACTGAGCTAGATTCAGTCTGAATATGTGTAAGAATAAGCATGATTATAACTTGAGAGAGAGAAAAAAAATTAACTATAAAGAGTAGTATTTCTTTATTAATATGTACTCACATAATAGATGAACTAAGTCAGCTTAGGTAGACTAGAATTAGATAGTTAGGTATAATGTTAGTTATAGATTAGGTTGAATAGAATGAGATAATTATAGTGTATAAAAAAAAAATAAATAAAAAAATTAAGATATGACTTCAGCTTAAGGGGGAAAATGTAACATAGTCAACATTATAAATAGTTAGTTATTAAGAATTATATCAAATCTGGCAACAACGCATCGATATGGTACCTGCAAATATGTTTAATACGATTCATTCAATGTAGAGGCATAAATAAGATAAAAACAATAAATATAAAACTGCCTTATCAGTCATATGTGAATATCATTTAAAAACCTGAAGAAATCTCGCTCGACAACGTTACAATATAGGTACACAGTTCTGGTTAAAAGAGTCGTTTCTCTTTTCAGGACGGGTAGAATCTATTATGGCAACCCATTTATCAACACTTACTACTGGATTAGCCTCATTGACTATTAGACAATTATCTGAAGAAGGAAGAAGAGCTGTGATATCTACAAATACCGAGATATTGAAAAATGAAGAAAAACCGAAAATACCAGAACAGAATAAATAAAGTTACCCATGGTCAGTTATCGATTGTTTACAGGAAATTATCCGTATGTCAGAAAAAGGAAATCGTATTTGATAAGTAAGAAGAAAGACTTCATCCTTTCCTATTTCATTAACATTTTATTCAGTTCACAAATACGTCACCTCAAGGATCGCAAACATTTTTTTGGATCACATAGAATTTCATTCAAAGGAAGCGTTTTCGTCTATCTGAAGCGAAACAACATATTTCAAAATGGTCAACAGTTTGGAAATTAAATTCCGAAAAAAGTAAGAGACATAAAAATAATCTTAAAAGCATTGATAAACTCTCAGTTTCGTCAGTTCCGTGAAGTATCAATCACAAAAATATGCTTCATTGTAAGTTAAGTGGCACTGTCTACACAGAGCGGGTGTAATCAAGAATTGGAATCATCGGTCTCTCTGCAATAGTCTCTATTAGTGATGATGTCACACACCGCCATTCGAGTTGTCCTGTCAGTATTCGGAATTCAAACAAATGAATTGTCATTCAAATTAGTACGTTGTTGTTGAAAAAATTGACTTATTTGATCAATAAGATTATTTAAGGAACGATTTTACTATTGATTGATAAACAGAAGGAACGAGATTAATGCCAGTAAGTTTGAACATGAAAATCTGGGGAATGATACAGGATTCAAACTTACTGGTATCAATCTCGTTCCTTCTGTCTATCAATTAATACCTACTGAAGTCATTCCTTAAATACTTTTATTTATGGAAATAAGCCAATTCCTTCAACGACACCGTACTAATTTGAATGACAATTTATTTGTTTAGATTCCGAACAATGACAAGAGAACTAGAATGGCGGTGTGTGACGTCAACTAATAGAGTCAACTAATGACCTAAAATTCAGCACACGATTTATTCTGAACGATATTTTATTGTTTTTCAACTTGAAATTCCTTTTACAATATCTAGTCAATATTCACCAATCGAAATACAAAACTTGGATAATGATATCCAACAGGAACAAGAACATAAAATTCAAATTTACTATTATCAGTTTCAATCTGTTACATATTAAATTTTTTTTATGATATTGCATTTGATTCAATTCAATAAACTTGATCGATTTCTATTTCATTATTCATTTGCAGTTTTATTTTCTTAATCAGTTCAGCATGAATGATTAGCCAATACAAAAATTTAAAGACTTTTGTGTGAAAGTATTTTTAACATCAAATCTTATTTTTTAGGGTTTACATTATAAGTGGTGTTCCCTTAAAGGTGTTTCGGCACGTTTGCGCAGTTATAGCAATTGTAGAGCTTCTGAAGGTGTTTCGACACCCTTGGGCAATAATAGCTATTATGGATCTTCTGATAGTATATCGACTGTGGTGTCGCAAGCAAATAGCGAGGAAATAGAGAGATATGAACAGCCGACATGTTCAACACCAATTTCGTCAAGAACTCCATCGTTTTCGTTTTTGAAGTATGAAGAACCACCATGGGAACAGGAAGAGGATGAAAAATGTGAAAGATTACAACAATTGAGCATCGATGATAGGGAACATTAACGGCAAAGAGTTGTATATATTCACTCGCTCCGCTCGTCAAGGGGGGTGCATTATTGTAATTTTTTTTACCTTATATAGTTATATACAGTGATATCCAGTTACACCAAAAAACAATTTTTTCTCACTTCCTTTCAATATGTTCAACATGTTGTTTATTATATCTGATTTATAAAACTTTATCGATTTTCTTATTCCTCATTTCGTCCTCTATTTCCTCTATTTCTTTCCTCCTCTATCTCATCTTACTACTCTTCTCAAACCTTGCTATTCCAAAATCCTTTTCTTTTCCTTCCCTGCCTCTCTTCTTCACTTCACCTCACCTTTCGCTAGCCTATCTCTCTTCCCACCTCTTTGTTCCCTCTCTTCTTTACTTTTCCTCCATTTCCTATTTCTATTTATCTCATTTACCTCTCTCTCTTCTTCTTCACTTTTTCCCCCTCATGTTTGATTCTCTTCTCCAACCATTATACCTGAAAATGCAGATAAACCACAGCAACTCGTGAAGTAGTTTGGGTAAAGTTGGCGTCGGTTGAAAGTGTGGCAGCCCGAAAAGAGTTATTGATTATGATGTAACATAATAAATCAATGAAAAATAACATATTTCTATAAAACATACAGGAATAGAGATTTGGTTTTGTATTGTGCATTAGAAGAGATAGTTTTATTTCATTGCCCTTCTTCAGTTTTCGGCCGTATTTTTTAAAGAATTTCACATAAAGTACCTAAGTCAAATAAGAAGATCACTATGAAAGAGCCGAACGGACGAAGGATAAATTTTCATTTTAAGTGCCAATAATTTGATTGAAACGTATCTAGTACGACAACTTCGTAGTTTATATGGAGAACATGTGAAAAATTATGGTTTATGTATCATTAAAATGTATAGAGAACCCAATATTGAAAATTTTTCGGAAACCTTAAATTTTATGCATTCGTCATACATTCATCACTCCTTGTCTGACGGGAGTTACAGGACACTATAGCAGTAGCGGAACATAATTTGATTGATTTCGAAATTATCATTTCAGCTCAAAAATAGTTTACAATGTGATTAATTCATAAAATTTTTTCGTGTCTCAAAAGGGTCGATGTTTTTCCCAGTTTGATGATTCAGCTATTGTGAAGTTATGGAAAAAGGATTCCTGATAAAGCATTCAACAATCGAATGAGGACAATTGATATCGGGTGTGGTAGTCAAACTCTATATGATCTATCAAATCAGGATTATCCACGCCTATGACTCGCACACATAATCGGCTAGCTCGATTGTGATTTTCTAAACTTCCATCTCTCTTGTATTCGGGATCGAGCACAAATATTTACTTCCCGTTCCCTCTATCTATATTCTGAGGTTTGGTGCAATACTGGGCCACTATGGCTTGTTTATTATTGGGAAACGAATCTTATACTGCTATTCGCATGTAATGTTAATTATTTGGTACATGAGATGGGGTAGATATCAAAGTGATTCCACGCCACCGGCACAATTCGTAGAGTCAATTATTCGTCATGACAGTGAGAACAACATGGAGGACATCACTGCAGATATGTATTTCAGTTTATACACTACTCATTCTTCCAGAATTTATTCGTTTTCTTCATTGATTTTATTAAGTGAATGATAGGAAGAGTTAAATGTTCTGTTTTTATAATAAATACTCTCGTCTCAAGCCATTCTTTGTTTCCACTAATAATATGAGTTTGTTTATATCGTACACAAATGTGACCATCCAGTCTTCGTGAACCATTTACTGTATTTCAAGAAAATAGAAATGGTCATTAAAAAAAATATTTAATATTTCACTTGAATTCCTCTGACAGATATTCATCAAACGAGTAATCACACTTGGAGATCAGGAAGTACTTCAGGCGTTTTCCATAACATTTGCAGAGTTTGATCTCATCTGGGAGATGCACAAATGCGCTGTTATAGGTTTTTTTTCTAAAACAGTACTGCTGTGAGTCAAAGAATCATTAGAATCACACATAAATCTTTATCACCTCAAAATGACAGATTCCAATTCAGCCATACCGATAAAGGTTGGCAAATGTAGAACCGTAGTTCTGGCATCCTGATATCGTACTGTCGAGCTAAAAATTTCTTCATCACAATACCATAGGTACCTATACAGTGTGACCAATAGGGATGGCTGAAAATTTGCATATTGGAGTTTGAGACTATGATCTTTTTTCCTTGAATATTCTCAGATCTCTACAACGTCCGGTTATACCGGAAACAGACTAGGTGCTACTTCCTTGTTTTAAAAGGCACACCCAGTATATTATTGCATCATTAGATCGCTTTTTCAGATGACAATTTCGGCAATATGCCATACCTAGGGTGAAAACTCAATAGTTCATGAGTTAATGGGATTCTTATAAAAAAAAATGGTGTCGATGAGGACTCAAATTTTTCCGAATATTTCGGCAGAAAAAGCTTTTTTCGAAAATTTTTTTCTTTTTTTTCTATTCTGCAAATAAGTAGAATTATAAGACTGTTAGCGGACTGGACCAAAAATGTACAGGGTGTTCATAAGAAGATCATGAACTTGGACAACTCAAATTCATCAATACTCAAGATTTTCAAATTAGAACCTATATTTTTTATTATTTCATTCAATTCTACGTACAAAAATAGTCGGGACTACAGAAGCAAACCCTATATCTAAAATGAATACTTTAATAGTTATCGAGGAAAAACTTTAAATAAGGAAAAACCTCAATTTATAGTTATGAATGAAGTCACAGACTACTCCACACAGTTTTGTGGAGTAGTCTATGACTTCTGGAAAATACAGAAAACTGTGTTTTCCGAAAGTGACAGACTTCTCCCCAGCCTGACCCCGGAACATCTATTCATAATAAGAGTATACGATAATCCAAATTGTCAATGTGGAGAACACGATGATATCCCACATATTATTAAATTGTCAACTCAACAAGGAAAATTGTAATATATTGTATAAAAGATTATCCCAAATGGAAGTATGTTGCCCAATAAATGCGAATGACGTTGTTTTTAGCCAATCTATTCAAGTAATAGAAACATTAATTAATTTTTTGAAGTCCTCAAACCTGAAAATATAGTCAGCTGTAATTATTCTCTGGTACTAACATGTTATTGTAAATGTTATACCCTTGTGTATGTCAAATATCCTATCCAAACTTAGGAACGGGGTGGGAAGCAAGAAAGTGACAGGGTACATAATAGGGCTGGGAATCATGAATGAATGATTTCAATATGCGAATATTCATTGAATGATTATTCGAACAATTGCATTTTGCATTATTCGATTATTCATGAATATTCACTGAATAGTCGAATATTCACCGAATAGTTGAATAATCAATGACTACTTTTCTATTCATGAATAATCAATGACTACTTTTCTATTCATGAGTAATCAGTGAATAGTCGAGTATTCACTGAATAGTTGAATAATCAATGACTACTTTTCTATTCATGAATAATCAGTGAATATTTGAGTATTCAGTGGATAGTTTTCTATTCAGTGAGTAGTTGGATATTTATAAATCATTTGTGAAGTTACGAATGAAAGTTTGAATGATCACTATGCAGGAATTATTAAAACAAGGTTTTGTGATTTACTATGGACAAATTGTTTTATTAATATTGAAATTACTGGAAATTACATAATATATTGAAATTGATAGATACAATTGAATTAAAATTATTCATTCAATAGTAGAAACTGGTATTCATCCGAAGAAAAATTAATAAAATTGGGATTTCATCAATGACAAAATATAAAAATGGAATATAAGATTCTTGCATATGAGTTTAGCAATAAAGAGTTCTAATAAAAATAATATAAGATTCTACATTCGGAATCTAATGCCGTCTTTTTAATCGATTGGAAAGTTTTTTCATTTGAAAGCTTGCTTTCCTATTCCGTATGCATTGCCATTTCTAGACATTACTCTATTTCAGTGGTCAAATATTGTTTGATTCTAGATGGCGAACCGACGAATCTTTCTATTCTTTTAAATCTGAGGCCTTAAAGTAAAAAAGGAACACAAATCATGTTTTTTTGAAAATTTCGTATAATTGAACACGAAGTGTATTCTTGAAGGATTTAATGTTCTCAGAATCCGCTTGATCATTCTTTTTGTACCTCGTACCTGTAGACTTGTAATGGATCTATGTAGATTGTGTTGTCCCAGCGAAGGTTTTACTGCGTCTATTTAAGGATCTTTTGTATTTTGTACTTTGTCATGTAATAAAAATAATTTCTGCATTTACAAAACTACAATTTAATTTCTTATTTATTAATAGAACTATAATCGTAGCGCTGCCTTTTGAAAAATTCAATCACATCACATTTCTCTGAGCTTGACTTTTCTTTATTTTTTTGGCGAACGTCCAATTACGTTACTGTGGAAACGCGCAGATTTTATTGTTCATTAAAACATAAGTTTAATCACTGAATATTGACTGAATATTCATCGATTTATCACTGAATATTCATTGAATATTCACTGAATAATAAATGAATATTCAACGAATAGTTGAATATTCATGACTATTCATGAATAATCAAACATAAATGTTTGAATAATCGAATAAATTTAAGAATGAATATTCGAATACAAAACGGCGAAAAAGTCCCAGCCCTAGTACATAACCTCCGGTTAAGCCCAAAAACCCCGATAAAGGGGACATAGATAGAAGAAGAAGAAGAAAACTACTTCACACAGTTAGGAATTGCGATTTTTCTCACAAACCCCAAAATGCAAATTTTCATAACAAAATTATTATTAGTTTTCCATAAACGTCTAATAGGCCATCACGGTGAATCACCCTGTATTTTCCTGATCATACCTATATAGTTTCGACTCACAAGATTTTTCATCATATTTATATCTTTGAACGGAGATCTCCCTCAGGCATTCAATCGGAAACAATTTTGAAAACTCTGATTATTGTCTTCAAGAAATTAAGCAATCTTTTGAAAAATTTTGAATATGTTTTGTGGAATCCGAGACATTTCCCACTAAAAAAAAATCAGTGAATACAGTTATAAACAACTATGTCTCTCTTTTCGTTATATCTACCCCCAGTACTTTTATCATCATTACACCACTGACATCAATCCCTCATGAAAATAATATTCAAATGAAGAATGAATACTGAATCGGTATTTTTGATCTCAAAAGGCGTACACTGAGCCCACTGCATTTTCTATAACACATTGTCTTGATGTAATTCAAATAATTCACCACAACATTGACCAATTGAGGGAATTAATGTTCTTGAGACATTTTATGTCTTCAACATAATTAATACACATCAACTATATGATAGCAATTTGCAGGATAAACTTTTCATGCTTAGGGTCATTTTTCCTAGAATTGGTTGTCTCGGGCTCATAATGTGGTATCTAAGCACATCATTTTGGAAGACAATAGAGTGTTTTTCTGCTTTCCTAGAATTCGGCAATGATGGTCACGAAGCAATCGAGTGTTTTACGGAATAATAAAGTATGTATTATTTTTACTATTATTGTATTAATTGTAACTTTTTCTTCTCAAAACTAACTGAAATTCAACATTCATTAAATTGTCCTATTGAACCTCGTGAAAATAATAAACAAACGGGTGACGGAAATTTGATCGAAACAAAAATGATAGAAATTCATTTGAAAGAATTCTTTTGATCAAATTTATTTTGATTGGAAATACATATGATAGAAATGCTAATGATAGAAAATACAATTCATAGAAAAACTATTGGATAGACGATATACAGGGTGTCCCATAAGTGGCACGTCACAGTGACACCGGAGGTAGGTCAGCTAAAGAGGGACCTAACCAGCCTAACATGACCCCAGTAAAAGTTGCATGGTTTTCGAGTTATTACCAAATTACGTTTTTTAGTGAATTTTCACCTTTTTTAAAATTGTCAGGGTCAGAATTCTGCTGGAAAGCTCTCGAAGCTTATTTTTTTTGTTGTAATGGAATCTTAAATAGTTATTTAAGATGACATGAGTATGATTCTGTCAAAAAGTTATGTGGATTTCCGTAAATTAATGGATAAATCTTGATTTCAATTGCTAGAAAAACGAGAACTTCGACTTTGGACACCTGCTGTGAAAAAAAAATCCTTGAAACAAAACGATTAAGTAACATCAAAAAATTGGGCATTTTAGACAGATTTAGAAATGGTACAATACACGAATCTTATGCCCATAAAACTAGGTATTTTCATCATTTTACCGATGCCCTATGTAACTAATTTAAAACTATGCACCTCGCTAGCGGTCCCTAGAGAGAGACTTGTTCTGTCTCTCTTTATCTACTTGGTAAAGAAAGGGATGGATAGAGTGCTTTGTTCGATCGTGTAGCACGAGCAGCGATGGCCCTGCAAACCAAATCAGTTCGTTACCTTGCGTTTCGTGCGATCCCCGTGTTCTCCGTGTCTCTGTTTTCGTGTGTTCCTTAACTAAAATCGACTTGGCATTTCTCTGGACTCTGATTTACTCTTTATTTGTGGAATAAAGTGACAACTCGGCACTCTATCGGACACTGATTTGTGTATGCAACCATGGCGAATCACAAGTTTACTCATAGTGAGTACGCTGACATGCATTTAATCTACGGCGAAACCAGGCGTGTTTCAAATCGAGGCAATGTGAGTTACAATGCAAGATTGGCTGCAAGGTTGTACTTGGAACGATATCCGAATCGTAATCCTACCAACTACGAAGTCATTTTGAGAACTGCAAATGCTTATCGCGAGGGCAGACTACCAGGGATGAATAGCCGATCTGGAAGACCTCGAACGATTGACGACAACGTCGTTTTAGAAGAAGTGCGAGCGGAGCCAAGAACTTCAGTGCGAAATATTGAACGCCGTACTGGAGTCCCCAAATCCTCGGCACAACGAATTTTGAACAGGAACAAATACCATCCCTTCCACATTCAACGTGTACAAACTCTACAGCCGACTGATTATGCACCGCGTGTTGAATTTTGTCGAAAAATGATACAAAAGTGGAGAGAAAATCCCAACTTTTTTAATGAAGTGTTGTGGAGCGATGAATCGGCCTGCAGAAAGGACGGATACACCAACTTACATAATATCCATAGCTGGCAACGAGAAAACCCGCACGAAACAAGAGAAGACCGGTCCCAATACCAATTCAAAATCAATTTGTGGACGGGAATTTTTAACGGCCAAATAATAGGACCGGCCGAGTTTCCAGCTATTTTAAACGGGGCAAACTACCTGGAAATGCTTCAAAATGACCTGCCAGGATTATTGGAAGACGCGCCGCACCGTTGGCACTCAGGCAGAGGATGTGGTTCCAGCAAGATGGCTGCCCGGCACACTACGCTCGGCGGGTTCGCGAGCACCTCAGCAACACATTCCCCGACAGGTGAATTGGGCGATTAGGACCCATACTGTGGCCACCGCGATCCCCGGATTTGAATCCACTGGATTTTTTTTATTGGGGATGTTTAAAGGACAAAGTGTATGCAAAACCAATAAGAAGCGAGGAAGAATTGCGTGAACGCGTATTCGACGCAGCCCGGACCATATCGGAAATTAGTTTAAGAAAATTGAATCGTAATTTTATAAAACGGTGTCATTTATGCATTAGAGTCCGAGGGAAACAGTTTGAACATTTACTGTAAGTTAGATTTAAGAATTAAATAAAAAATCGAAAGTTAAGTCTGTTTTTAATTAATTTACCTTTTTTTTCAATAATATTCCTTTTTCGCTTCCCCTAATCCATCTTTTTCCCTATTGTGACTTTAACAAATAATAACAAAGCCCGGTATCAAATGTAATGTCATAGCAAGCGGCAAAATTACCTGATAGCGGGGTTCCTATTTTCAACTTAGTTAAGTAGGGCATCGGTAAAATGATGAAAATACCTAGTTTTATGGGCATAAGATTCGTGTATTGTACCATTTCTGAATCTGTCTAAAATGCCCAATTTTTTGATGTTACTTGCTCGTTTTGTTTCAAGGATTTTTTTTCACAGCAGGTGTCCAAAGTCGAAGTTCTCGTTTTGCTAGCAATTGAAATCAAGATTTATCCATTAATTTACGGAAATCCACAGAAACATTATGAAAATGGAGAATCTAACCTAACCTTATGTCACATTGACTGCCAAAATGTCGATTCAACATAGATTCACCTTATTCCAAGGGATGATTCGATGAGTTCAGAAAATACACAAATTGTCACTATAACATCCATAATGTGAAAATGACAACCATAATGTCAAAATAATAGTAATAATAATAATAAGTAACAGCTCGCCATTGGAGTTTACACTGCCCAAACCATTTTTGCCTATGACGCCAGGCCATAGCTTATTTTGCCTACCTACCCTTGCATTGGAATCCCCAAGTAGTAGTAGGCGATGATGTTTCGGGACCTGCGTCAGTGTAATCTCGAGCTGTTCGTAAAAGGTGTCTTTGGCTACGTGGTCTGGAGTCAGTGTTGGAGCATAGGCGCTGATTACAGTAACAAAGCCGTTGTCAGGTAGTTGGTACTCGAGTGTCATCAAGCGTTCCGAGATTCCCTGTGGTAGCTCAGGGACCAGATCGTTCGTCATGGCAAATCCCACTTCTTAGAGCTGACAGGAAGATCTCCGTTCGGCGTGATCTGAAGTGTCGGAGTTTTGAAGAGTTCGAACGTTCCAGGATGCAAAGTGGAAAGATTTCCTCTTAGATCGATGATTTTCTCGAGCGGACACCCTCCCCGGGAGATCCGAATGGGAGGGTATAACAGCTATAATGTCACAATGCCAGCCAAAATGATAATAATCATAATGATAACGGTCTGTATTAGGTGAAAGTTTAGCTATCAGAGCCGTATCTAGGTATTAATGCGCCTGTGGCATTATGTTAGACAGCGCCCCCCACTTTCGAAGATTTTTTTTCTTATGGTATTTTTTTTATTCATAATTTAAGTCATATAAAGTTTTACAATAATATACAATATAATATTATACAGGGTGTATATGAATAGTTGCGAAAAAATTCAGGGAGTAATTTCTTGTCAAAAAATAGGGTGGGTCTTTCATATAAACTTTTTTTGAGCCTTCCTCTCCTAAATTACAGCTCCCTAAAGATGGCTCCCGAAAAGTAGTTTTCAATTTGTGAAAAGTTTATAATTTTTTTTTTGTTCGATTCATATTATATTCGTACCATTTCTCAATAAAAATATCGTTTTGACATCCGCCAATTGGATAAATTTGAGGTCGAACAGAATTCCAACCTCCACAACCCTCCACAAGACCTTATTTGTTAAGAATGGATTAGTCTATGCAAAATTAATTTACTCATTGTAAAATATGAATAGAGAAAAAGTTATTGCGGAACAAGTTTGGAGGGCGGCTTTTTCTATCCCATGGAATCATAGAGGAAAACCACCAAAAATTTTTTCAAATACGTTCCCGAGCTCGCATGAAATGTCAGCTCAACTTCATTTTTGTGAATTCTTTAGTTTTCAAAAAAAACATCATTTCAAAACAATATTTATATTGAAAACTGGTACAAATATTGAATGAATATAACAAAAAAAAACAATTATTAACTTTTCACAAATTAAAAACTTCTTTCCGTGCGCTATCTTTAGGGGCCGTAACTAACCGGAAGGGAGCTCAAAAAAAAGTTTATTTGAAAGACCCACCCTATTATTTGAGAAGGAATCCTCCCCAAATTTTTTCGCAACTTATCATAAACACTTATAAAATTGTATCAAAGAAAAAGAAGCCGCACTCAAAAATAGATGGTACCGTTTGTCGAAGAAATACTGACAAGTTTGATGAAGCGCAAAAAACTCGTGAAAATAGGGGTAATAACACATGTTGACGCTCGACCGTAATAGGTATTCAAGATCTGAACGGGGCACCTTTGAACATGCCGACGCTCAACAGAAATATTTATGACTAGATAACTGCACGCTTGGACATAGCCATATTTATAGTATTTCTTCCCTCAAACTAGAGTTTGTTGATCCCTAGATCATTTTAGGCTTAGTACGCAAATTCTATGGAGGGCTAGCAATATTTTAAATGTTTCAAGATTCCTCGGCATTATTCGTTGCTTGGCATATATATGAACGAGTTGTGATCTTTGGAATTATTCCGCCAGGAGCTTCAATATTTTTTTCTTTTGATATTTTTGGGCGCCCCTATGGGCCTTGCGCCCGTGGCGAGTGCCACCTTTGCCACGCCCTAGATACGATACTGTTAGCTATAGCTATTTTTACACTTTTACCTAGATTAACATAGAAAATCATATCAATTAGCTGTCAAAATTTATGTAATTTCCTTAAAAAAATTAATTAGAATATTCCTACAGAAGGCTCATTCTCGTTTTAGTCCTTAGCAACTGCAAGCGAGACAAAAAGTAGAAAAAATGTTGTGATATTTAAAAAATTTTTCTATCCTTTCATTTATGTTTCTATCTAATGTATTATCTATCATAGAAAACCACTTGTTATTTCGATCAATTGGCGAGTCTACCAAATATATTTTCTATTCAAACCAGTTGTTTTCTCTACCATATACCATATATTTGTATCAAATGTATTTTATATCATGAAAAATTCGATCAAATGTGTTTTCCATCATAAGACATTCGATGAAATGTATTTCTATCATAAATCCTTTCTATCAGAAGGGTTCTATCAAATGTATTTCTATCATTCATGTTTCGACCTAATCGAGGACCTAAAATATCGTGTAAAATTCAAGATAATAGATAAAGATATATTGAGTCATACATGCATGTTATTGGGTATTTAGTCACTTATTTTTATGAAATGTGATTCTTTGAACATAACTAATTTATTGATGAATTTTTTTCAAGGTAATGGAAATAATGATATTATTTCATAAGTAATAATAATAATGTTTTTTCCATAAGTAATCAATATCCAAACCAAAATACACTCATTTTTTAATAACAGAAAACGTTGAAAGAAAATCGTGACGTACGAAATAAACAGAAAACAAAATTTCTCGAAAGTGAGCTCCCGCAGGATTAAACCTCATGTGAGAATTAAAACAAAAAAGTACGAGTTGTAAGATCCTGACGTAATTTCCATGAATTTTCAACATATGTAAATCTCATTATCTTCTCAGCTCTTCTCAATGAAAGTGAAGTGTCTGAAAATCTTATGCTTCTTGCTTCATTTCATTCTGTTCAGCACAAACATTATGCTTGAAAAAAAAATGGTTTTCAGTTTGTCACGATTTTAATCGCCGTTATCGAATGGACTAAAATATGTTCACTTTTTATCTATGTTTCTACACCCTGGATTATTCAATTCCTATGTGTTTCTTTCTATGGTATGAAAGCGCAGATACACATATGATAATAACAATTACGCTAATAATACTAAGTAATCTTTATTCCAAAGTAGAATCTGTGTATACAATCATACAAACAGCATTAAAAAAAAGAAAGAAAAAACATTTTTCCCACAACTGCTATGAAAAGTAGCGTATTCTTCATAGCTTACTCAATCTCAAAACTATGTATTGCTCATACTGTGGGAAATATTATTTCTTACGGCACTTTGCCCACACCTCACTTGGTAGACCGATGAAATTGAGCTTTCGAGTAGTTTCTATGGAAACGAAGACCATTTAGATTTGAATCAAGTTCATTACTTGAATCATTGAAATTTGTGCAGTTGTAGGAAAAGTATAGTGCTCAACATGTGGAGAAAGTCCTTTTCTCGCTCGTGTGTTTGCGGCACTCGCCTTTCAGGCTCGTGCCACAAACTCGCCAACTATACAATAACTGTCACGGGCGTAGCCAAGTTTCAGTTTCGAAAGGATTTCGAGACAAGGGCATATACAGAAGTGATGATAACAAATTTTTTTCTCATAAATAAATGAATGTTTGATTTTTCCCGTCATTATCATTGTGATTTTTGACGAACATCCGTGCTGAAACATGGCGTAGCTCACCTTTTTTTAATTCAATTAATGTTGATACTTTTCACAATTCTGGGGAGGGGGGTTAAAACCTCATAACACCCCCTGGCTACGCCCGTGAGCAGTGTGCAACGTAAAACTGTACGATTTACTTTGTCATAAACAAAGAAAATGATCAACAACCAAATACGGTAGCATATGTGAAGTAAATCTCACGGCGAATAACCAATAAGATAAAACATTTATTTGTTCCATAATTGTGTCGCAACTGATCATCAGTTCTTGGATTTGCCTTTGTTCTTCATGGAAATGAAGCGGTCGTAGGAGAAATTTCGATAGTCGTTATGAAGGAACCGTTTGATATTTTTGGATTCTGTTCTCATATTCGTGTTAGGTGTAGAAAAAAGTATAATCGTGAGAAATTTCATCAATTTCGGGTGAAATTTTTGTTTCGCTGTAGACATGTAAAAAAAGTTTTTGTTCGATTTTTGAAAAAAAAATTTCACAGGAATTCTTAGAAAAATAAGTTGATTCAAAAAATGAAATTCAACATGACCAACGAAAAAAAAATTGCAAACGTTGCAGGTTTTCCGATATTTTGAATTTATTCTTTATTTATTCTGAATTGAGTACTCAAAAATACTCTGATTTGACCAAAACTCGTAATTTCAAAGGTGATACATAACTGACCACACTCAATAGGATATTGGTCAGAAATGACGTTGTACACCCAGTATCTCGCTTATGCTTCGAAAACGGGGTATTAATCATTGGGCAAAACTGATTCTCCTGGTGTCATCCACATGGTTATATAGGTTTGTCCGGTATAAAATGAAACACCCTGTATGTGAAGAAAACATATTTTTGGAAATAATATATTATTTTGTAGATTGATTTTCACGTGGAAGGAATGAACTCATTTTCATGTTATTTGTACATAGTTTTCATGTACTATACGCGATATAACGTGAAATTTGTGGTATGTATCTTGTACAAAATAGGTAAATTATCTATCCAGGTGATATTGTCACTCATCTGCAGAGGGCTGTTATTCAATAATGCTTATGGAAAGACATCTACAGCCCATAAAACCTGATATTTTCCCTGAACATATTATGTATCAACCCGATTTCTGATGATTATAATAGAACAGGAACTTCCAAAGGAAGATTATCCTTTGCTATTGAAATTTTTTCACCACACTTCCTCAGTGACAAGGCATAAGAAAACCAAAAGCTCTTAAATGCAATTGTCACTTAACGTTAAATCCTTATTTTGACAAAACCAAGGCTTAATCTGCTGCAACCAATCCACCCAAGAAGAGGAAATAAGAAGTTACTGAAACATACAATTTTTTTGAGAATATATTTTCAAGTTGCATAATAGCTGCTGCATATCTTCTTAGATAAGTGCTCGGTACATGTTTGAAAAGATATTGATTAGTAGAGAAACGTTCCAAGAAATTTTCTCAGAAAACGCCACATTAACATTTTCAGTATGCAACCCAAAATGAAGTGCGTTGAGATCAGAGATTCACGACTGGTCTTGATTTTCAAGCTACTTGACTTGAGCTTGACTTGATTTCAAGTCATTCTCAATTCAAGTAGTAGTTTTTCAATCTCAAGTCAAGTCAAGTATTTATTTATTAAGTATACTTGAATCATATCGAGCAACTTGATTTTTAGCAGATTTATTGTGCATAAATGAACCGAAAATATGAACTGTTTTGAAATAGAAACATAAATTGAATCACTATAAATCATAACAAAATAGAAAAAATAAACACATAAAGTTTCTTAATATTGAGAAACCTTCAGGCTTAGTTTGAATTCATAATTTTCTATCCAGGATCTAAGACACATGGGGCAACTTACAGATTTGTCGCCTAACCTATTGCGGGTTTTCGTAACTGTAAGAGCAGCTCTGAGAAATTGTCTTTCAACAGGAGCTGAAGATGCTGGAGTTGAAAAAAATTCTTGAATATTGATAAACGAAACAAAACACTTGGCCATATGAGAAACGTATAGCCATTTTTTCAATCCATTTTTCTAGGAATTCCGATTTCTTAAAAAAGAATAGAAAATACCACCCTCCAATATTTGCCGCCCCTTTAGAGCGGGCCTTGAGGCTTCAAGTTCTTCTGCTGAGTTTTGATTTTAAAAAACGCTTGTACTTTCTGTTTTTTTTTCTTTGAGGTGATTAGGTAAAACAATCGGAGCATGCAGATGAAGCATTATTTTGAATACGAATGCGCCCACGCCCATCCCTAGTCAATTTGATATAAAAAATCATATGTAAAATTAAATAAATTTATTCAATATATAGGTACTTCTAGAAAATCGAATTTTTCGGAAAAAGTAGAAAATGTTGCCCTCCAATATTTCCCGTTCGGCGAATTCGTTTTGTTTTTTCCTGAGAAAAAATTCCATTATTTTTAGTTTTTTATATCAATACATATACAGGGTGTCCGGGGAATAACTGTACATACTCTTACCAGAGATAGAGTTGGACTAGCTGATTACTGATTGACTGTAAAAAATTAATTTCTGAATTTCCCTAGAAAGATACAGGGTGATTTTCCAACTTCATGGAAATACTTAGACCATCATAAAATCCAAACTTATTGACGAATAGTATTGAAACTTGGGAGATTATTGGTACATGCTAAGGTCGACTCAGAACGATATCAATTATTTCATTATTCCAGGGCCGGACTCATTAATCTTCATTTAAAGTGTTCAGGGTAAAAAAAACACTTTGTATTTCGAATTACAAATAATTGTTTCGCTTTTTAGAAAGAAGCTAAATTATGCTTCAATTTGCGGTATCGCTTAAAGTTGTCACATCAACAATTATTTTTTCATGAATTTTTGAATTTGGATAAAGTTCGAAAAATTGAATTTTTCACCATGAAGAGAACTGAAAATCTCATGTTTGAATATAAAATGCGAAAGTATTAGTAGAAAATTTTCAAAAAAGTTCAGAGCTTCAATAAGATCATTCGATAACGAAACAAAAACAAATGAAACAAACTAAAATACATTGAAGAGTACCTAATAAAAACGAAAATAGGAACGAATGAATTGCAGAGTCAACGTTATTTCAGAAGTGGTTCGAAATGAAAACCATTAGCTTGTATACATTTCTCTTGCCGAATGTTCAAATTGGCTACAGCCTTGCGAATCATATCGCCATTATTTCTTAAAATATCGCAACAGTTGATAATTCTGTTCATCAGTTGTTCTCTTGACTGGATTTCTTCAGAATATACCATATCCTTCAATTTTCCCCATAAAAAATAATCTAGCGGGTTGAAATCTGGAGATCGAGGAGGCCATGGAATAGGTCCTCCTCGACCTATCCACCTATTTGGATAGGTATTGTCGAGGTAACTTCTCACTTCCAAACCAAAATGAGGTCCAGCTCCATCATGCTGGAAATAAATTCCTCTAATATTTATTCCTTGTTGCATGCCGGGTAAAATATTTTGTAAGAAATCTAGATAAATCGCACTCGTAAGGCGACCGTCAAAAAAATGAGGCCCAATCAAATGTTTGTTTATCACAGCACACCAAACATTTACTGAAAATTTATGTTGTGAATTTCTCAGTCTTATACTGTGTGGATTATTTTCGGCCCAAATATGCGAGTTATGAATATTGAACACACCGTCTCTGGTGAATTGAGCCTCATCACTGAATATTGTTCTGTACAAAGTGACTCTGTGATTTGCTATCCAATGTGCAAAATTCAGTCTTAAGACATTATCGCCAGGTTCCAATCGTTGTACCTGTTGTATGTGGTATGGGTACATATTTTCCTCTTTGATTATTCTGTGCACCTTATGCTTCGGCAAATGTAATTGTGCACTTACTCTCCTTATACTAGTTGAAGGTTGTGCTTGAATTAATTGGAGTACTTCATCACTTCTTTCTAGATTCCTTTGGCGATCCTTCTTCCTATCTGGCACTCTACCATATTGCGCTATACAACTAAATACTGCAGAAAATGTTTGGTGATTGGGAATTCTGCGCGACGGAAATCTCAGACGATACTCTCTCACAGCAGCTCGACTATTTCCCTCACATTTACCATACACGAACATCATATCAGCATATTCTCTATTTGTGAAATTGGCCATTTTGATAATTTTTTTTTTTTTTAAGAAAATCTATTATTTATTCTCGAACTCCGCAAGATGACAAATCCTGTTCAGGTAAATAAATTAAAATTTTCGAACTTTATCCAAATTCAAAAATTCATAAAAAAATAATTGTTGATGTGACAACTTTAAGCGATACCGCAAATTGAAGCATAATTTAGCTTCTTTCTAAAAAGCGAATCAATTATTTGTAATTCGAAATACAAAGTGTTTTTTTTTACCCTGAACACTTTAAATGAAGATTAATGAGTCCGGCCCTGGAATAATGAAATAATTGATATCGTTCTGAGTCGACCTTAGCATGTACCAATAATCTCCCAAGTTTCAATACTATTCGTCAATAAGTTTGGATTTTATGATGGTCTAAGTATTTCCATGAAGTTGGAAAATCACCCTGTATCTTTCTAGGGAATTCCAGAAATTAATTTTTTACAGTCAATCAGTAATCAGCTAGTCCAACTCTATCTCTGGTAAGAGTATGTACAGTTATTCCCCGGACACCCTGTATATGTATACATATTTTATATGTGTACATATGTGTAATACATATATATGTATAATGTGATTAAATAAATCTTTCCGATTGGAATAAAAACAGCTGTGTTTCTCTGTAAATAACAAAGCTTTTATTATTATATACACTATGTACATTTACATACATCATCTAGAATATTAACCCTACCTGTAAATAACAAAGAAACAACATTCAATGTTCTTATTTACTAGGTTGTCTTTAGATAACTTTTACAATATTGCAACTCACTCAATATCTAAAATCAAGTCAAGTCAAGCTCAAGTATGTAATTTTTCACGAAGTTGCGATTATTCGTAATGTTAAATTGCATTATGGTTCTATGGAAGGAAATAATTTTCGAAATATAGCTTTTCCATGATATTATAAATCTTCACTGAAGATAAAATTCTATTCACACCTCCCAGTTTCTTTATTATGACACTTCATTAAAATAGCAGAAATTCGAAGAACCCAATACTTAAATATAATTAAACGCCCACTTATGAATACTTGATCATTTAGAAATATAAGAGTATTCCTCATACTTCATCGTATAATACGCCGTTTTCTAGTAATTTTATTTGAAAAAAATTTTATGTGAAATTCAAAAAAATGTGTACTTTGGCTTCATGCAACTCTGTTCTTTTGAATATTTTTTGCCTAAAATGAACAAGTTTGTGGGATGAAAATTAATAATTATCTAATAAAACTTGAAGAACGTGTTGTATTTGAGTAGATTGATTTTTCAAGAATTTAAATGTAAAATATCTTCTTAGGTTATGGCACTTAATAAATTCGTGTTCATTTTTCGATAAACTCAGCACTTCAAGCTGTCATTAATGACAAATTCGAAGTAAAATTTGCGTTGTAGTGAAGAAGTTCGTATAATCAAAATATATTGTCTATGCTCCAGTTGGTATTCGTTACGATTATATGATGAATAATTTCAATAACAATAATCAAAGCACTGCATTTTAATAATTCAATGACATTTCACTGAGCTTGACTTTCATTTTTTTGGCGAACGTCCAAGAATATTACTATAGAACTGATCCTGATATGGCAGGAGGCGAAACACCAAATCGATTATCCCACGTCGTCAAGTTGTATATCCATATCAAATGGAGAAATGGAGTAGATAAGGCTGGACCAGCTGGCTCAAATAGAAGAAAAAAAGAAACAGAAGGTGGCCGAGAAGCGAGCGGATCGTGAGTTCGACTATTACTTGAACAGGACGTAGAAGAGAGTTTGACATAAACGACCCGCAAGGGATAGAAGATATCCCTGCTCGTATCCACGATGACGACCCTAGATTAGGTCCGTCTTCTGCTCAGAAGTTCGAGGGGAAGGACCTGGTCAGTGCGCAAGGGTTGCGTACCCATCGGGAACAGATTGAATCGTGGCTGGATCAGCAGATGCAGTAGAAGGAGGCGGCCCAGAAGGAGCAAAAAGCGGCCGAGGAGGCCTACAAGGCGGCCATGGTGGCCAGAGACGAGAGGGCGCTGCAGCTGAAACGGATGGAGATGGAGTGCTGCAAGAGGCTGTATGAGGTCAACCGGAGGTTCAACGCGGCGCTGGCAGCGGAAAAAGACTTCGAAGAGAAGGTGCTTATGAAGCAGACGACAGATCTATAACACCATGACCAGCGACATGATGGCGGAGAATCCGGAAAGAGCAATCAGCAACCTTGGCCCAGGCAGAAAAATCTCCTCTCGGTACAAGGGCATGTACTGATTCTTTTGGTTCATCAGAACATTAGTTATACAATCGGTTCTAATATCATAAGAGCATAGAAAATATTGGATTAAACACCGCAATCTTTCTAGTTTTACGATAAATATTAATGTGCATAATTAATGATTGATAAATATTGATAATAAAATTTGCAATTGATTGCCTCGGCTGAATTCTTAGTTCCTCTACGCTCGGCTATGTATGTATCAGCCGCGGCAGTCAATCTACTACTTTGCTGCCTAGTAAGTCAAAATTATATTTTTTGGGAAAAGTATCGAACAAACCATTAGTTACATGAATATTCTCTAATAATTTCTGCCATGTAGGAACATGAAAAAGGTGTAGACTCCTTTGATTATCTGAAATTAAAAATGGTTTTCTGTGTTGATGGAAACTTACGGTTTTGATTTAATTCATAGGATGTTTCGAATTGAATTACCGATACTTAAAGATGTGAATCCTCAGGAACTTTCAAGAAGGAAAGTTTTCATAAACCCCTCTAACTTTTGAAATTCAGGATATTCAAGTTTCAAATCCAAAACATTTTATCATCACAACGTTCGTCGAATGCAAAAATTTAAAATCTTATTTGAATGAATGAGGATGAAAAGAATTATTTCATTTTGAGGAAGAGGCAGAGATATGCATAAATTTTTTCATATCTAAAAAATTGAAAAAAAATTGAGAAATGGCCATTGATGCTCGTATGACATGCGTCAAATTCCATAAAAATATCTTCCAAATTGTTGGAATTATGATGGAAAAACTTTTTTTTAACACTCCCTCTTACTCAACAGTTGAAACGGCTTGCTTACGAGATAAACTTTTCTTCTTGGAATAATCTAACCACCCGTTTACATCCTGGGTGAGCATCTCATGTTGAAACGCCCGGTACATTCACTCACCTCTGAAAATCGGTACATATTCAATATGGGAAATGGTTGAAATTTGAAATGAACAGGCATATTCATTTGTATATGAAAAAGCTTGAAAGTACTTCTTAACTCAGGGTTCAGGTCGTACCAGTTTAAGTTGTATATTTCTCTCCTGAGTGAAGTCATCTGCAATTGAAAATATCTCCGAATGTATTCTTTATTTTCTGAAAAATTGGTATATTTAAAATATTTGACGAAGTAAAGAGATATTCGAGAAATTAATCAATGTTTTCTGATGAAATTGAATTGTCCCACAGCATGATTTTGCTGCCTAATTAAAAAAATAAATATATTTCTTCATTACTTATATATTATATGTTATCCTATCATTCAGAAGACGCATATCTGAAGTTGAGATTTTGATATGAAACAATAATAAATGTTGGGCTGATCGCATAAAAAACTACTATTATAATTATCAACAAAAAATAAAATGGAATTTGTTGTCGAAAACGATAGTTTTAAGTTGGTAGAGATTAATGGTCTCTGTAAGCGGTATGGTACCAAAAACTTTACCTTTATGGTTTGACTCGTAATGTTGAACGGGTTGGGCCTGTCTTGATTCCGGATTGTCTAATGCTTTGTGCACAGCACTTTCACTGACAGGTTTATCATTCACAGTAAAATGCAGTTGGAAAAAGAAGAAAGCCTTTGCATAAAGAATAGCGACAAAATATAGCAGCGAGAAGTAAACGATAGTTAAGTAGCGATTGCGATTCAACATAATATGACACGCGCCGAGTGAACAAGTATTCGTGATGTGCTCCAGAAATTTGTTAATTCAAAATTATAAAAAGGTATCAAGTCATAATTTCCGGTAGAAAATGGCTCCGACTAGTGCTCAACAGGAGAAGTCCGAGTTGAAACAACTAATTAAAGAATCAATCATGGAAATATTTACCGATGATGATTATCTTGCGAATTTGTTCTAGTCGATAAACGACAAATTCGAGAACCACAAGAGAGAAACGGAAGAAGTTGTACGGAATTTAAAAGTCAAAATCAACTTTCTTGAGGGAAAGTTGGACAGAAGAGAACAAATTCAAAAAATGAATAATATTTGTGTACATGGAATTCCCGATGAAAAAGTGGAAAACATCTTGAATAAGGCTGTTGACATTTTCAAGTGTTCGCTTCCCAACATATCTGTCACCGATATACAGGTTCATCGGATTAGGAAGGAGGTAAAGGATGGTCAAAATCGACCAGTAATTGTTAAATTTCGAAATAATGAGGATAAATCATTCGCATATGGAATACAGTTCGAGATAGTTGTATATTTTCCGGCTCTCCATTGTTTTGATAGTTCTGGTTATCTTTATTTCGCAAAAATTATTGATAGTGAAATATAATCGCTTTTTGATTGTATACAGCCGTTGGAATATGTTTTTGAAGTTGACTTTTACGAATCTGAAAATTTAAAATGGTTTTAACATCCCAACAACAATCTGACGTCCGTGATATCATCAATGCATCTTTAATGGATGATAATTTCTTATCAAGACTCGCTGAATGTGTTGCTAGTGAGGTGATTGAAAAACTTAACAGAGAGATTGAATGTTTGTATACGAAATCAGCTGAAATTGAATCCGAGGTCGTTAAACTCAGGAGCGAGAACATCAACCTCAAAAATCGTTTGAATAATTTGGAACAAAAGCAGAAATCTAAGGCCGCACCTACATTAGGTCCGCATTTCTTCCGATCCGATCCGATCCGACGTTGTCCGATGGTCGGACGACGTCGGAAGAAAAACAAACACCTTTATTTTAATGTTAGTGCCTACAATTGAAACGAAGCTTCCGAATTCTCGATTCCCGACGATTCACGACACTATCCAATTTGACGGCCGATTAGTTGTAGGCACTAACATTAAGATAAAGGTGTTTGTTTTTCTTCCGACGTCGTCCGACCATCGGACAACATCGGATCGGATCGGATCGGGAGAAATGCGGACCTAATGTAGGTGCGGCCTAAGACGCTTAGGATCACTGGAATTTCACCTGTGAATAATGAAAATGCTCAAATATTAGTCCAGAGAAAGTTGAGTGAGCAGTTGAAATTAACAAAAAATGCTTTTGAAATTGACCAATGTTATAGAATAAGATCAGTTGGGGGTAAGTCGGGTATGAAACCCCTTTTAGTAACTTTTACTACTTCTACTGGTCGTGATGTCGTATATAGAAATAAATCTAAGCTCAAAGGGACTGGTATTTTTATAACTGAAGATCTCACAAAGGAAAACTATAATTTGCTTAATATTTCTAAGACGAAATTTGAGTTTAAGAACGTGTGGACGTCGGAGGGAAGAATTTTTGCACGGGTTGATGATAAGATACACAGAATTCGGAATATGGATGATTTGCAGGGGTGCGAGGAGGTGCATTCGGAAAAATAAGTGCAGGACTTGACTCTCACATAAATTTCTTTCTTTTTTTTACATACATTTTTTTAGGTATTAAATTAATTAATTAATAATTAATAGTCATAGTTATATTATTTTTTTTTTCTTTCTTTATATTTGTTCTGATTAAATTTGGATGTCTGATTTAAACTGTGCTCTTTTGAATGTTAGATCATTGATATCAAATTTTGTAGAATTACGCGATACTCTTGAGTTATATAGTTTTGATTTATTGGCTCTTACTGAGACTTGGTTGAGGGATGATCCAGATGAGTCTATTTTTATTGATGGATATCGGTTTGTGAGAAATGATAGGCTTACTCGGGGAGGAGGTACGGGTATATACGTGAAGGATGGAATTAATTATGAGGTTCTGAATTTCCAACTTAAACTAGAAAATACTTCTATTATGGTGACAGTTAATAAGGTTAAAATTTTATATTGTGTTATTTATAAACCTCCTAAAGTTGATAATAAGATTAATTTACAATTGCTGCTTGATGACATTGAGGATGTAATGCTCAAGTCTGTAGCAGTCGTTGATAAAGTTATTTTAATAGGTGATATGAATGTTGATTATCTGAAGGGTGATAGTCCTGATTGTCTTTCTTATATTAATACATTAAACAACTTTGGTTTAACGCAGATGGTGAGTCAGTCAACTCGAAAGGATGCTCTTCTTGATCATGTCGTTACCAACGTACCGGATATTGTGCACACGGTTGATGTTGTTGATTATCATTATAGTGATCATGATTTGGTTAGATTCTCTGTTTCTATGGATGGTCATAGTTGCTGTCCCAAATTTGTGTCATATAGGGGTTTCAGAAAATTTTCATTGAATTCTTTTCAGAGAGTTTTGGAGCTGTCTACCTTAGGTGATATTTTGAAGACTAATGATATAGATGAGAAGGTAAAAATCCTGAATAATGTTCTGGTTGACTTATTTGACAGACACGCCCCACTAGTTTCACGTCGCATAACGAAACCGCCGGCTCCTTGGCTATCTGCTGAGATCGAGGAATACATGAAGTCTAGAGACAGAGCTAAGGCAAAGTTTAGAAAATCGAAACGGGAATCTGACTGGGTAGGGTATAAAAAACTGCGCAAATTGACTACTCTGAAAATTCGTAAAGCTAAAAATGAATATTTTTCTACTATTTTTCGAACTCAGAATGGAAGAGATTTATGGAAGCAACTCAGATGTATGAATGTGGGTAGAAAGCCTAGTACTGATATTCCGTGTAGTCTCTCTGATCCCGATGAATTGGATAACTTTTTTGTTCATTCCATACCAGATAAGCTGGATAATTCATCGGATAGATTTCTCAGGTACTACTCTTCTGACACTTTCTGCGAATTTGAGGAGAAAACATCTTTTTCATTGGTCGACGAGGCATTAATTGATAAATATTTGCATGATATCAGGTCGAATGCTTCGGGTTCGGATAATTTGAGCATTTCATTGCTAAAGTTGTGTTGTCCTTTCATTCTGAAGTATCTTGTAAATATAATGAATAGCTGCATCTTAAGTAGATATTATCCTTTGGCTTGGAAAAATTCTATAGTTTTACCAATACCTAAGAGGCGGAATGTTGAACATTTTAGTGATCTACGTCCAATTAGCATTTTGCCTGCTGCCTCTAAAATATTCGAGAAGGTTTTGTATTACCAGATTATTGAACATCTAAATGAGTTTGAGGTACTTCCGGAATGTCAGTCAGGTTTTCGTAGTGGATTCAGTTGCATGACTGCTCTCCTCAAAATAAGTGATGATATTATAAAGAATTCTGATAATGGACTTGTAACAGCGTTAGTCTTGTTAGATTATTCTAAGGCATTTGATACGATCTCTCATAAGTTATTACTTGCCGTGTTGTCTTTCGTAGTATTCTCTGATGATGCAGTAGCATTGTTTCGGAGTTACCTTTCTTTCAGAAGTCAGCGTGTCAAAATCAATGGTTCTCTGTCTGATCCTTTGCCTATATCCATAGGGGTGCCACAGGGTTCCCTCCTGGGTCCTCTGCTTTTCATCATCTATACTCACATGTTTTGGAGTTTCCTTCAATTCTGTAATGCCCATTTTTATGCTGATGACACTCAGTTCTATCTCAGTTTTGATGCTGGTGATGTTGACGAAGGGGTCAGGAAGTTGAATCATGACCTTGCGACCATCCAGGAGATATCTGAGCAACACAACCTTTCGATTAACCCCAGTAAATCTTGTGCAATACTTTTCGGTAATGAGTCTGTATGTGATAGGTTAAGTGAGAATATCCATTTTTTCATTGGTGGTGATGAGATTCCTATTGTAAAGAGTGTTGGTAACCTGGGTTTGATAATGGACAATTCTTTTCGTTTCAGGTTACATATCGCAGGATGTATTAGGCGCTCGCTGTATGCCTTGAGGCTTATCTATCCTCACCGCTCTATTTTGCCTGTTGAGGTAAAGAGGACAGTTTGTGATTCCTTGGTATTGTCCAACTTCAATTATTGCTCACAGGTTTTTTTTTTCCTGTTTGGATCAAGTGACCTTGAACTCTATCCAGAGAATTCAAAATTCTTGCTTGAGATTCATATATGGAATTCGAAAGTTTGATCATATAAGTCATAAATTGGTGGATGTCAGGTGGTTGAACATGCGTAACAGATTTCTGGTGGGAGCTTTAGTCTGTTACCACCGTATTCTATTGTCTAAAAAACCATCGTATCTGTATCGAAAGATAACATTCAGGTCTGATGTACATAATCTCAACACACGTAGTAGAGGACTTATATCCCCTCCTCATAGGCTGTCACTATTTGAAAGATCTTTTAGTTTTTCCATTTATAGATTTTATAACAGATATATTTGTAATTCATTTGTAGATTTGTCTGTGTCATCTTTCAGAGCTAAAGTCAGGGATGTAGTTTATACATCCCTTTTTTTTTGACATTTATGAATCACTTATAATTAAATTTTGAAATCAGAAAGTTATTGAAATTTTTTTTTGTGTTACGTTATTTTTTTTTTCTTTTTCAATCATTATTGTCTCGAGATGTATAAAGCTTTTTTTCATATATTTTTCGTCAGGGTTTGAGTGGAAGAGCAGGGGTGTATGGCTTCATCACCATCTGAACTCCGCCCTGTGATTGATTTTTTCTGATGTTTTTTTTTGGAATTGTAATATTTTTTATTCTCTTCAATAAAGGCATTATTATTATTATTCGACTTTTGCCTATACGCGTAGGATTTTTCCTCGCCGTCGGCTTCTCACTCCTCGCTAAGAGGAACATTCACTCAATCCCAGATATTTAAAATATCAGAAGGGCTGAGCTCGGTCGTGTCCGGTCCTTGTGGTCCCCCTGGTTCTCGTCGAACTTCTGGTCCTCTTACACGCGATCCTTGGACCTGTCCTTCGCTTCCTAGGAATTTTCTCACCGTCCTTGCAGTACCTAAAAGAACAGCTTTTTGCATTATATTACATATATACTCACTAAGTCCTAGTTGCTTGATATTTCTCTTGAGATTTTTGGGTACTATTCCTGTTGTTGAGATGATAATTGGAATAGTTCTCGTTGATATCATTCCCCACTGGCGCTTTATCTGAAATTCGAGGTCCCTATATTTTGAAATTTTTTCGACCTCTTTTTGACGCATGTTGTTGTTATTAGGTATTGCTACGTCGATGAGTATTGCTGCCTTTTGTTGTTTATCAACTAGCAATATATCTGGCCTGTTGTGAGGGACTGTTTTATCAGTCAAAACTGTACGATCCCAGTACAGTTTATAGCGTTCGTTTTCCAGGATGGTTTCCGGTCGGTACTTGTAGTATGGCACTTTTTCAGAATTAATTAGTGTTAATTTAGTTGCCATTTCTTGGTGTAGTATCTTTCCTACTGCATCGTGTCTCTCTTTATATTCATTTCCTGCAAACATTTGACATCCTCCCGTGATATGTTGGATTGTCTCGTTCGTTGGACAACCATAACGGCATCGATCGTCAGTAATAGTTCGATCCTTTATGATATGTTTGCAGTAATTTTTTGTTGAGATCACTTGATCTTGGATGGCTAAAAGAAATCCTTCCGTTTCTGGATACAACGCACCTGATGTGAGCCAATAGTTCGACGCTTCAATGTCGACATGATCCTGGTTCACCTCGTTGAAATGTCGTCGTCGTTATTATTATTATTATTATTATTATTATTATTATTATTATTAAAATGAGTCTTGAACAACCTCAAGAAGTTTAAAGATAGGAAAGTGTTCATCTGCGAGGATCTAACAAGAAATCGACTCGAGTTGATGAATGAAACGAGAACTGTCTTTGGAAGGGCTAATGTATGGTCGTTCAATGGTGTTATTTTTGCGAATATCAATGGAGCTGTGAAGAAGATAAGAAACTATGAGGAGCTGAATAGTCTAAAATAATCTGGGTACGAAAAGTCGAAATTATTTTACCTTGTTTGAAAAATTTGAAACTCTGTGGTACTCAGAATAAGAGAGTTAGGCGAAACATATGTTATATTTTCGAAATCAAGGGAAAAAGAGCTAGTCAAATATAGAAACATATACAGGGTGTTCCATTTGAAAAAATTAAGTTGCAATCAATATGTTGCCCACCCTGTATATATTTCATTTTTTGATGTCATTTTAAATAACACCTGTCGATTTCGTGAAACTTTTGTGGAAATCATTTTTTTGTACCTCTTTTAGTAACAAAGTTAGAAGGGGGATCAAATTATAGTGGAAAGCTGGTACGTGAACATTTTCTTTACCACAATAATTAATTCATAATAAAAATTCAAATCTATGCTTGGCACGGTCATTCAGGTTGATCAATAAACATTTTCTTATGAGTGAATTTTTTTTAGTTCAATAACTCTTAAATAATAATAATCCAACAAATTGACTTTTTCTATTTTTGTGAATATCGGATCACCCTGTACGTTAATATCATGATTTTTAATTAATTCATTCATGATCAAAATTCTAAAACTCTGCTTGGCACCCTCACGGTCAGCTAATCCGTTAAAATGTGGACCAGATGGTGGTGAAAATTTGAAATCAACAAATTCATGTTGTGCTGCCGTTTGGATGAGTTTTAATTGTTTACTAACTCCAACAAAATTTATTGCGTTGTCACAAAAAATGATATGACTTCCTCCTCGTCTTGCGATGAAAGGCTGCAAAGCAAAAAGAAATTTTTCTGACGACAAATCGCTAGCTAATTCAATGTGAATAGCCTTTGTATTTGTAACAAGGCATTAAAAACACACATATGTAAGCTTTGCAGGCTTTGACACCACTATGATGGGTTAAAGCTATGTCGTCTTCCGAAATCAACAGCAGAATTTAGAAAAGCTTTAGATTGCGTGAGTCGACTTCCTGGTAGTGAAGCCATAGGAGGTTCTTTTTCCTGTGTTAGCCCATCGAGGCCACCTTGAAAGGTTCGACTTTCAATGAATGATTTTCATGACCTTCCTATTGTCAGGCGACAGATACTGACTTAATTCTTGCTAGATATTAAACCTCTATTGGCAGGGAACTGATCTTATGTACACTGCGCTTGAAAACATCACTTTTCGTCATGATGCTTACGATAGTTACAATATTGTTCCCTACTGGTTGAAGATCCATAATTAATCTCAAACGCCCTTTTAGATTTTCCTCGTTCAATATAACTAATATTCCGATTTTCAAACTCTGGACATTGTCAATCTTCAATGAATGTCCTTGCTTTAGAGATGTCAGATATTCCGAAGATCAACGTTTTCATAAATATTGTGCATTATGCTGTAATCTTTCATAAAACTTCAAAAGTTTAGAGGGAATTTCTGTGCAGTCCCTTTGGGGTACAGCCATCAATGAGTCACCCACAAGGAAATGTGCAGGTGTAAGGGGATAGGTCATTAGGATCGAAAGGCAATGAGGTAATAGGACGTGAGTTGAGTGCAGTTTCAATTTGACAAATAACTTTTTTTGCAACTCAATCTAAATGATATTTTGCAGATTTGACAGCCACCACCCAAAGTCCCCCCTTGATGTGGTGAGGCGGGTGGTATTATCATGCATTGCGTAATTAATTGGGCCTGAAACGATCCAACCCAGTTCGGTATTCTGTATTGTGGGGCAGTTATAATTGATTTTAATATGTCCAGAGCATTAGACATCGAAAAATACATCAGCACCCAACAATACATCAATAGAACCGGATTTGTAAAAGGAATCGTCAACTAGGGTAATGTTATCTGGCAGATTTAAGTTTGAAATATCTGAAGAATTTTGAGGCATATGATTATAATTTTATCAACAACTGAAAGTGTCTTTAGTTTATATTGATATTTTCGATTATTTGAAATCAAAGATGTCTCTAATCTCCCTTTGAGTATGACTTGTGAAACCATTTACACCAATAACTGGGAAATTGATTTTAGAAACTTCGAGATTAACCCTTCGCTAGGCGCGCGTTCTACGATCGTTGACCACCACTATTCCAATGGTGATATCTTTTTAATTTCATTGATCGTATAGGCCTGGCTCTTAGTAGCTGTCGATTATACCTCCTTCTAACGATTAAGTATGCAATGAGCTATAAGAAATATTTTTGGTGAAGTTTAGGAGCGTCTGAATACGACTGGTCTAAGCCCCGGTGCACACATCCGACATTTACAGTTGCGACACCGTTGCGGTGTCGTACGCTAGTGTGCATTCTCCCATTTGATTCTTTGTACCACAGCCCGTATGATGGCAGTTACGACGTCGCAACGGCACGGCGGGTAGTGTGCATGCTCCCATTTGATTCTTTGTACAACAGGCCGCAAGTACGACACAGCAACGGTGTCGTAACTGCAAAAGTCGGATGTGTGCACCGGGCTTAACGGTCTACCATTGTAATCCACACGCAGTAGGCGCGTGGAAATTGTGAATTGTGAAATTTAAAATTGGGAAGAAAGTATATTCGACGAAATTCCGGAAGATTAAATAAAGTCGAACAAGAAGATGAAGATGAAAGTGCATGTTTTTTTACAAAGTTTTAGATCTCAGGTCAAGGTGGATGAATCGTTCGCCCCTCATTTAATCTAATCTAAGCTATTTCCCTTTTTCGTAAATTTTTTTCGATATTTTGAAAACTAAAAGATTCAAACAGAAAGATATCCAGAATTGAGTACTCCACCATATTCGAAAGAAAAAATAAAAAACAATTTTTTCAAGAATTTTTGTTTGTTTCCTGCATAACTAAAGTGCCCATGCTTCAAGAATATTTAACTGAATAGAGATTATCGAACAATATCATACTCCCAATTTTCAGATTTCGAATAGGTTCATTTCTCTAGAAACGTCTACTATACACTAGAACTTGGGATATCCCGTAAAATCTTGCCGTGAAGAACTTACTGAATCTTCTAGACGTTGTCCTGTGTAACAAGACGTCCACTGAAGAAGTATCCATAAAACCAGTTGCATTATATTGGAGACAAAACTAATCTGAAACAAACTCACTAATGAATAAGAATGAAAACTCTTTTTTTATTTTACTCAACTCTATCATTTGATTTTGGTCTGGAAACCAAGTATCCAAAAAATCCAATCATTATTATGTTGAAAGAATTGTGGCTTAGCGAGCATGCGAACCCGACACTTTTATTCATTTTATTTACTAATCTGTAAAGAGAGTATTCGAATAATATATAAAGACTTGAAAATATTTATAGTTTTATTTTATTTTCTTGGTAATTGAAAAGTTTTTTTCTACTCTCTGTAAAGACCAATTCTTTGAAATAAAGATTGTGCGAGAATAGTGGCACTTATTGAAAATTGGCTGAGCCCGAGATCTTAAGCTAGAAGATTGAATGTTAGCCTATCTACTGTTCAAAGAATATTGACAAGTTATCAGGTAGCAAAAGCCATCTGAAAGATCTGAAAGAAGACCATACAGACCCTTGACAGGTACATACATAACTCAGAGAGCATCGAATTCTGTGTTTTCAATTTGTACGAGATCACATGAATTGGTTAGAAGCTCAGTGGTCTCAGGTGTTTTTTTTTCTGATGTATCCAGATTCAGCATTCGAGGAAGCGTTCACAGACGTCCAGGAGAAAGATACGCCGATGCCTGTACAGAAGAGCGAGTTCTGATCGGTCGAGGATCTGTTATGGCCTGGAGAGTTATGTCTTTAGGGGGCCGCACAGAGTTGGTTTTTATAAGAGAATATTCTTATGAACCATGTTTAATTTATACACTATATTTGGCAGAGCAGAAAATTTATATGCATGACAATGCAGCCCACATGCTGTTCGAATATTGACCGCATACTTGAATGAGGTTGGAATTTCAAGGTACTACTGGTCAGCACGAAGTGAATGATTTAAATCCCATCGAACATTTATCGGATCAACTTTGAAGGCAGTCAGAACTGTACTAGTGTAAATTGAAGCATCAAAAAAAGTTCGAGATTTTTAGCGGTTTTTCAAATGGTTCGATAACAATGGTCGTATCTCAATTTGAAAAAAAACTTTTTAAAGCTTGAAGTTTATAGTTTAGAGATCTCATGATGAAGAATTTTTTTAAGCAACGTGTACCGCCCAATCCTAATGAATACAGTATCTAAAATTTCTGCGAATTTTTTTAGTTTTTATTTATAGCCTACAGACTTAGCTATATGGATAAGATAACGTGTTCATTCAGCTTCAACATCCTTTTTTCAAACTTTCGATGCGAGCACTTCTCGCTGAAATATCGAACTCTGAATTGAAAAGGACCTTTTTGTGTTTAACCATCAATATCTCACCAATCAATGATTACACAGAAAATTTAAGGTATGTTTTGAAATCTTGAATGAATTCTCTACAAGAAGTAGCTATGGTATTGTCGGAAAAAAATTGTTTTCGTTCTCTACATTAATTTGAAAAGTTAATAAAAAAGGGCTTTTGGAGGCTTTTTGGATAATTAAGTGCTGAATTGAAAATATCGAAAAATTATCAATGTTGAGTATGCCATTTACAGTTCAATATCACCACAAAAATCTCAGAGGATTTCAATTCAATCCATGGAGCGGTTTTTTTGTTTCATTCGATCGAATTTTCAAAAAATTAAAGGATCACGATTTTCGATTCGAATGTTCATAATCTTCAACAAAATGAAGAAAAAAATTTTCAAGTTTTTTTTTTTTATTTTTATCAATAACCGAAGAGAACAATAACAGAATACATGAAATAATTTTTTTTCTTTTAAATTTTTTTTTTATTGACTTCAAATGAATCAATTCAACATGTCATTATCATTTCTAATACGATTCCGTAATTTTATTCCATGATCTTGATGATAAAAACCAAATTAAATTCGAAATAAAGTTGATATTACCAAGGGTATTCCGAAATCGATCTACTCGCTTTTCAGAAATTGCATATCTCAACTATTCATCTATAAAACTTTTACAACTCTAAAAAAAGCCAGTTCATTCTCGAAACGAATTTGCAAAATCTGAAAATTATTTTTGATTTTCTAACATGGTTAGAATGCGTGATCCTTTAATTTTTTGAAAATTGGATCGAATGAAACAAAAATACCGCTCCGTGGATTGAATTGAAATTCTCTGGGATTTTTGTGGTGATATTGAACTGTAAAACGCACACTTAATATTGATGGTTTCCTCGATATTTTCAATACGGCGCTTGATTATTCAAAAAGCCTCCGAAAGCCCTTTTTTTATCAACTTTTCAAATTGATGTAAAAAACGAAAAAAAATTTTTCCGATAATCCAATAGCTACTTCTTGTAGAGAGAATTCATTTAAGATTTTAAAATATACCTTGAATGGTCTGTAGGCCAAAAATAAATACTGAAAAAATTTCGCAGAAATTTTAGATATTGTATTCATTAATATTGAGCGGTACATGTTGCTTGAAAAATGTTTTCATCATGAGATCTTTAAACTATAATTTTCAAGCTTCCAAAACCTTTTTTTCAAATTGAGATACGACCATTGTTATCGAAAATACAGCCATTTGAAAAACCGCTACAAATTTCGAATTTTATTTTGATCCTTTAATTTATTCCCCTAGTGTATGATTTACGATAATTGGAATTGGAATATTCCACAAGAGAATATTCGAAGGCTCATCACGAACATGCCAATACGCTCGGAAGCTGTAATTAGAACAAGGGGAGATCAGACGTCATACTGATACTGAAATTTTCATAGTTTCGATTATTTTTTCAATTTCGAATTTTTTGATTTTATCAAAAAATGTATATTATTTTCATACAAATCGAATAAATAGTTTTTTTGGGTAAATATCTTTTTTCTACCATTTCAGAAATTTCATGAATCTCCTAAAGATTTTGAGTAATGAAGGTATTTGAAAAGCAATGATACAGTGACCCGTTTTTTCGGCTTGTCAGTGTATATTTGTGGTACTCAACAATTACCTTTTTATTTCAATGCAATAATCCATGTAGATTATCATCTTTCCTCTGTTCAGTTCTACATTTTCTTTCTTGAATTTCAGTTCTTTCAGCAAATTTATCAGATGTTCTATTCTCACTATTATCAGCAAGGGTGAAGAGAAAAGAATTCCAACTGCAGCAAAGTGTGGTGTGCAGAAAATGATGAATATTGTGCTGTATATGACAATCAAGAGTCTCATCCATTCTTTCACTTCTATAGGATACCACATAGGTAATGCCATACCACATACATAGCGAGGATCAACTGATTCTTTTTCATCACAAAACCTGTTCTCCATATAACTTTCTATAGATACCAAAATTGTATGGAGAACAAGTGATCGATACAAATATCTTGTTGTCTTGTCTAACATTTTTGTCATCTGCAAATACTGACTCCTTATTTCTGGTTTGATTTGACTCAAGTCTTGAAAGAAATCCAAAAGTTCATCAGCTCGTATTAATGCCAATGTAATTGAAAGAAAGTACATCACGCCATAATTGATAAAACACATATCCTGAACCATGTCAATCAAATCATCATCTGAAAAAAAAAACAATCCTAAAAAGGGTTATTTTTAATGCAAGTACAGAAGGCCATAATATTCTTCAGTTTTCTACGGGTGAGTTCAAAACTCAAAAACAAACCAAATGATGATTTTTGTATGAAATAGTGTTAGAATGCGCCTTCTGTACGAGTATTATTCGAATATTATTTTCTCTAATTGAATTAAACATATCCATAAATATCTTTTAGTGATTTTTCCACTCAAAGATGTTGGTTGGTGGAACTGTTTTTTGTTTCCCAAATTTGACAGCTAATATATAAATCAGTGTGAACAAAGTTCCGAGTACAAATATATATTAAGGGTGTTCAATACCTTGTTCATACCACTGCTATTTCAGTGCTAATCAACTGTATTTCCAATTCCAAAATACAGGTCAGATTCATTTCATTTTTTGAGTCAACAATGACGTGATAGTGAACTTGAACGTATCGTCTCGATTTTCAAAAAAAAATCGATACTATTCCGCAAATTGAACTTTGAAATTAAACACATTCTTTAAATGACTATTCAGTTTTAGAGAGACTTCTCATTTCAAGTAAATCAACGTTAAATGTTCAGAAATATTATGAGTTTTGAATTGGTGCAAACATTTTTTAAAAATTGCTTGATTTGCTCTAGTTATTGATGATTTTCATTTGAAAATTATTATGCTTTTTGGAACGCCTCCCAAAGGTTTACGCCTTTTTGCAGCGTAAACGCCAATGGAATCTTGAACTGTATTTTATGGCTCGAGATGAATGACACTCTTATGATGAGGGTAGGGTTTCTCTGGTTGGCTAAAATTGTGGACAATACTAGTTCATGTCAATATTGCAATGAGGAATAGGGATAAAAAAAACTTGTAATGAAATCATTGTTAGAATAACAAACGATACTGTTCCTTAAAATATGTATGCTAGCTGATTCTATTCGTAATGATGTCTAGAGAAATACATTTTGAGCGTTTAGTAGCATGAAGAAAATTTCAAAAGTCATAAAAAATTAAGATGAAATATGGGAAATTATCAATTATTTGAGATATCTGAAAAAAAATTCTCAGAAAAAAAAAATTTCTTTCGAAAAACTCCCTATTCCCGAAATTCTATCTACAATATTTATCGTTTTAATTTAACGGTAAAAATAGGCAATTCTCAATTAAGGAAATTTTCTCGTATTTCCTTCATTAATATAAACTTAAAAAAAAAAATTAGTAAACATTTTTCGCTTCGTGAAGCCATTCTTGTATACATACCATTCTCTATGAATTAAATGGAATAAATTTTGAAATATCTAATCCGAAATATAAAAGTTTCATTGAAAATGTTGATGAACTCATTTACTACATATCTACAGTTTTAAGGAATAGTAATAGCAAGTGCCAGATAATAATAGAATAGCAATAGTTGTTATAATTTAAAAAAAATCAGCTTGGTTCATAATGATATATTTCAAATTGCCTTTTTTTTTCTTCAATTTTTGCTTATCCTGAAGATCTAGTTTATATTGAGGATCCCTTATTTTTGAGCCTCTAGTATGTCTTGGGTCATTCATTTCAGGTAAAACACAGTTCTAATTTTTGTTCGAAAAACTTCAATGTTGACTTCGATAAATAAAAAGTCCTTCAAAGTCCACACAACGAAGGCATTTTTCTCTTTCAGCTATATTTAATTGTCTCTGAACTTGAAAATAATAATTATGACTTTGTTTTAATCGATATTCCAGATCATCATTTTTTCGAAATATGATTTGTATCCTTTCAATAGCGACCTTTATCATATTATTTCTTATTGAAAAAGGGCATTTGATTTCAATTGAATGATTATTTTTTTCAACAACGCCATCTGGAAAAGCACCTAGAAAAGGCCATTTTTTCATTAATAAAAAGGCCACTGTTTGTGATCTTCGAGCACAATTCGTTCTCTAATAGACGCTCCGCTCGATCTTCATTATTTTCCCCCATTTTTAGGTTTTGCAGAAAAATGTTTATATAAAATGCTTTCAACTGTTGAGCAATAACTTGTCATAGGAGGCATTTTACATATTTTTCCAAATATTGAAGCCGTCAACAATTTCCTCCTCTGCTGATGCCAATCAGCGAAATCAGTTTGAAGCCATGTTTTCAGCTCAATTTCTTTATGAGCTTCTCCTGTTTTGATTAAACACCTCAAGAATTCAGCCTTATATTATTGGAATGTTTCCTCGTCCATGTCTGGTTTTTCACGATTTCCTCAATAATTATTATCTGACCCTGCGGAGAACTGTAGCTTCCAGCCCCTTCTTCTTTTCCTTTTTGAAGTCACTCTACTACGTTCCATTCTCTTCAACGTTTGTCCTGGACTACGACCTATCGTATATTTGTGTATAGCGTATAGTGGTTTTTTCTTTGCAACAACTGCTGCCTACCAACGTCTTTGGTAGCATCTTCTAAAAGCGTAATTAATTCTTTTACCTCCTACTCTTTGACCATAGTATTGAATTGTTCCACAATGTTTGTTGTTACATTTTCTATGAGACTTCTGGCATGTAGTGCTAAATATCTCACCGCCTGCATAATTTTCTCCTCTATATCGACCTGTCACAAATCTTTCATACAGTTGTCTTAATCAGACATTTTTTTTTCACCAAAGTAGCCTAATTTGGCACAATTCTTACGTTCCCCAAATATATGACTGACGCTATCAATAATATCCATCTTCAAAAAATTGATTTTCTCTTCATGCGTTTCTCTCTTTTCTGAATTTTTTTCATATTTTAATATAGGCGTTCTGCATCGTAAAATATTTTTTCGGCCCTAGAGCACTACGTGCTTTCGAGAGTTCTCGTAATTCTTTACAGTAGTTCCTCAGTAAATGATTGGTACATTCTATTTTCTGAACTGTACAATGTTCATGAGATCTACTATCAAGAATTTTTTTTTGTGACAACTATTGCCCTCTCGGCAGTCATTTTGCTGTATCAAGTTGTACATAGGTAAACTGGAACAAAATCCTTCAGCTTCCATGGCTGTCGAAGATGAATTCCAATTTTTATAGCATGTATGCTCTGTTAGTGTTTCATTTCTAGTTTCAGCTCTTTGACATATTATGCAATACTTATTTTTCACACCCAAGCATAAAATTTTTCCAGTTTGTATCCAAACAATTGTAGAAACTAAGGGGGGGGTGAATTATAATTTCTCCAGTTTCGATATGATCGTTCATCCCAACTACCATCACAAACTACCGTTATTGAAGGTGTACGATTTATGTCGGTACTTCCACATTCGATCGCTTATTTCGCTTCTTCTGCTGCGGCTTCTTCCATAGATTTCAACGCTATCTGTTCCCAGGCATTACATACTTCATTTTGTACTCTTTTATTTTAAAATTATTATAATTATGATCATTGTGAAAAATTTTGAATAATTTTCTGTTACCTACTTCTGAATAAACTTTCTTTTTTCTTCTTTCTTTCTTTATACAGTGAAAATGAAAAGCCAGGGATATTCATATCATACCTATTTTCTTCAGCTGTGCATAACCATCACCAGAATGCATGACATTTCTGACGGCGGCTGTGTTTATATCAAGTATTTGTGGATGTTCTGGACAAGTAGATATTGTTTTCGGAATTCTACATATATCGCATTGGAAAACTAATTTCTACTGAAACCCAATTTTTATTTCCTTCATCAAACGCATATTAGATAAATTTCATTAAAAAATAAAGGAGTGACTGGAAAGTTCTTTCCGAGAATCTATGAGTTGCCGAAGATAAACAATTCGGAATTCATCCAAAGGTATTTCCCAGCAAAAAAGGTTCAATTCAATACACATAAACAATTATAAGGAGAACTGCACCGGCCAAATAGAAACCTCTAGTAATACCTCAACCCCAAATTGAGAATACCATTCTAGGAATTCCAGTTTGAAAATGCGTTATTTTAATGTCAGGTATCTATAGTTAATATTCTTCATTTCTACATAAAATTAGTGAGTAAGAGAAATATACGTAAAGGTACAAAAATAGACCATTTTGAATCTTTAAACCGAAATTCCTTTTTTTCGGGTACCTATGCAATGCTGAACCTACGTAGAATTCTAGAAACTGTCAAATTGTCCAGCAATGAAATAATACGGTACACAAAAGAGTACCGAATAACCTTTATTTATAACTGATGTTTATCTGATGTGGCAATAAAATCTTGAAATAACTCAAACAAATTTACACGAAATCACTTCTTGTTAACTTCCAAAGTATTGTCCTCAAGCACAATACCGAATCTAAGAGAGCTTCTGAACTACCCAAATTTTGAATTATATGAAATATGGTAAAAATAAGATAATTTGCCAGCAATCATTACATCCGAATCGCTTTCCTTCAATAACAGACATTTATTTTTTCTCAAACTTACAAAACCTTCGGTCCGAAGTAATTAATTGACAATTGAATCCAATCCAAAACCTATCATGAGAAATATATTTCTTCATTCGAAAAAATAACATGAAAATCGGTCATATGGCTTAAAAGATAATCAATGCTGCAATAGGTATAAGCGACAAAATATTTTTTTGTTCATGACAAATAATTCGGGTTTTCAAGAATATTTCTCCTAACGACGGCTACAAACCACGCCCCTCAGGGAGGAGTAATGACTTTCCGTCCACAGTTTTGGCAATTTTAAGAGATTTACAATGACACATAGAATTTTGAGTAACTATCATGTAAGATATTACTTATTGGTATCATTGGAAAGGAGAAGAAATAAGCTATGTCCATGTTGTATTAGATTTTCGAATTGATGTCAACTGAAGCGACAATAAATAATTCAAAATTGGTATTGCAAATCGTACCATCTACGACAATAAAATAATTAGTTTGCAACTTGAAGTGAAATTATTACCTGAGGAACATACTACGGATAAATAACTTTCAATATTGTTTTGAATCATCTCGATAGCGTTTGCCGTTCCTGAGAAAATCAAGACCGAATTAGTTAAGAAAACGCCTGAATTTGCTCCGAATGAACGGACTCTTAAAGACAAAACCTCACTGGCACAGAGATTGTGTAATGATTACACAAACTTTCTGAGTGGCATATTGCCACCTGCTAGAGGAGAATCAAAATAGCTCACCAGAGGTGAATTATATTGAGATGGAGCAATAAAAGGCTAATAGCCTGACTGCACTTTTGCAGTCTTCTCTTTAGAAAGAAGTTCTAAGTGTGTATAGTTGTTTTCAATTGATTGACGTTAGTAGAGTTGTTGATTTTCGTAGAAGAAATGCATTTTTTCCCTTTTCAACTAATTCTGTATCATTGATAAATTGTACTAGGTACCTGACTTTGAAATGCATTCTGAGCAAATAAATAAATAATTTTGATATTGAATATCATTCATCTGAAACTAACGGACTAACGGAAACTAAACTTCCTCCGGTGGTTTTTATGTTCAGAATCATCACAAGTGAACAACGGATTAATAAAGAAAAAGATTTCCTTAAGAAGGGTCTATACCGTTTCAGCGTTCAGTTCAAAAATGAGAATGCTTTATTTTACGATAGAGACCATCGATTTATATGAGGTTTTCACTATTATTCTTTTGGAAGAGTTAGTCAGTGCGGAAAGACCTTATCAATTATTCCTTTTGAAATGAAAAAATTATAGATGAATTTTTTATTGAAGAATAAATATACGCATTATAAAACTTTCCGAATAAACATATTTTTAAGAATTTTCACAATTGTCTTATCATAGGACAAGAAGGCGATTCTGATAAAATTAAAATAAAGACGCAAAAACATATATCAAATTCTTGCATGCGGTAGAGAAGGACGGTAAATAAACGGAATGTTTGATATTGTTTCACTCATTCTGAAAAGTTGTGCGACCTCAAAAACGCCGAGGGAAAAGAACTAGTTGAGCTTTGGCAGATCAGGTGAATACCACGTAGTATAAACCCTTTCTTATTTGATTGATTCGGTCTTCACTTGATGGAAATTCATTTTAAATAAATAATAATACACTGCTGATTTCCACAAAATTTATTGATGTTAAATGACGACAATTGTTTCGCTACACTGTAGCTTTTTCAAGTCGGATGCTGAACTGAGCATTCCTAAGGCCCAGTTTCACCAAATGCTTTAATCTTGACTTAGCTCTTAAGTGAGGCCTTAGATCACGATTAATGTAATGTAGCGTTTCACCACACTCCAAAGCGCCATTTAATCGACCAATCGCGATTTAGCACTAATCGGCCATTTTTGGAGGATTACAACCTTTCAAGTTGAGATTAATAATTATTTATCAGTATGGAACTCTTGTCTATGTAATTATTTCTCCGGAAATTTCTAATTTTTGGGTCAATTTTATCAAAATATATGACTATATGTATAGGCTCAATATTTCCCATTTAAAATACACGTAAACTTTGTTTTTGTGTTTTATGAAATTTATTGCAAAGAATAATTTATTGATATGTTTGATTGAAATATTATTTAAGAAGCAGTTAAACTTGTTAATAAAAATAAATAAGTTAATAAAATTACTTATATAGTTTTTTTTCCAGAATGTGTGGTTTTGTGAAATGGGATAATTTCTTTTCAACTTCTGCAAGTTTCCGACATTTCGAAGCACATCACTCGACATTTTCGGCAAAAATTAACTTTGTTTTTTGTTTACAAGATGACAAATGTTTTGAAATGTTATGAGTTATGAATGAATGACACCTGACACCTAGCGTCAATGGTGGTCATCACTGCTAATACGAATACAGAACACTATATAACTCTTTGTTCACAACGTTGCCAAATGGTCTGACTATTTAATCGCGATTTGGTTAATCGCGATCATCTTCGGACGGGTTGATGCATGGTGAAACAGAAAACACTGTTAAGCCTGCTTTAGTAACAAGCGGAGTTTAATCAATCTGGGATCAAGTGCTGTTTGGTGAAACTGGGCCTGAAGTATAACATTCATTTAAATAGGTATTGACAACATAGTTGAGGAGAAAAATGTGTTTTAAATGAGGTAATTAACATTATATTGGAGGGTGCCGCTGGTTATTCCAGGATTGTATGAAGATGTTAAGTAGCGGTGATCTATTTACATCTGTTTGTTCATTCAAAAGGACCTTCTTGGAATTGTACCTGTTTATTTCTAGAGATTCTAAGAGTGTGAGTCTAGAACTCTTGTTTTCTGTATGGAGGATCTGGTAATTATTGTTGAACTCATGTCCGTATTCTTTCAGGTGGTTGGCGTATGTAGAATGAGTGGTGTTAGATGTGAAACTCTTCTGATGTTCATGGATTCTCTTTTTGAAGGATCTTCCGGTTTGGCCTATATAAACCATGTGACAATCCCCACATTTTAACTTGTAGACTCCAGATTTGTTATCTTTGTTTGTTCTATCTTTATTATTTCTGACGAAAGTTCCCAAATTATCTTGTCTGTCTTGAAGGATACTTTGAGATTGAATTTATCTTTGAAATACTTAGCAATACGCTCGGAAGTTCGATTAACGTAGGTTAAAGATATATACTTTTTGGTGTCATCTTTTATGGGGGAAGGGTACGCTAACAGCAAAGCATGTTTTATTTGTTTATTGAACAGGATCTTATCTATGATGGTAGGGTTATAACCGTTATTGATTGCTATTTGTTTGATTAAGTTTAATTATGTGTTGAAATGATCGTGATTCATAGGTATAGTTATTAGTCTATGGATCATAGAATTGTAAGCGGCCATCTTGTGACTATATGGATGATTAGAAGTGATGTTATATTCGTTATGAGTGACACGGGTCTATAATGTGAATGGTGGTATCAGTATGGGTAGGTTTGTGAAATATACTGAAGTTATGTGTGTCGTTCAGTTTAGAAATTGAAATGTCTAGGAAGTTTATTCTACTATTCATTTCTTCTTCTACTGTAAATTTCATGTTAGGATGTATTTCATTAATAAACTTCATAAACATGCTTAATGCTTAGCTGTCTATTAGTACCTATAAAGCAACAGAATATATCGTCTACATATCTGTACCAATAAAGGAAATATTTAAATAATGGATCTGTATGGATTTTCTTTTCTAAATTGTCCATGAATAATAGATAGAAAAAATAGATAGAAATATCAGAGATCGTGTCAACGAAATCATCCATAAGAAATTCCAAATCCAAAGTAAGAAATTAAATTCACTTATCCATAGAAATAGAAAACCGAAAATACAAAAACCAAAAACTAAAATTTATTCTCCACACCAATTTTACCCTAAACTCATTAACTTATCTAACATTAAATTTGACGAAAATGAAACAACCCTACTTGAAAAAGGATTCAAACACAATCTAAAACATTGCAATGAGAAATCTTTGGAATGCTTGGCAGTTAGTTGACTCGAAAATTGCTATCAAGTCAATTCTCACAACAGACAATAATTTACATTTAAATTTTGATAAATATAACATCGCTAATATAATTAAAACAAAAAAACCTCGAAATCCAAAGACCAAAAATTAGTTGAATCAATCAAAGAAAAAAGCAACTTGAATGAATTAGTTTTCACTCGAGCCGATAAGGGAAATAGTATAGTCATAATACCGAGAAATGAATACATTAATAAAACGAAAGCATTTTTAACCCCTGATAAATTCAAAATAATTGATAAAGACCCAACTGAACAGTTTCAAAAACAAATCAAAAACCTGATAAACCAATCAGTGAGCATATTTCAGAACATCCCAAAATTCAAACTCACCTTAATGAACCCACAAGCTCCAAAATTATATTCATTATTAAAACTACATAAGCAGAATTACCCGATTAGACCAGTAGTTTCATTCACTACATCTCCTAGCATAAAATTATCTAGAATATTGATCCCTATCATTCGAAAAGAAACAAAATTTCACGCTGAATACGCCATAAAAAACAGTTTAGAATTAATCAATAATATCAAACATATCCAATTGCCTAAAAACTCTAAATTCATTTCGTTTGACGTACAAAATTTATTCCCCCGTATCCCCCCAATAGAAACCATTCAACTAGTCGAACAACTACTCACTAAAAATAATTGCAACCCTATCATAAAAGTCGATATTTTAAATTGTCTTGAAATTTGTTTAAAACAGAACTACGTTCAATTCAATGAAACTATTTATTGCTCCGACGAAGGTCTAATCATGGGTAATCCTCTAAGTTCAATACTAGCCGAAATTTTCATGGACAATTTAGAAAAAAAAATCCACACAGATCCATTATTTAAATATTTCCTTTATTGGTACAGATATGTAGACGATATATTCTGTTGCTTTATAGGTACTAATAGACAGCTAAGCATTAAGCATGTTTATGAAGTTTATTAATGAAATACATCCTAACATGAAATAGACAGTAGAAGAAGAAATGAATAGTAGAATAAACTTCCTAGACATTTCAATTTCTAAACTGAACGACACACATAACTTCAGTATATTTCACAAACCTACCCATACTGATACCACCATTCACATCACTTCTAATCATCCATATAGTCACAAGATGGCCGCTTACAATTCTATGATCCATAGACTAATAACTATACCTATGAATCACGATCATTTCAACACAGAATTAAACTTAATCAAACAAATAGCAATCAATAACGGTTATAACCCTACCATCATAGATAAGATCCTGTTCAATAAACAAATAAAACATGTTTTGCTGTTAGCGTACCCTTCCCCCATAAAAGATGACACCAAAAAGTATATATCTTTAACCTACGTTTATCGAACTTCCGAGCGTATTGCTAAGTATTTCAAAGATAAATTCAATCTCAAAGTATCCTTCAAGACAGACAATAATTTGGGAAGTTTCGTCAGAAATAATAAAGATAGAACAAACAAAGATAACAAATCTGGAGTCTACAAGTTAAAATCTGGGGATTGTCACATGGTTTATATAGGCCAAACCGGAAGATCCTTCAAAAAGAGAATCCATGAACATCAGAAGAGTTTCACATCTAACACCACCCATTCTACATACGCCAACCACCTGAAAGAATACGGACATGAGTTCAACAATAATTACCAGATCCTCCATACAGAAAACAAGAGTTCTAGACTCACACTCTTAGAATCTCTAGAAATAAACAGGTACAATTCCAAGAAGGTCCTTTTGAATGAACAAACAGATGTAAATAGATCACCGCTACTTAACATCTTCATACAATCCTGGAATAACCAGCGGCACCCTCCAATATAATGTTAATTACCTCATTTAAAACACATTTTCTCATTACCTCATTTAAAACACATTTTTCTCCTGAACTATGTTGTCAATACCTATTTAAATGAATGTTATACTTTAGGAATGCTCAGTTCAGCATCCGACTTGAAAAAGCTACAGTGAAGCGAAACAATTGTCGTCATTTAACATCAATAAATTTTGTGGAAATCAGCAGTGTATTATTATTTATTTAAACCCTTTCTTAATATAGGTTTATCTTTTATTTAAAATCATTCGAAGCCATTTATCCTGGTTTATTCGTAGTTTTTTGTAAGTGGACTTGCATACCAGAAAGATGGCTCAACTCTTAGTTTGTATGTTGTTAGTTTTGAATTTCTACTCAGTTAACTATTTCTGTTGATTAATGGAAAGTTGTTATGCATGCCCTTTGTGATTTATTTTAAATCGTGCATTAAAATTCAATTTTTCAATTGGGGTTGGGCCAAAATTCGCCAAAACATCTCCAATGTACTTTATTACCGCCTGCTTTCTTACCTTTCGTATAGATGCCGCTACCAGCGTACGTTCATCCGGTAGCCAGCCGCTACTCTTTTAAAGTGCTGCATTTTGTCAAATTTTTTCGAATAAAAGAGATGAAATTTTGTAAATCGAGTTTCAGATAATAACATTTTTTTTATTGATGATGAAAAACTCATACAACAAGTTTCGAAAACATCCAGAAATTGAAATCGTCCAAAATATTTCCGTGACACGTAACAAACGAAACCATCTTACAACGTATCGGCGGAGAACTATAATATCTCACTACTGTAGAGCGCAGAAAACTGGAGTATTTTGGACACATCATGCGGCACAAAAAATATCACTTACTTTAACTTATTCTTCAGGGAAAAATAGAAGGTAAAAGATCACGTAACATTCGAGCATGAACTGGGATGACATCGATAGGATTATTTAGAGCGGCGGTGAACAGGGTAGTGTGGTCCAGTCACAGTATAGGAGCTCTATAGTTCCTATACTGTGGTCCAGTGTGATAGCCAATATCCATAGAGGATAGGCACTTTAAGAAGAAGAAGAAGAAATCTTTCCAGCTGTCTCTTTTTGATTATGACTAATTATTTGCTACAAGGTTTTTCATGTTCTGATATACGAGTATAGTATATCCAAAGTCACTTGGAGGAAGATGAATATTTCGCTTATACAAGGTTGGTCCAAGTTTCCAGAAATTCCTTTGGGACCAGTGAATTTATTGCCTAACAATACTTTCAGATAAACCCCGGTATTTTGCTGATCGCGGTATCCACTTCAAAGGGACATCTATGGCCAAGCGTTTTTATGGACTAGTTCAAGTGACTTTGAATAAACTATACCAATGAAAGAATAAAATGTTTCTCTTACTCTTGATAATTCATTGACATATCAAGTATTGAAGTCTAGAAAACCCCACAAGACCCTCAAGCGGGTTTTTCTCTCCACCGAATAGCAACGAAAGATTTCTTCGAACCCGTACTTTTAGCCGGCGTCATTTCGGCGTACAGGGTGTTTCACGTAAGCGAATCACTAGATTTTGAGGAGCAAAATTGGAAAGTTACCAATCGATATGATAGTTTATTTAACGGGCTATCCAAATATGTTATCGGATAAACTATTGAACCAAGGCATGGAGATTTATTGAGGAAAAACCATTGTCCAAAAAAAATGTTTATTTACAGATTTTACTAGTTATCAAAATAAAAGTTCTATTGACAATTTCTCACCTATTGTTTCTTCATTTGATCTTGCGATTTTCAAGGAAACGGAATTTTTTTTTTTTGCAAAATATATTGCTAATGAGAGTTGCACAAGTTTGACTTGAATATTTGAGATTGACTTGAAATTGAGTCAAAGTCAAGTCAATCTTTCTTCCAAATGAGTCGAGTCAAATCGAAAAGGACAATGGTTACAGGTTCAAAAATTCAAACTGTTTCTCAAACTAGTTTGAGAAATATTTATTTAATAAATATATATCAATGTAGATATACATTAAATGGTTAAAATATTTATGTTGAATATATTAAGTTGGCAAAACAAATAACTATATTAATTCAAAACAAAAAGAGAATACATTACTTTGAACTTTTTTTTAATCAACTTGTCACCTCAAAATTCTTCGTGAAAAGTGAAGTTCTTACTTCAGTACTTCTTAATACAAATTAAGCGAATGCTGTGAACAAGAAATTTGGTACTAGAGCCCACTGCAAATAAATATTACAATTACAATGAAGCAACTGAATGAAGGACCTGCCGTCCAAAAACTCTTTTGACAATTTTGGATCCAACGTTTTATGTTTTTACCACCACACACTTGATTCGGAAGGCTTATTCCTGCGAAAATTCTACTTCGTACAAGTTTTTGTGGCTCTTCATTAAAATTCGTTAAAGAACTAGTTCCACTATTGGCATTTTATACCGTTGTTCTTTATTTCTACATAATTTGCACTTTACAATTTTCATCGTTTCGGAATCGCCTGCCGCAACATAAAAAAATATGTATATTTATTTTTCTTGTCGATTAATTTTGCCTCGTCTACAGATTTTTTTCTTATAGATTTTGGAGGAGGTTTGATCTTCGAAATCAGACTCAATTTGTTCTGGTACATATTCCGAGCTGCATGAGCTAATAAATAATGGTCTGGTCTGAAGATTCATTTCCTTGTGAGGTCATATTGTAATTGATTTTCACAGGATTTTAGGAAAGTGGGTTATCCAAAACTAAATACAACTAATGTCAACGTTTCGCGGATATATTTCCACTTCTTCAGGGCTACAAGAGAGAAATTTACGAAGATTGAATAAAGTACAATCATTTCTTCAGTTAACATTAAATTATCAATTTCTTAAACTGCTTCGAAACAAATTCTAAACACGTATATAATAAAAGATGATAAAAATATATAGATTCAATTTTTTTTATTTATCTTATTATGGAATTGACTAAAACATTACCAATTAACTCGTAAAACCTTACCAAAATTGAAACTTATGTTTTCCACATAAAAGATCTCAATATGAGCTTGTTGAGCAAATTGAAACAGAAATAAGCATCAATTAGGAGAATTTTGTCGTGATCTTCCATTAAATCGATCATCCTCTACAATACAAAATGTCACCATCAATGAGAGTGTCAAACTGATGTGTACTAATAAATAATGTCCTTCTATATATAAACTATAACTAATTGGCGGAGTAGCAGAGTACACGTTCAGACACGTTGCGCGATATAAAATTCAAACTATTTAAAAAAGTTTGATTTCAAGCTAAACCTATAAAGTCAATTGTTTTTACATAAAAAGTTGGATTTTCAAGTCAAGTGAAGTTTATGAGTAAAATCAAATTAGTTTGACTTGAACGCAAAGCCTCCGCCAGATAAAGGAAAATTAACACAATTTGCAAAAGGTTCTCCGTCGAGAAAACTGCAAAAGATAGTGGATCTAATAAATAAAGGAAACTTTAGACACACTCCAACAAAAATTGAGTGAATACTCTAAACGACCGAGAAGGTACAACGAGAGCTATAATCGAAAACATGACAATATATATGATTTTTGAAAACTCCGAAAAATGTTCATTGGCTGCTGAATGAACAAACATAAAAAAAAACAGGGAGTCCTTCCAGCGCCGAAGATATAGACAGTTTTTGGACCGATCAACTGTCAACGCCGACCTCTTTTAACTTCCAAGCGCATTGGATAAGAAGGGAGGAGAAATCATGTGAAACCATAGAAAATATACCACCTATTGTCATAACGTCTGAAGAACTACAGGAAATCGTAATATTGAAGAACACTCACAATTGGAAATCCCCAGGTCCAGATGGAATTCACAACTTCTGGTTGAAGAAGTTTTGTCCGCATGGCCGGCTCTTCGAATCCATAAGTAGCATAATATAAAGTCCAAGAGGAATGCCAATATTTTCAACAACTTAACTAATACCGAAAGATTTTCAAAACACTATGGATCCATCAAAATACAGAGCTCTAACATGCTCACCAACAATATACAAAATCATCACATCATGTTTAGCATATCGTTTCTACAATCATTTTTCTACAAGATGGAGAGAAAAGCCCCTGCATGGAACACATTTCAACGAGTTGAGCTATCCAAGATCAAGTGATCACAATGAGAAATATCTGCAAGGATATCATAAAGGATTGTACTATTACTGACGATCGATGCCGATATGGGTGTCCAACGAATGAGACAATCCAACATATCACGGGAGGATGTCTAATGTTCGTAGGAAATTAATATAAAGAGAGACACAATGCAGAAGGAAAAATACTACACCAAGAATTGGCAATCATATTAAAACTAATCCATTCTGCCATATCTACTAAAAGTACCAAGGAGAGACCATCCTGGAAAACGAAAGCTATTAACTGTACTGGGATCGTACAGTTTTGACTGATAAAATAGTCCCTCACAACTGACCAGATATATTACTAGTCGATAAACATCAAAAGACAGCAATACTCATCGAAATAGCGAACCTTAATAACAATATAATGTAAATCCATTGGACATTGATATCGACTACGGGAAATTGATAATTCGAATTAACAACATCAGGCGTCAAAAGGAGGTCGAAAAAATTTCAAAATATAGGAACCTCGAATTTCACATAAGGCTGCAGTGGGGAATTATATCAACGAGAACTATTCCAATTATCATCTCAACAACTGGACTATTACCTAAAAATCTCAAGATAAATATCTAGCAATTAGGACTAAATGAGAATTTTTCTAATAGAATAGAATAGAATATATCTTTATTTCTGGGTACTACAACAATAGTAAGAAGAAATAGTGTCAATGCAGATATACAATGTATGAGCTACATGTTATTAAATTCAATCATATCATAGGGTTCTAAGTTAATTAACATTTCATATATTGCTTTTTTGAATTTTTTTGAGTTTGTTTCTTTACGTATGTGCATAGGCAATTTATTAAATATACTTAAACAAGAATAATGGCAGTTTTTCTCAGTTATTGTGAGGTGATGTTTAGGATATACATAATGTGGATTTCTACTTTCGGTTCTGCTTGAATTTACATTATCAAAGAAAAGTTGTTTATTTTGGAAAAAAAAATTCAAGCATTCCTGGATATACACTGCATAAATTGTGAGGATTTTATTATTTCTGAATAAACCTCTACAAGATTCTCTAAATTTGAGACCGAATATAATTCTCAGGATCTTCTTCTGAGTTGTGAAGATGTTGTTGATGTTCCTATTAGATCCATAAAAAATCATTCCATATCTCATTCTCGACTCAAAGTTGGCAAAATATACTGTTGTCAACGACGTATTGCTTAGGTATTTGGATCATACCCTGATGGAATAGCATACTGAATTAAGGTTGTTATTTAGAGTTTCTATATGTTCTTTCCATGTTAGGTGTTCATCAAGTGTTATTCCTAAGAACTTAGTTGTTTTCTGTATCTTGAAGTTTGATTCTTTGATTTTAATTTCCTCTGGTATACTCTGCCTTGAATGATGAGTTCTGAAGCACATTATGCTGGTCTTGTCTGCATTAAGTTTCAATTTACGAGATTGTAACCACCGTTCTATCTTGACGAAAGTATTTGCTGTGTTGGTCAACAACTTTTGAAAGTTTTCATCCCAAAGCAACAAATTTGTATCATCCGCAAATAATACTATCAGTTGTCCCATATCAGTTATACCTGTTAGATCATTAATATACAACAAGAATAGAATGCATCCCAATATGCTTCCTTGTGGTATACCCTGTTTGATGTAGTTTTTGTCTGATTTTACTTCTTTCCCATTTTCTACTATCATTACCCTCTGTTCTCGGTGTGTTAAGTAAGACCTAAACCATTTTGATATCTGTCCTCTTATTCCATATTGCTCCATTATTTCCTACAATACTTCATGATCTACACTGTCGTATGCCTTCGAGAGATCGAAAAAGAGTCCAAATATGTTCATTTTCTCCTCCATTGTTTCCACGATTTTTTTGACGAACTGGAAAATAGCAGTATTTGTCGATTTGCCCTTGACAAATCCATGTTGATTTTCACTCAGTATGTTGCACTTTACCAAAAAATTTATTAGTCTTTCTCCCATTGCTATCTCGAAGATTTTGAAAGAGACGGCAACAGGCTAATAGGCCTATCGTTTCCAAGATCTCCTCTATCTCCTTTCTTAAATATTGGTTTAACGAGTGCAATCTTAAGGTTTTCGGGGAATATACCATACCTAATTGAATTATTTAATATATATGTAAGGGGCTCCACTATTTCCTCAATTGAATCTTCAACTATGCTTGTAGGGATGTCGTCATCTCCACTGCTGTTTTTATTTTTAAGTTTCCTGGCTAATTCTTTGAGTTCTGCTGTAGTAATTGGATTGCAGTACATGGATTTGCTATTTTTAACTTAAATTCTGTGGTGTTAGTTTCTTCCTGTATATTTTGAGCGGCATTTATGAAATATTCATTGAATTCATCTGCATGTTTGTGAGGATTTTCAGTTGTTGGTAGTTCATTTGGGGTTTTAGTAGTAGTAACAGTCCTTTATTGTTCATAAACGAACAAATGGCCATCGACCTAAGGTCCTTCAGCCTTTTGGGGTTTTATTTTTAATGGATTCACAATATTCCACACAGTCTTACTTTTATTATCGGAGTGGTAAATCATTTTTTCAAAGTTTTTTCTTTTATGTTCTTGCAAAATTTTGTTATATTCTTTTTTTGTTTGATTGTACTGAATTTTGAAATATTCATCTTTTGAACTTAAAACGAATAGGAGATCTAGTTTAGACTTTATACCCACAATTTCAGGATGGTTCATGTTGATATAGGTTTTCTTCTTTTTCTTTCTCATTTTTTTTTGGGAACACCTCATTGAAAACTTGAAGAAACTTACTATAGAACTCCATCCACTGGCTGTTCACGTCCTCTTCTTTTATATCGCATATTTCACTCCAACACATCTCTCTTAATTTTTCTCTGAATAATTGCCTGCTTTCGACTGTGTACATCCTTCCATATGTGCCCTGGTCTTCGTTGATTGACCAAAATTTCAATTTTTGAGCAGTATGGTCTGAAATTTTAGAGTTTATAACTTGGACTGTATAACTGTTATTGTAGTTTGTGAAGATGTTATCTATACAGGTTTGTGACGTCGGTGTTATTCTTGTGTTCTGAAATATTGATTGATGGAGGTTATAAGACTTTAATAGATTCACAAATTCAGCTTGGTTTTTATTGGTTTTTAATAGGTCTATATTGAAATCGCCGAGGAGAAAAACCGTATCCTTTTCTGGAACTAATGTGCTAAGAATTTCATTAATTTTCTGGAGAAAAATATTGATGTCACCATTTGGGGGTCTATAGATGTTAATTATTTTGATTTTATCAATACTAATCTTACCTTCAATTGCAGCACATTCAATATGGCCTTTTTCAGATACTTGCCCTAGATTTTTCTCTTGAAAATTTTCCAGGTCATCCCTTATATATATGGCACATCCACCATGTTGATTTTCTGCTCTACAAAATGCACTCAAAAGGTTGTAATTTGCAATTGAGTAGTTCTTAAGTTGGTCTCCAGTTTTCCAATGCTCACTTAGACACAATATTTTGCAGTCTTCATGTTCTTGAAGGAAAATTTCCAATTGATCTACTGCGTTCCCTATTGATTGTACATTTTGATGTATAATTTCGAATAATTTCTTTGGTTGGTTGTGATTTGTGTGACGTGACATTCTTCTGATATTTTTTTTTTCCTCTTTCTGCCTGTTATTTCCATTATTTATTCGATTATCTATAAAAACATTATCTGGACACCTTTTCTTATATAGTTGCATATTAAATCTTTCTATACCCACATCTTCCGGCCAGAATTGAGGATTATACAATTCATCTTTTTTTCCAAGTGGTACTCTAATCAGAAAACTTCTAAGATTTCCTTTTTTGTTTTCAAATATTAATTCCTTGACTTCTACATTCACGGTTTCAAATCCAGTCTTTTGTTTGATATATTTTTCAATGCAGTTCTCTGTTACATGATTTATAACTCGGTTGATGTGAAACCATGCCTTTCTTTCTTGACCACTAAAGCTTTTATTATTTTCAGGAGCTTTACATGTGCCTATTAGGTTTTGTTTTGGTTTTCTTCGTCCTCTCCTTTGTATTACACTCCATCCATCCCTACTTGCCATTTCCACTGTTTCATTACTTTCATCTGGATTTTTCCGTTTTTCTTCACCTTTGTTTATTCTGTCAAATTTTCCCAAATTTATTATTTCAGTCATTCTCTCTTTTTGGACATCCTCCAATTCTTTATGCTCTCCTACAGCTTTCCCAACTATCTTGAGGCGATTTTTTTTTGTCCCCTTACGATCATCTATTACAGTGGATGATACGCGCTTTCACATTTTGCACATTTCACTGGTTTTACCACATTTTTGCGACAATATTTGCAGAGCGCATCAGACACGACCTTCTCTTCTTCCGCCATATTTATATATTCAGGAAGTTCGGGATTGATACGTAATCTTCCTACACTACCGAAGATTGATTTGCCGGAATTTTCGGGAAATATTAGAGAATGGGAAACATTTTATTCAATATTCAAAAGTTTAATACATGAAAATGAGTTACTTACGGATACTGATAAAGTTAATTATTTAGTAGGTCGTTTGAAAGGATCTGCGTTGACTATTTGTTCTTCATTAGCTCCTACTGGAGAAAATTATGAAATCATCTGGAATTCGCTTGTGGAAAAATATCAGGATAAGCGCGCTCTTGCAACTAATTATCTACGCCGAATTTTAGAGTTCAAATCGATACAGGGTGAGTCATCTAAGGATCTCAATATATTTTTGGAAAAATTTGATTGTGCGGTACAGGCTTTGAAAAAGCTTAAATTAGATGACATGTCGGACTTGTGAATGTGAATGTGATTAAGTTTGTGAAGGAACAATCGAAAATTTTGGCTCTGAATCAGCAATCAACCACTAGAAGAGGTGATAGCTATAAAACTCGTAATTCGAAATCCTTTTTTGTACATCAAAATAATTCTTGCGTAGAAATGGATCGGTCGAATATATGTATTTTTTGTAATCGGAAAAATCATTTGTTGAATAGATGTGATAAATTTAAACAACTGTCGCCATCTAAACGATATGCTACAGTCCGGGATAACAACTGGTGCTACAATTGCTTATCGCCAAATCACGAAGTAAGAGACTGTCTTTCAGACAAATTATGTTTAGAGTGTTCCAAAAAACACCACTTTCTACTACATTTGGGTCGTATACAGGGTAAACTGGAAAATTATCCAAATTCGAAATCGGATTCGAATACAAATACGTTGGTTTCAACCAATAACAATTTTTGTGCTACTGCTTTGGGCGATCGGGATACTCATACGGTTTTATTGTCGACGGTTGTGGTAAATGTTTTGAACGGTTCGGGTGGTTTGAAAACAGCTAGGTTTTTAGTAGATAGTGGCAGTCAGGTTAACTTACTTATAGGTGTTGTAAGAAATTAGGATTGAAATTTTCACAATGTTCAACGTTAAATCGGCTAAGAATCTGATCTATAAGGTAATAGGTACTCAGATACAGTTAAAAATAGCGCATTTACTCATTCAAAGTTCTTCCTCGATAACTCTTGAAGTATTCATTTAAGGTAAAGCGTTTGCTTGAGTAACCCCCACTATTCTTGTTCGTAGAATCGACTGAAAAAATTAAAAATATAGGTTCTAATTTGAAAATCTTGAGTTTTGATGAATTTGTGTTGTCCAAGTTCATGATCTCCCTATGAAACCCTGTACATTTTTGGTTCAAACCGCAAACATACTTCATATTTGCAGAATCGAAAAAGAAAAATATTTTCTCGAAAAAAGCATTTTCTGCTGAAATATTGACAAAATTGTGAGTCCTCATCTCCAGCATTTTTCCATAAGAATCCCAAAAACTCATGAACCGTTGAGTTTTAACCCAAGGTATGGCGTTTTGCCGAAATTGCCATCAAAAAAGCTATCTAATGATGCAACAATATACTGGGTGTGCCATTTGAATTAAGGAAGTAGCAGTCTGTTTCCGGTATAACCGGAAGCTGAAGAGATCTGAATATATTTTAGGGAGAAAGATCATTGTCTCAAACCCCAATATGCAAATTTTCAGCTAAAAATTATGGATAGTTTTCCATAAACGTCATCCCGGTGAATCACCCTGTATTTTTGGCACTCTGTGTTAACTTGGTTCCAAATTTTTAACTTTTTAAATTTTATTTCACTTACCCAAATATGATCGATAAAAATGACCGCATAAACCAAGAATAACAGGCAATCCCATTAAAGTCGATATTGAGAAATATTTCATGACCAATTTCTTATCTGTTGAATTCCCATCATCAGGAAACATAAAATGTCTTTGGGAGTATCTGAGTAAAGCTTTGTAAACTATTACATCATCTGCCCTATAAATCATTTCGAAAAGGAAAAATTGTTTCAATGCCCTGATATTTTTGAATGAATCGGCTAATATTTCGGTATTTATATGTATAGATTGAAATATATGAATATTTAAATAAGACAAATAATTCTTATTTCATTCCGATACCTCAGTAATGCTCAGATATGATGAATTATTCGAATGTATTTGATCTGTTTTGAGTTTTGTGTTTACACACCTCATTAAGTAGGTTTGTATGGTAATATCCCAGAACAAAAATATCTCGAGAATCAATTTTCATTTGAAAAAACATTCTTATTCATTAATGGAAGTTTTGTTTAATTTGTTGGAGTTTTTCTTGCACAATGGATAATTTGATAGAAAACCCCACTAGTACAACTTTTCTAATGGCGTAGATATGGGGGAGAGGGTTACTATTTATTAAAAACATCACCCACGACTAAGACTTCCAAATTTCAAAATTCTCGCCAAGACGAAGAACGAAAATGAATCAATAATAAGTTAACTTTTTTTTGGATTCGACACGACCATAAAAAAATCGTTTATGGCTTATGACCTGATTATCATTTTCAAGATGATTACTTTTATTGCATTCCGTAATGCAATAAGGCGGAATATCCCAGGATATTTCTTATAAAATAAAGTATAAACAGTACTATTATGATATTTTGAAATTGAACATTTCAATACCTATCTTATAGGAGAATGAGAAAGTCTAACAAAGTTCGATGATTGGTAGTTGGCCAGACTGTAAATGATAAAATTGAATAATTTTCTGAAAATATGAATGCTTTGTGCCGACAATTGTCACAAATCACAATTCCTTTTTTCTAATCATACCTCTATTTTTTATGCTTGCGTTGTATTCTACAAGCGAATTTAGTTTCCATATCTTGCTTTTTAGTTTTCATTATGAAACTTATTTTCATATTTTGATCTCGTGAAATAAGACTTTTTCTAAACCTCCGATGTTGTGATTCCAAAAATGATATATTTCATTATTTATGGATGCTAGATATTAACCTCTTGCTAGTATATTGTTATTTCACGAAATAAAGTCCGAAAATATTTCTGTAAAGTGTTTACATAAAAACAAATATATAATCTGAATTATTTTTTAAAGTGTTTGACATGATATTTCGAACAACCTTAATGAAATACTATATGGACATATTAAACTTTACGGTTATATGGGACATTTGTCGCCTGGAATTTTCAAAATTTTCGAAGAAATTCAATACTAGGAGTGAGTTTACATCTGTTTGTTCATTATAGAATTTCGTCAATAGTTTGGAAATCCCTGGCGTGGTGAACGTCCAATACACCTTTAAAATTTATTTGGACCTATTTAGTATTTATGTTTCTTCAGGCAATGCTCATATTTTTGTCACTTATTTAAGGTCTGTTGAAATGTATGTATCCTGATTATGTCACAGTGTTGGCGAAACAATTGTCACAAACAGTAAGAGATTTGTGGTAATCACTTCGTTTTATTATTTTATTATTCCGAAAAATTTCCATCTAGGCGAGTTTCTATCTTCAGAAGTGATTACGGCTGTCCGCTGTTACTGTCGGCATGTTTGATAATTTTATTACCCATTTTTGTTGCTGCTAGACCCGAGGGTAGACCGGGGTGAACACATTTTTTTAGGATTTCTTCTATCTGAAGTTTTTTTCCTTGAATCGAACCAGATTATTCAGACACTGCAATTTGTCTATGAAATTTCATATATATCATATATTTTTTTCCGCCGACGAGAATACGAGATGTGATATAATGGAATATTTTCAATCGAATATTATACACCATCTGTTTTAAATGGGATACCATTTGTAGATTCATCCTTTGTAGTTGTTCTCAGCTGACAGCTACCAAAGACTTTTTATGATTTTATTATGTTTACGTACTTTCTTCTAGAATCGTGTAGAATCTCAAAGAACAATGAATTGATTCATCGAAACAGTCTAGGCATCCCAATTCCCAATCGTCTCGATCAGATTCATAAAACTTCGAAAATCAACCAACTGATTTCTTCCTACTAAAAATTTCATGGAATTGCGAAAAAACTACTAAAAAGTAGATTTCTACTAAATCTGGTCACACTGTTCTGAAAATAAAATTCCGATGCTGATAAGGCAAGCCTGCAAAATATGTTTTATTTTATTTTGCTATCATAAAAATTATTAAGCTTTGTTGGAGAATCATAAGAATAAAACGATGACTTTTATCTTATAAATTGAAATGAGTTCATTCATTTTTATTATCCAATCCATATAGGCTGTTCCAACATTGATGCGATGCTCAGTTAAGGGCTGATATTTTTGATTATTTTTCGACACAGTAACACGAGGTTCTATTAGATTAGAGCTACATTAGGTATCTAATTGTTTGGAAATATACAGGGTGTACCAAAAAAGTATACCTACCTCGATTAATAAACAAATAATTTTTCATGGAACACCTTCTTTTTCATTGAATTTTCAGATTGCACGGAATAAATTAACCTAAGTTGGATCGCTCAAAATTTACCGTTTTTGAAATATTTCGATTTTTTATAAAGTGAAGAGGCTTTGGAAGATCCTAACGACAAAACGAGTCAATTACGTTATTATCGGGCATATTCTAAATGGCATAGCCTGCATTTTATTTTCTTATCAGGTAGCAAATATTAGTATCTTTGAAAATTTGTCTCCTGAATGAAAAAATAAATTATAGGGTGTACCAGTTGAATAAGTCCAATACTAACTTTCGAATGCGTCATCAATGAATTTTATCATTTCGAACACCCAGTAGAGTTTTCAATGATTTTCTTTCGAAATCTCATTCAAATAAATTCCTTCATTACGAAATTTCAGCGCTTAATAATTTTGTTTAGACTATCTAGGTATATCTAGTGGTTCTAGGAATTTCAAGCCTCAACTTTTAATTTCGGTCTGTAGAATTTCAATATTATGATTGAACGTATGTACTCAATCCAATGAAGGATTGAAATATATACAATTGTTCTTGCAGTTAAGAAAACTCTTTAGATGTTCATTAATTCTAATCTGGAAAGCCTTCCTGTCGAATATACCTATACATTTTGGCAATCATGACAGGTCAACTGTTGATTTATCATCTTTGGAGGTACCTAGTAAACATGTTATTTGTTATGAATTTCAAAACAAATTCAAACGTCAGTTAATTCCGCGCAGCTCGGTCAAAAAGATTTTACCTGGTTATATTCATTCACCTTCCCGGTTAGTAGTTTCAGACGAATTGTGTTCAAACTGTGAAGAAAATACTAGTAAATAGCAACAAATAGGTATTCTGAAGGATCTACGAAATATTAAATATTAGGTACTTGGGTATTTAAATAAATTTAGTGAAGTTATTAAAAGTAATAAGGCGCTTATTTAGCTCTTACTAGATTGAATTATTTAGTTTTGAAGTATTCAATAAGCAAATATCCTGTGGATAATAAACCGAGTGTTAACATTAGAGTTTAAGAAACAATACGGTAGCATTCATCTGAGAAATATTTTTTGAAAATAAATACGAAAAAAAAACATTACACCGCTTACACGTCAACAAACACATGAGTTGAAATCTATAGTTATCGTAACTGGGGAATGAACCGAATTTTATGCAAAAAATCGTCGATGAGATGCAGATACGATTCCGAAATAAGTCAATAAGAAACTATAAAAATTCGAACATCTGCGTGATATCAGGCAAATACACGAATCTGACAAAATGAAAAATTCGATCAGCTGAAACAGGAGAGCAGTCAATGCCATGTTCGCATTTTCAACTTCAAAGAAACAGGAGATGATACGAATATTAAATTATAGAACAGCCAGTTGTTGAATTGTTTAACTCCTAAATGAACTAGGATTTCGAACATAATATAGAAGAATGTTTCAAAATCGAGAAGCATACAGAAACACAAGGGGGATTTTTCTCAAATCACACAGCCCTACAATCTAAATCAAACAAAAAATATACATCAAGAGAAGCTTCTCAAGGGTACTGACGTGGTCAAAAAAGGATATCTAACGCCTTTGAGACTGCAGCTTATTGATGAAGATATAAGACGGTTAAAACTGTCAAATGTTTGGACTTACGATGGGAGAGTTATTATCATTATTAAACATCGATTAAAGTTTAGGCAATAATAATATAGTTTATTCTCGATAAACATTAATCACAGAGGCGTGAGCCTTTAAGTGATTTGTAATACAACTTATAAAATCAACCATAGCCAATATAAAACATACAAACTTAATAATAATTCTAATGTTACAGGAGTAAAGCTTCAATTAGGATCTTACATAATTAATGGTTTCAATGACGAAACGCATCAAGACAAAAAGGAGTCTCTGGTCTCTCATCTACAAAATAGTCGAACTAATGATTAAGTGTAGGGAAGGTTTTCATTCGATAGTAGTCATTTCAGAATAATATTTTAAAAAATATATAACGCTCTTTCATTATGGGTTGATAATTGAATTAAAATATTCCCTTCCTCTTTCAATTACCCATTTCTTCAATTCAGTTCTACGTTTTTTAGGATTTACTATCATTTTCAACTCTTTGGGAACCGTAGAGTGTAATCGCGGAGCAAGGTAATTGAAACTTATTTGGCCAATACGTTTTTCTGCTCTTGGTGCAAAGCATCTGTTGGTCTTATTTCTTGTGTCATAAGAGTATTCTCTTGGTTGGATCTGAATTTTTCTCGAACTTATGGCGGATAAAATTTTCAGTACAAATAGCTGATGAGGATTCATAATTTTGGATATTTCATATAAATCATCGTATGGAAACAAACGATGTTTTCCATAGATAATACGAAGCAACCACTTCTGGATTACTTCAACTCTTTTCATGTGACAATTATAAGCTCCACCCCATCCTATTATTCCATACTGTATCTGAGACTGACACAAAGCAGTATAAATCAGCACCAAATTCGAAACGCTCAGGTAATTCTTCAGGTATCTGAACTTTGAGAGTAGATACCACTAAGGAATCGATGTGCTTATCCCACTTCAGATGTCTGTCAATTGTAACCCCAAGATATTTAATATGATCCGCTTCAGGAATGGATGCTCACCGGCCTACCCGGATATCTCAGAAAAAATTTCATCATGAGAAGTCAACTATCGGGAAACCACCACCTAAGGGATCATGATAATCTTCACCTGCCAAAATATAGTACAACGCTATTTAGAAAATCATTCGTATACAATGCTGTAAAGTTTTATAATAGATTGCCCCTTGATTACAAAAATCTTTCTGTAGCCAGGTTCCGAACTAAAGTCAAATACTTTCTGATGTGTAATAATAGGATCAATAATGGTTAATATTGTTTATAATCTGTTATATGACTTGTGTTGATTCTGTTATTTTGTCCAAATTCTGTAATAAGTATTAACATATCTTAGTCACACCTGTATTGTACATTCTGAAAATGGATTTTGGTTGTTTTTTAAGTTTTGGAAAATTTATTGTGTATTTTCTATCACTTCAGGGATTAAGTTGAATAGCTTGCTAGACTTCGCCCTGCTGTGATAATGATCTGCAAATAAAGACCAGCTATCTATCTATCTATCTATGTATTGCTATCAACTACTAGTTCACCCATATGTGGAAGACCAGATTTGTAGGATTTGTTAACTACAAGCGGACTTTTTGGTTCAGTTTTTCTCTTCTTTCTTTCTATTTTTTTTTTATTTTTTGATAGGCAGTAGCTTTTTTGGTGGAAGTTCAGGGGATGGAAGTTATGTTCGAATTACTAAGTATGTTAGATGTGCGGGATGAAGTGTATAGAAGGGTTGTGAGTAGCTTTCGGAATGTTATATGTCGGATGTAAGGTTGAATGATTTAACGAGTAATATCCAAAGTATTTGAAAAAATTTTAATGTGTTCCTCTTTTACACATTGAAAGAAAAAATAAGCGTAATAGTAATGTCGAGTAGAGGTGTGTGATTTCAATATTCCAAATTTCAATATTCTTCACAATGAATCTGAATTTAATAAAAAAGATTTTTCTATAATTTATGTTCGAGACATTTTCACCTCCAAAATAGTAATTCATCCTAGTTTGTCTTATGCAGATCAACTTCAAATCTTGGTCGGATTCAGGTGGTCATCACAGCTTCTTACCGTCATCCATCGAATAATGCAAAAAATTACGTCGTCGAAGTTAACTAAGATAAAAATCCAATTGAATTTTTTTTGGTGACAACAAAAATACATATTATTGAATTTCAACCGAATACCATAGCGAAATCTGTGAAAAACTATATCAACGTGCTCAAAAATGTATCGAAATAGAAGGATACAATTTTGAACATAACCTGCTGAACTGAAAATATTTTATTTATTTTATTTTTGGTTCATTGCTTTCAAGATCAAATATTTCCAATTTATTTGCTGTTTTTATTCTATTGTTTATCTAGTTTGTTGATTAAGATTTTTCTTAAATAATTTGAGGAAAATTCAGGTAAGGCATTCGCAAAGAGTGAAAAAACTGCAATTTTCAAAATGATTCTAACGATAAATTCAAGATTTATCGAACTATGAAATTTCGTTCATAAGGAATTTTTATTGGTAACCCTGTATGAAGGTGGCAATCAGAGTTTTAGAATATAGATTATGAATTAATTCTTTGTGGTTACGAAACCAAATTGAGGATAGTTGGGAAGTGACCAGAGGACACTGATACATTCAGCAGAGCAGGCAGGGGTTCAGATATTGAAGGAGCTATAAATTTCAGGGCCAGGGCAGATATCATATCAGGACCTGCGCTACTACTGTTCTTCAGACAGCAAATGGTGGATGAAACTTCCCCGGCAGTAGCGGGAAAGAAGAAGAAATTACAATTTAAGGAGTCTGCAAGGTGCATGAACCAGACGAGAAAACGCCAAAATGTTAAAGTATAGAGACAACATTCACTTCAGTAAAATATACGGCAAAAGCCGCCGAAACCTTCTGGGAACAGGAGATGAGTTCCCCATCGACCCGTACTGTAATTTTTTCTGAGATTTAACTTTTATGTTTAATTCGTCGTTTACTAATATACAAATATAACAACAAATAACAAATATACATATTTGAGTGGAAAAGTGAATTTAAGTGGAAAAGCTGCGTCAAATGCGGACTTCAACAAAGTAACAAAATTCTCAAACTTATCTTCAAGTGTCAGAACAGAATGAAGTCCCTGAAAATCTGTACTCTCGATCAATGAATAGAAAGTCTTCCAGTTATTATCCGACATAGTTCTTATCAGTTTATCTCTAGGAGCACACGACTTACCATGACGACAAATATCGGGTGTCCCAAGGTAAGTGGCCTATTAGATTATTATGGACACTATTGATGGTAAAGATTTCAAATTTTGTGGATAGATATTTGGCCATTTAAGGTACATTTTTAAAATAATTTCTCATTTCCAGTGTTGCCGGATGTACGACAATTTGGCAACAACTTTGTTATTTTAAATGGGACATCCGGTATTTCTATTTTTCAACAGCAGACAACAAGAGGACAAAATCCATCCTAAGAACGACAGAAATGAAGATACTGAGAACCATATCTGGATACACGCTGAGAGATAGGAAGAGGAACACAGCCATCCGAGAGGAATGCCAGACTCAGGACATAGCTAAATGGGGAAGAAAACGACGACGATATTGGAACGACCACGTCAGCAGAATGGACGCAGGCAGAATTGCTAGGATAGCCCGAGACGGAATCCCAGGTACCAGAAGACCAGTCGGCAGACCCCCTAAGCGCTGGAAAGACTCCTGGATATCTACCTCCACCGAGGACTAAAGTGGAATATACAAGCCCTAGGCTTAAATTAAGAAGAAGAAGAAGAACATATTCCAAAAATTTAATAAACAAGTTGAAGTCACCTGAAGGAGGTCTATATTCACTAATAACACAGACAGTATTCTCATCAAATTTTATCTTAACTGCACACAGTTCACAGTGCATTTCCACCGAGTATTTGGCGACATTAAGCTGTTGCACTTGAATTCCCAACTTGACATAAATAACAACACCACCATGTTCATGTTGGGTTTGGTATAAAAAGGAACTATCTGATATCCAGCCAACGACATGTAGGGTGACCACACAGAAAAACACCAATGCTCGGCCACACTCAGTAAATCTGGGCTATAAGAACTAAGTAAAACCTCAACAGAAGATATTTCGTTGGCAATGCTTTGTGCATTTATTTGCATCAATTTGAACTTTTTAGAACCACTACTTTCTTCGTCTCCACGATCCGATATGGACTATACAATGGCGTACTTGTTTGCTGAGGTTGACTCTGGAGGGCTAGTGCTTCGCCCTGGTTGCTGGACCGTGAGGTTTACGAAAAAAATTATTGACTGTGATACCTTCCGGCCAAAAGTAGCTGGGATTGAAACTCAGATAGAAATGACAGCTTAAAGGAAGAATAGACTTCAGGTTGTTTCGAGTTCAACTTTTCACAGACAAGATCATGAATCGTGTTATTCAAAAAAATTTTGAGATCAGCTATAGATGTTGCACGACTCAGTCTAGACATATGTATTTAAGAAAGCTGTTTCTTGGGGACACTGATCAAGTCATTTGAAGTGGATGATCCAATTATGGGTTTATTAGTTCTAGGAGTCTTTTCAACACGAGAGACCTCGGCCTTTGATCTACTTTTAGATTCATTCTTTCTACCAACAATGACACTCCATTCACCAGGGCCAGAATTCGCCAGCACCGACACTCCGGAAACACTTCCGGAATCCGAGACATCCCCAGATGGACCAGGATCAAGCGTCTCCACTTCATCTGTAGTGGAACGCACGCCTGATAGCGAATCATTGGGAGCAGGAGCAAGCGTAGACACTCCATCTGCAGAACGTATTTCAGAATCAGGCGGTGAACTACCTGAAAGATGCGACGGTATCTTATCAAGGGAATTCTGTTCAGCTGTTTTCATCTTCGTAAAGGTGTTTTGTAGGTTTTTAATGATTCTATCTTCTAGATGGGTGATAAGATTTGTTTATTTTGAGATCGAATGAGGTTCTGGAAAATATCCGGTCTTAATGGGCCGACCATTTCGGTCATCACAGTACGAATGGTAATCATCAGCTGACTTAGCCCTTTGTCGACTCTTCTGAGGGTTCTGGTGGAAGATCCTGAAGCATCCACTAACTGGCAATTTTCACATAACTACCCATTAATTAGTGCATTTCCTTGCATTTCACTTAAAGAATCAATAGAAATGTTGAGGCAACTTATATGAAAACAATTTTCACAATGTATACATTTGTCACTTATATCTTGTCTATCAATTTTATTATTACATCGAGAACAATGTTTTCCGCATACGCGTGTTGCCATGGTCTAACACGAATAAATAATTGTTTTCATTTTTTGACACATCACAAATTGACACATTGAACATCTACTTCATTGACATTCATAATTTTTTGCTACATTTTGTATAACATTTCAGTTTTTGATATTGTACAAAATTTTGTTAGGCACTTAATTTTTTTTTTTTTTCAATTTCATTGGTTCTATAAATTGAGTAGTAAAGTTCTACAGGGTGTTTCCTAAACATGCGGCAAAAATTCAGAGGGTTGTTTCTTGGACTATTTTAAGCATGTTTTGTCTTTGGATGATTTTTGAAAAACCTCTTTGTTTCGAAGATACAGGGCGAACAACATTTTTCATATTTTTAAAATTAATAATAGTTTAAATAAAAATGCGTACCGCACTGTGTTTACTAAGTAGGTACAATTTATTTTTAAATTTGTTTAGCAACATTCCAATTACGAAAAACGGCCAGTTTTTTGACTAAAAATTGATAAGTGCAGATGGTAAAGGAATACAGATTAAACACGGTTTTCATTTGAATTCGTTTTGTGATGTATTAGCAATTAACATTTTATCTTTGACTATTATGAATCGCTATACAAACACCGAGATGACTGACATGCATTTCATTTATGGACTTGCTGATGGAAATTCATTAAAAGCTAGGAGGTTGTACATTGAACGATTTCCTGGGCGTAATATTCCTGACAGAAAATTGTTTCAAAATATTTATCAACGTCTGCATGAAACAGGCGCATTGAAAAAAATAGGGGGACCAGGAAAACCAAACACAGTAAGAACGGTGGAACTGGAAGAGAATGTGCTGGACATGATCGAAGAAGACCCTAGTACTTCTACTCGAAAAATTTCCAATACTTTGAATGTGAGTAATAAGACTGTTTGGAAAATTCTTAAAGACAATTTGTTATACCCATACCATATGCAACGCGTTCAGGCACTTATTCCTACTGATTTGCCCCCACGTATTGCATTTTGTCAATGGCTTTTAACCACATTAGTTCAAATTCCTCAATTACTGACGCTGATTCTTTTTACCGATGAAGCGAATTTCTCAAGAAATGCAATAAGAAATTTTCATAACAACCATGTATGGGCCGACGATAATCCACATGAGGTAATTGAAGATCGTTTTCAACATCAGTTCTCATTGAATGTTTGGGTTGGTATTGTGGGTGACTGCCTAATAGGGCCGATATTTTTACCAGAAAGACTTACCGGGGACGTGTATCGCAACTTTTTAGAACAAACGTTACCTCTGTTTTTGGAGGATGTACCATTGGCAATAAGACATGCAATGTGGTTTATGCACGATGGTGCACCAGCGCATTTTAGTTTGGTTGCTCGTGAGTTTTTAACATTAACATACGGAGATCGCTGGATTGGAAGAGGTGGACCTCATTTATGGCCTGCTCGTTCCCCGGACTTAAACCCCTTAGATTATTTCCTATGGGGCCATCTAAAATCATTAGTTTATACCACTCCAGTAGAAAATGTGGAAGACTTGCGAAATCGGATCATTGCTGGGTGTAACTTAATAAGAAATGATCCTGGTGTTTTTGAAAGGGTTCGGCAGTCAATGAGGAGAAGATTGGATGCTTGTATGCTGGCTAGAGGTGGTCATTTTCAACAGTTTTTGTAGGTTGAGTTGAATTTTCATGTAATTTTTCATAATAAAATGTTATTATCTGAAATTTTGTTTCCCCTATATCTTCGAAACAAATAGGTTTTTGAAAAATCATCAAAGGACAAAATATTCTTAGAATAGTCCAAGGAACAACCCCTTGAATTTTTGCCGCATGTTTAGGAAACACCCTGTATATATGAAGTAGTAAAGTTCGATTTTTATATAGAACCCCGTATCAGGGGCGGATCCAGGCGATGTCTGAGGAGGGGGCCATAAAAAGTCACGGCTCATATCGATTAGCAAAATAGCGTAATTTTTTGTTGCTGGCTAGAGGTGGTCATTTTCAACAGTTTTTGTAGGTTGAGTTGAATTTTCATGTAATTTTTCATAATAAAATGTTATTATCTGAAATTTTGTTTCCCCTATATCTTCGAAACAAATAGGTTTTTGAAAAATCATCAAAGGACAAAATATTCTTAGAATAGTCCAAGGAACAACCCCTTGAATTTTTGCCGCATGTTTAGGAAACACCCTGTATATATGAAGTAGTAAAGTTCGATTTTTATATAGAACCCCGTATCAGGGGCGGATCCAGGCGATGTCTGAGGAGGGGGCCATAAAAAGTCACGGCTCGTATCGATTAGCAAAATAGCGTAATTTTTTGTTGGTGCCTACTGGGTCAAGTATTTTTTTTAAAGAAAGATGTATTTTAGTAATTCATATCATATTCAGTTTCCAAAATTGTTGTAGTACAAAAACAAGTTCAAACAATGTCATGAATACATGTAGATTTATTTCATGAGAAAACTCAGGCACAAGAAAATATGAGGTATGAAAAAAAATTATTATTTTTGCATAAAATCAATACTTCAATTACCACAGTTAGAATGTTCCAATTTAAGTCGAATATGCGCTGTTTTGTTCTATAACTTGTTGTCATTTTGAAGGTTTTTTGTATGCCTCTCTCATAGAAACCCTTGTCGCTATTGGCAAAAAAAATGAAAACAGTCTATTTTCACAAGCCTCTGTTGAAACGAATTTTTCACCAGCAAAATTGTTTGCGATGGACAGCAAGAGATGCACTTGGGGCTAGTTCCGGACTATAAAGTGGATGCATAAGAACCTCTGACGAGTCACTATCGATGTGTTTGGACTTACGTCGTCTCCATGGAACACAATTTCTCTCCTATTGGTCGCTTATGGGCATCAATTGCTTCCTTCAGAAGGTCCAAATGTTGACAGTACAGTTCTGAGTCAACATTTGTGCCTTAGGGGAGCAGTTTGTAGATAATTCCCTTCCAAGCACTCTAAATACACAGCAAAACCTTCCTGACCGTTTCCGATGGATCACCGCTTTGTTACCACGATTATTTTCGCTTGATGTTGTTGTGAGTCGTCCAATTTTCATCACCAGCCACCAACCATTTCAAAAACGGGGTGATTTTGTTGCGATTCGCAGATGGAAATTCGGTCTAAGAAGTTTTTTGCGGTAACTCATGTGGTACCCATACATCTAGCTTCTTCTTGAGACCAGCCTTATGCAAATGGTTCCAAACGGTTTTTCGTGCAATCTTCATCTCTTGAGCAATGGAAACAGGACTCGATAATGTCCATGATTTTGTCGATCTTTTCGACAATTGATCTCAGGTGCGTGATGCATCTTTGACATAGAAATTACCAAGATGGAATCGACGAAACCAAAATTGCGCCTGATTGTCTATTGCAGTATCAAAACCATAAGCATTATTTAAATTTTTAGCCGCTTGGCTTGCATTTTCGACTTTATCGAAAAAAAACTCAAATAAAACGTTTTTTTTCTATAACGCGCGCTCAAACTAAACGAAGTAAACTAATCACAAAACTGTCGAAAAAGATTATGTAGTACGAAATCTCATCTTTCTAACGCCTTTTAGTGGAACCCGATCGGACCTATAAAACACGAAATGCAGATAACTAAAGCTATCTATTGAATAAAAACATTAAAAACTAAATGAGTGAATAGTCTTCGGTAATTCAGGATACACTTTTATATTTATAAGGTCCGCGAGGGGGGGGCATGGCCCCCATCCTGGATCCGCCCCTGCCCCGTATGAAACTCAACAAAAAACTAAATAGGTATCCATGACATTTTGAAGATCGAATGCTGTCAGAAATAAATTATTTGGAACGTGAATTATGGAAAAACTGATCAATTTACAATCATTTTGGAGAAAATAATAAGCATGAATAACTGTGAATTTTTTTCAGATGGAGGTTTCAGATCCTGTTGAGAGCGAAGAAAAAGATTTTGATTATATGGTAGTGTTCAAACAATTGGCGAATTTCGATGGTGAATATATTATTTGAGTATAATTTTTTTTTTCTTCTTCTTTTTTCCAGTAAAAGCCGGTTCGGATTCAAAACTTGAACAATTTATAATTTTTCAATGTTTCAACAAGTTTTTTTCATGCGACCTGAAAAAAGTTTATATTTGAATAGTTTGGAAATCAAATCAAAACGGAACACTTCTGGATCATTTCAACATAGATTCCAAAAATCAGATGAAATGCACCAAAACTTGTTTTTCAACCACCACTAGGTTTTGAGGAGGGATCGACCGAATTAATCATTATTTAGCTAATTTTCGAATCTCTAGTGCATTTTTCGATGGTTTGTTTTCTTCAATCATAAGGCACCTAATTATTATCGTAATAGTTCAGATTCACTGAGAAACAAACATTCAAATAAACTTCTCACAATCCAAGCTTTTTGGTAGTTCCCATCTTCTAACCTTAATTGGCTTCAAGTGGAAAAATGAAAATAATTGACATTGGCATGGGCGTCGCCAAAGCTGTTTTTCCATTGGGCGTCACATAACCTGAACCTGATGATTAACGATATCAATGATCTGATAACCAGAACAAATGAAAATTTTTCAAGTGATCAAAAGTCACCGTGATCATGCAGAAAAAGTAGCTGAGGAAATAATGAAAGTTTCCTTCACAAAGGCCGAAAAGCTTGGACTAGAAAAATAATTAGAAGTACTGCTTGCACTATCGAAAGACAAATTCACAGGAGCAACCAACCAGCCACTAGCCCATCTGAGTACTGAAGAAGGTCTATAATAATTATTCCTTACTTAGATACGAACACGATGCCCCCTAGGAAGACCTCCTAAGAGATGGAAAGAGTCGTGGTCTTCAATATCTCAAGAGAACTGAAGTTCGAAAATACATACATATCAACATCAATGTGTATACCTAGAAATTTTGTATGTTCTGATATCTTGAGTTCTTGTTTTTTTATGTTGGGTTTTCTAGGATTTTCTATATTGGAATGTATTGAATGGAATAATATCATATTGGTTTTCTTTTTGTTGAGTATTACGTTATTTTTCTCTAACCATTCTTCGTAATGCATTATGTTCTCAGTTTGAGATCAGGCCATAAAGGTTGTACTGCTAGAAGGTTCGTATCATCTACATAGTGAAAATTTAATATTTCTTTCCGGTTTTCGATGAGAGAAATATGACTAAAGTCGTAAATATAAATTGGAAACATTACTGTTCCTGTTACGCTGCCTTGTGGCATCCCATCTTGATTTGCTGTTCTTCTGATTTGGTATCTGATCCATTTATCCGAATTTTCACCTGTTGCGTACGTCCATAGAAATAGGATTTAATCCATCTTAATGAGTTTTCCTGTATTCTATAGTGCTCTAGTTTTTGGTAGAGGATTTCTGGGTCAAGACAATCATATGCTTTGGACAGGTCCAGAAATATTCCCAGTGCCAGTGCACAATCTTCAAAGGCTTCCATAATTCTTTTTATAAATTGGAATATTGCTGTTAGTGTTGATTTTCCCTTCAAGCATCCATGTTGGTTTGGGCTAAGTAGTCTTTTTGATATGAAGAATTCCATTATTTGCTGGCAGAATGCCTGTTAGAACAATTTCGCAAATGATGATATTATGCTAATGGGCCTGTAGTTTCCATAATCTTCAGAGTCATCAGTTTTGTATTTCGGTCTTATTTCTGCTGTTTTAAGTTTTGATGTGAAGGATCCTACTGTGAGAGAGTTATTAATAATATATGTAACTACCTGAATTATTTCCTCTTTGGTATGTTCAATTGTTTTATTTGAAATTTTAAAAATTCCACTTGAGGTTTATTTTTCAACATTCTGATAATATCCATTATATATTTTTCATTAATTTTTTGTGTTGAAAATATATGCTGTGATTTGGTGTATGTCATTGACCTTTTTTTCTGGTTTATGTTAGTTAGTAAGGTGAGTAGCAGCGTGTAAAATGAATTCATTAAATTGATTTGCTAAATTTTCCACGTTTCGTTTCCTAGGAATTTGGGTATCATCATTGTTGTTGTAAGTTTTGTTTTTGGTGAGCAGTTCATCATATTTTTGTTTTGTTATTATATATCAATTTCTGATTTTTTTATTTTTGGTGCTCAGTGTAAATATTATATTTAGCCTGTGTTTCGTTTGTTGAATTTCAGAATTTTTTGTGTTTTGGTTTGTGTTTTTTGGATTTTATTGCAATTTTTATTAAAGGACAGCTGTTATTGAAGTGTTCAAGATGAATTTCGTGAAATATATTGAATTGTTCATTAATGTTTTTTTGATCACACTTATACACTGATGACCAGTTCTGTTGGGATAATGATTTTTTTAACTTGTTGAGGTTTTTATTAGATAACGCTCTTATGTGAGTATAATTGTTATTTTTATTGAGTGAAAAAGACATTTTTTGTGCAAAGTGATCTGATATATGAGTTTGTAATATCTCTGTGTTATAAGGAGAGTTTACTTTGACATAAATACCATCTAAGCATGTTGATGTTGAGTGGGTCATTCTTGTAGGTTCAAATAATGTTTGCTTGAATCCGAAGGATTTTAGGAAGTTCGTCCAATCTCTTTTTGCTTTGTTTTCTTGTAGCATATTGATGTTGAAATCTCCTGTTATTATTATTTCATAATTTTCCATTTTAAGTTTTTCTGAAATAGGTGTTAACTGTGTTGTAATTTGCTTTGTATTTCCATCATTATACGGCAAGACATATCCATTCTTTGGGGTCTAAGTGGTACTCTATGGCAGCACACTCAAATTGTTTTATTTTAGATATTTTCCCTATATCTTGTCCTTCCCATGATTCTATGTCATTTTTGACATATCGTCGGCTAAGAGTGTAAATCTGCTAAGTCCATTTTGAACAATTTCACAGGAGACCAAAAAAACCGTACAGTACAGTGTTATAATAATAATAATAAGATAGTTTATTCATGAAAATACATTCAATAGAGTTTATTGAATGTATTTTCATTAATAAACTCTCTTATTATTATTATTATAACACTGTACTGTACGGTTTTTTTGGTCTCCTGTGAAATTGTTCAAAATGGACATAGCAGATTTACACTCTTAGCCGACGATATATTGCAGTTCCTCCATGTTCTCCTAGTGGTCTACAGTATTTAGCCGTCAAAGTGACGTTTTTTATGGTGTGATGAATGATTTGTTTTTCCGTTTTCCAATGTTCCGAGATGCATAGTATTTTTATATCTGGGTTTTCGTCTGTCAGTTTTTCTGTTGCATTTCCAATTGATCTCACATTTTGATGAAAGATTGTGTTGGGGATTTACAAAGAAAATTTTAGTGGACTGTATTTAGAGTTGAATCTTATCCCAACATAGTACGAAAGCGAAAAGGACAAGTGAAACCAAAGTAATAATAATAGTATATTATTTCACAAGGAGGAGAAGTGTCACTTTTCATGGCGAGCTTATGTTTCCCCGCCGAACGGAGTGAGGCGGGGAATTTAAGCGAGCCATGAAAAGTCACTTCAACTCCGAATGAAATATGCTATTTTTTTTCAAACGTTTTGTAATTCATACAATCAAATTCTGAACAAAATCGTACGAAAATATATCAGATTTGCAGAGCTCTCATGGTTACATTTCATCATTTTATGTTGGTACTTCCGACTCTCCGCAGCCGTCACGGATTTATCTGTCACTTCATCGTTTATTTTCATTTCTGCTCAGAAGTCAAGTCGTGAACAATAACAAATACAATATCTACTCTACATCTAGTAATATCGAAATTCCTGGAACTTTCCTAAATAGAAATATATCAAGTAGATCCTGTGTTATCTCGAACTCATCTAATAGTATAGAAGAAGTTGTATCATGAAATGGAAGGTAGAATCAAGCAAAATTATTACATCTCGTATGGCTCTACTATTTACATTTATTTTGCAGAACTGTTGAACTCTCCATGGTGAAAAGATTCGAAAATACTATTATGTACAATCCGCACATAAGTATTTATATATTTAATAACTGCATTGGATATCCAAAAGGATTGAAATAACTAGAAATATTTTTGATGAAGAATATTGTTTACAATGTTTTCTTTACGGATAAGTTATCGTAAAGAATTGATAAAATATATTGTAACATAACTAACCTAACAATTTCAGCAGACATATGATTAGTGTTCAGAATAAATGATTGAGAGAATTATAATTCTCATCAACAATATGAATGCACTTATATTTTTGATTACTAAAGGAGAATTACTGCAATTGTGCTAATATGTGATTTTATGAAAATAAATGAGATTTGTTTTGATATATTCTATTCATTCTATAATAATTTGAAGATTGAATGAACTCTCAGTCCATATTTTTGAAAGTACAATTATTGAAAACTTTGATTGTCACATTAGAATGCATAATATATGCCTGCATTGAATGATAATCCAGGTATGAAGTGGTTACGTTTGTAGTACCTTTGTCAATTGTATTTATAATGGGAACGTTCAAAATTTGACTACTCGATGCAAGAATATAGCTAGCCAAAATTTTAGCAATATCCAGTTTTTTCTGTGCTGCAGTTCTACATAATTTTCAGCAACAGAAGAGCTCTTCCATCCTCCATGTCATTTCAAGGATATTATATTTTCTCCTTTATTTAGCAGGTGAGAGGTAGATAATTATTTATTGTTATACTGCTCAACTCGATTCTTCTGAATGCACCAGAATATCTGATAATTAATATTATCTGCAATTTTGTCCCAAAATTATGATCATGTCCTGCCAAAATTCAGATAAGATAAGATGTGATAATATTGAGGATGATATACATATCTTGACATCGAGGAATTCAAAAACTTTTCTATGTCTTCAAATTCTAAAACCTCAGATTTTTTTGGAATATATTTTCTTGACAAAGATTTCAATAAAGGTTGTCATTTAGAATAATTCGATTTCGAAAATCAATATTATGTTATCGGTTGAGAACCTATACAACAATAAAACGAATGGGTTTTCTCTTTCACAAATTTCACCACATTGAGCCATCAACTTTTGAACATAATTCTAACCGTCCATTACTATATGGTTTCAATTTTCATAATGCAACATCAATCAATTGTACAATATAACTTTGGTCAATAAAAATGACGTTTGAATTAGAATTATTCATTCTTGTCCTTAGTAACCAATTAATCATTTCCTTAGCAACCACTTTTCCCTCCGCCGGAGGGAAAAGTATTTTTCCCTCCGGCGGAGGAAAAGTAGAACTTTTCGATGATCCTGTCAGTCGAGAAAAGACGTTGTTATTGTACGTTTGAAAAAAAAATAATATTCCTACCTAGAAGTGGGAGAACTTAAGTTATGGATCTTGCAGCAGTCCTCAGCTTCCAGAAGCAGATTGATTGAGCTCAACAAACTGAACCAGAAGTGGTAGATCCTTTATGATTGACAAGCTGGAAAATTATTAATTCGACCCCACTTATCCTTAGGAATGTCACAGAGTACGCCACTAGTGACAACTTTATTTTTCACAACGGAGTCTTTTGATTTAATGTTTATGGAACAGAAACACTGTATTTCTGATATACACAACTTCGATTGTCAGCGAACAACGCGTTGAAAATGCGATATTTTCCGAAATTTGTGTACGTAAATTAGAACAATAATTATTATTAGGTAGCAGAATGGAAACAATCAATCTTTCGTATAATACGTAAAGAAGGATACTGACTGATATGGAAATCACAACATGTGCGCTAAGCGGCAGAGATCACAGCTGTTTTAAAATTGCGATAAATACTGCATTTAAATTCATTCGAAATTTAATAACTGAAAATTGAAAAGTTTTGAGAAAATTAAATTGGAAAAAAAAAGAACGTTCACTTGGCGTGAACAGATTGTGATTTTATATTGATTGATTTGTTTTTTCCGATTATTTACAGTTGATTGTTTATGGGGCTCTTTTGTCTGAAAAATGTTGTCCCCTTTTGAAATCAAAACTTGAGTTCTTTATTTCAGTTGGTCAGAAATCGTTCTCATATGCAATATTTTTCATTTCAAAAGGGACACCTAACATGATGCTGTTAAAATGTATATTTTCATTATTCCTCAAGTTCAACATTTTACTGATATTTTATCCTCTTGTACTTTTTCTTTATTGGCGATAAATTTGATTATATCCGTCTCTGTAACATCTTTATGTATTCGTGATATGAACAGTCACGCTTTTTTTCTTCATTCAACTTAGATGATTTGAATGTTGTATTATTATTTATTCCAGTCTCTGTCTTAACTTTGTTATGTCTCTTGACTCTATATTTGACTTCTTTAAATCCGTCTACATCATATTCATTTGTGAGCTCATCTTCCATTTGTTCATTTACCGATTCTTGATTCTGATTGATTACATTCTTTGATTTCAGGTTAAGTTGTTTATCAATAGAGGTTGATTGAAATACTTTTGAAGGAACTGTATTCAGATTACCTGTTTTATTTTTCTTCTGTGGTTTCATTACAGGTTTGTTTATGGGATTTGTTTTGTTTATGATATTCACTTGGTTATCTTGGTTTTCGGTTATCTGTGCATATGACTTTTTATAAATGTTTTGGTTATCCATTTGTGCCATTTTTCCTCTAAGAAGGGAATTGTTTTCCATCAATGCCTGATTTTTCACTGTCAGATTTTTGGAAATTGTAATCGAATTTGCCACATTTCACACTTTCTTCAACTTTTCTTACACAAAAATGACATTTATCATCACTATTTTCACTGTCCTTTTGGGAGCTAGTATCTGTGTCATTTTCATTTGTCGCCATTTTGACAATTCATAGTGCCCCTGCCTTTCCGCTTAGTCTCAGACAGTGCGCAGATATCCACTCTGTGTTGTCTCATCTCTAGAAGAATCTCATGGCATCTCGTATTCCAGGACATGATATTTCAGCAGGCAACTCTCAAAATTATCTTCCTCCAATTTTTCTTCTTTTCTTTCAAAACCGTATTCGTTATCCTATTTAGCTATGTTCATTACCGTTGCATCCATCCTATTCCTAGGGTGATTATTGGAACTGTGAGAAAGGATAATTTTTACGGATGCTACCCTTACCTGACAACCCTCCTCCTTTATCCGGGCTTGGGACCGTCAGTGACACTCAATCCACCACTAAAGCCCCAGGCGGAGTTCATGATTCTTTATTCAGCTGAAATATTTCCGAAACTCCGACTCTTCCATTTATACAAAAAATGAAAAAAAAGTTTTCCTCCCTTAAGTTCTTGCGTTAGTCCTGATAGTTTCCAAAATATTCAAAAAAACTGAAAAGAAGAGAAAATTCCCAAAGTCACAATTTTTAATATAAATATCCTATGCGTAAACTCGATTCACATTTTCGAAGTAGAATGATATAGCAATATCTTGCACCTCTTGATTTTGAAGAATATCATCACAAAGTATTTCAAATATTATGCCAAAAATTGTGAGAAAAATTTTCATAACTTGGATTCTACGGAGATAAATGAAAGTAGTTTGAAACATAATTCATTTTATGAAATTATGTTATAGGTAGAAATATTTATCAGCCGATTCCAATGAAATTTATATTAGACTATCCTATTTGGATTGTAAATAGTCTCTTAATTTCGGAATATCCAGAAATCTTAAAATTCATAAAATAGTCTAGCCTTCCATGATTGCAACTATAAATTTAAATGGTTCAATCTAGTTTTCAAAATATTTTTCGCCAGATTTTGTTTTTTCCAAAATACAATCACAAATACAATAATTCGAAATTGAAAACCCTCAACCTTTCTCGGAATTTATTGAATTATTGCATACCTAACTATTTGAAGTAAGTGAAATCATACTCAAAATATTCAGATATAGTTTCCAGTTCAACATCTAAAACAGAATCAAACGCAGAAATCGAAGTATTCCAAAATTTCAAAACAAGATCGCAAGTAAACTAATTGAATCAGAACAAGTCGCCTTCTTTTATCTAGATCATAAACCGAAATGAGTGATTTCTAACAACCCCTGAGCATCAATTCAAAGAATACCGAAACCGATCCCGCCGATCTCTCCATATGCGCACGCGAATGCGAGGTACTTATTAGTCTTATTACCCAAGTGTGATATCTAGCAATATCTGGCATCGGGGCTGCATCTCAATATTCGCCCGGGCTAAGGCTGGAATTCTCAGAGTTGTTTATGTTCACCAAAAACGTGAATGAGAAAGCGTATCAAACAAAAATTATGAATAGGTTCCCAAAAACTCCCTATTCAACATTACTGTCTATTTTATGTTTCATATTGATAGCTCATTTTTATGCTTTATGTTTCAGAGCACCGAAAAAGATTCAAAAATCCGCTGATATTGCTATTTCATATCACACTCCATCCTATGAAATTCAAAATAGTTCAATTAATATTATACTATGTAACATTCCAGTTTTCTTTTGCATTATGTCTCACCATCTACCGTATGATATCAACGTTTGATAAACAAATCTTATTGAGACATGGTTCTTTTGGAGGTATCGAAATATTTGTGAGTATGGCTGATCATTCATATGAAGCGATATATTATTTTCAATTGGCACCCAAATATTGCACGAAATTCAATTAGAATGTAACCATCAGATCACTTCTGATTTCCATTAGAAGTCAGACTTAGGATGGGTTTCATAAAACTTTGATTGACCGATCAGCTCGTTGAGTATAGTTCGACATCTATGGAAGTGTCAAAAATGATCTGAAGAGGAACTCTGAAATAATTTGATCAAAACATCACGATTAAAGTTTAACGAAACCCACCAGTAGTGTACAATTATTCTGCATCAAATATCATATAGCTATAAATAGATTATCACTCAACAGTAATCGAGCACTCTTATTCAGAAACACTACATTCAACTTCTCATCAATTTTTGTAGAATACGACTATTATTTTTCTCAAAAGTAGTTGGAACGTTGAATTTCCATTCATAAAAAGCCAAACGAGGTACGTTTGATGAGCACGACTTACAGCACCAAACCTAACATGGTGTTCTTAAGGTTCCGGGCAGCATTTTTCCGTTTCCTATGTGGCTAGCGCAACTCGCACATTAATTTTCCATGCTTTCTGCATACATATTGCGTACACCTATATTATCTAATATATTTATGTTTAAAATGATAATTTAATTTTTTTTTGAGATCAGGCTTATTTTAGTTGGGTTTAAATTCAATTTCTATATATAGACAAAAAATTATCGAAAGGAATGAAAAATATTGATATATAAGGTGCGCCATCAAAAAATTCAGTGGAAAACTCATTTTTGAAAAACCGATACTATTCGAAAAATCTGGGGTAAAAAACTGCGCTATTCCTATTTAAGAAACACCAAATCTCCTCTATATCTGTGAATAGATAATTGATTTCCATCATCTATTGTGAGTATCATATAAATTTATTTATTCGCATGCGAAAAAACCCTAAGTCTTTTATAGTTCTCGAGATGCAGTGAGCATCGAATTTGGGACATTCTGTACATTCGAAATAAACAAACCGATGAAGATCATGCCATGGTTACGGCAACAACGACCTATTTATCAAAAACATTAATTCAAAAGTGTGCGTGCAACTTTACTTCAGTCGAAAGGTATTGGGTCTTATAATTGCACATTTTAAGAAGAAGTGCCAGATAGTATTTATTCATTTGAACTGACTTTTTTCAAGTGATTCAATCACCTAAAACAGCCAAAATTAACTGTAGTCTAAATAAGAAATTTTTAATGGAAAAGAACGCATCAATTTGAGATTTTAAATTATTCAATAGAATTTCTGTAGGTAGAGTAAAATAATTAGGATTGTTATTCTCAAAAATTAGATATTCAAATAACTTTGCACAGGTACCTTGTTTAGTATGAATACTGGCTCTCATGTACATTTATACCTTCAGTATTGCTGCTATCTCCTACCAAATAAACCAAGCAATGGACAAGAGAAAAGCGTGTCTAGGAATTTTTATCGACTTAGCGAAAGCTTTCGATACTGTTTGCCACATGGTGCTGTTGAAAAAACTGGAATGTTTGGGTTTTCGAGGGTCTACCTATAGATTACTGGAAAATTTTCTAACCAACCGAAAGCGAAGCATTCGGATAGGAGACGATGTAAGCAGTGAAATGGATATAACTTATGGTGTTCCTCAAGCGGCCGTGCTAGGACCAGTCCTATTCATAAGTTATATAAATGAAATACGCACTAGAAAAAATTCTGGGACTATAATTTCATTTGCTGACGATACGGCGATTATATATACTGGAGAATCATGGCGACAGGTACGAGAAACAGCTGAAAACGATCTGAAGAATTTTTCGAATTGTTCAAGTGTAGTGTCCTCACAGTAAACGTAGAGAAAACTAAGGTTGTACCATTCACGTCATACGAGAGTAATTTACCCAATTACGATACCCTCACGTTGAACGGTGTGGGTGTCCCATTGGAGAGATCGGTGAGATATCTGGGGATCCATGTTGATTCTTTTCTTAGATGGGACGTACACACGGCCAATGTAGTGAAGAAAATCCGTGGACTGATATACAGATTCTCAGATTCTGGCAGTTCAAGAAATTTTTGGGGTTCACTCATATCAAAATCTTGTGCCATGCTCTGGTGGAGTCCATCATTCAGTCATTCAGTTCATTCGAAATGTCCACCATTTTGTAAAATGCACTTTGCAGTTCTGGAACCCATACTTCTCATACATTTGCTTGTTTTGTCTCCTTGAATACCTTCCAAAACATTCTCAATTTTCTCGCGAGGTATCACTATTGTTGTATTTGTCATTTGTTCCTTTGAAACAAATTACAGAAGCGAACTTTATTTTGAGATCATTACGCTATACTTTTTGCAATGCTTGGTATTCAAATTTAAAATCATTGTATTCGCGTCTCTTGACTATTTTATTAACAGCAGTTTTTGAAAAATTCCATTCACTGGCCCCCGTTCCCGATTTTTTTTCTGGGTTCGATTGAATTTGGGTTAGAACATTGATATCGTTAATAGACTTGTTTTTTTTACATACACACAATTAAATTTGGATGAGGGTCAAAATCACCTGAAAATCAACTTTGAATGACATTGTATGATATATCGTTGAATTCAGCGTTGAAAGTTATTTCGAAATATGTCATAAAATATGCAGGTCCGTATTGAAAAAAATGAGGTTGAGGGTGGCCCAGAGAGTACGAAACGTTGGATGCGAAATCTGATTACGTCAAATTGAGGATAATTTACTGTCGAATAAAAAATTTCTGTAACATTTTTTGATAATATTTGAAATAAAGTGGGTAAAAAAGAAAAATCAAAATGACATCATTTAATTTTCTTATGATATCTCGAAAACCGGACCTGATAATCTCGATTTGTTTGAACTGCTTGATAATGCTTCTATGCATGCAACTTTTTCTCCATTTGACCGACCTTCTAACTCTTATGGTTTAAAAGTTACCAATACAATCCCATTGAAAAAGTGGCCAGCCTGTATATATATATTTATGTTTATTTGTTGATTGGTTTTCTTGTGATTAATATTATTTTTTTCTCAGGTACTCATAAACTTATGGACGGTGCTGCTCAAATTCAAAGAGATAATGTGGTTTTCCGATGCATTCAGTGAAGTAAGTTTTCCGTTGGATGAAGAAATGTTAGGAATCAAGAGATACAGCAAACTCCGCTGGAACATATTGTTGTTGAAAACTATCGTTATGATTGACTACGGTTTAGCCATGATGGCCGCGTTTGGATTCACTTTGTCTCCTGAATATTTCAATACTAGAACTTATTTAGCAGTGTGGATAAGAGAAAACTTTCCAGACTACTCAGAATATATCCTTTTCTTGTTGCATATGTCTAACTTTCCTGTGGCCTTAACACTCACTGCCCTTGCGATAGCCATGTCGTATTTTGGTCATTCTGCTGTTTTTCAATTGATTTTCATCAATCACGTAGTAGAAAGTATCTGTGATTCGACCATTCCTGCAAATCAACGCTACTGCTCAGAACTGTATCAGAACATGGTCAGAACAAAATTAAAAATAGGTGTTATACTTCATACTATTTCAATCAAGTAAGTAAATGAATCAGAACTACCTACCTATGTATAATGTACAATAATTCATTTTTACCTGATTTCTTTCAGTTTGGGCTTGATCCCATAGTATTTTGTGTTCAAATGAGAATAGAAATCACTTCATTAGGTATAGTATATCCAAAGTCACTTGAACTAGTCCATAAAAACGCTTGGCCAGATGTCCCTTTAAAGTGAATACCGTGATTCGCTAATTACCGGGGTTTATTTGAAAGTATTGTTAGGCAATAAATTCACTAACGCCAAAGGAATTTCTAGAGACTTGGACAACCCTTGTATAATCCAAATATTCTGGCTGTCTCCAAGTGACTCTGGATATACTATACTCTCATTTCATAGGACAAATTTTCAGTTTTCCGTAAAAGTACTAGAACGCGCGAAAATAAAAAGAAGATAACTCAGAGACTATGTGACAGTTTGATAGCACTGAGATTTTGAACAAATTTTTCATAATAATAGAATAATAATTTCAAAACAAAAAAATGAATGTTGAAATCGTTATCAGAGTCAAAATTTAAGCAGATGTAGAAAACAAAAATGAAAGTTGAAAAGGGTTAGGATCATGTAGAATGAACCACAATGAGTAATAATTACATTACGAATAATTGTTTCAGAGAAAAATACCAATTGTTTGCCGAATTCATACAATGTAATATTTCAGATTTTGCATGGCAGCCGTAGAAATTATTTACATTCCTATCATTGCCTTTTCTGTTGGCGCCGTCATATTAGGGGGATCGTTACTTCTTGAATTTTTTACGGTGAGTATTCAACATTGGATTGAATTTTTCGTAAGGTTTGCGGCAGTTTCGTGTGGAACTATAATGAGTTTATATTTATTGTATACAGTATGGTGCAAATGTATGGAATAAATTCATCTTCTCCCAAAAAAAAAATGTTTGTGAGAAAAGCTGAAACATGTCAATTTATATTTCCGATTATTCAATTTTTGACATTCATGCGAGAGAGATGACGTCATTGGTATGTATATTGGCTTCATGGGCTGTTTTTTCAAATGGGAAAGTGTCATGTGACACCTCAATTTGAAGGTCCTTCAAATAACTACTCAATGGTATAAATCATGTAAGGTTCATTCATACAGAGTGGATACAAACAATTTTTGTAGTCTTTTATTTTCTTTCATAACAGTACTATTATTATAATAATAATAATGTTTATTCACAGGGCCTTCTCTAGGGGGGAGGCAGGGTAGGCGGTCGCCTAGGGCGCGAATGATATTCAATTCGGTCAGCAACAAGTGGAAGGAATAACTACTAATTTAATTAACATCAAAAACCATCAAAGGCCGAATTATACATTATACACAGAAATATGACGCGTAATCCCCTCATAGTGCTATCTACAAGTTATTGACGCTAAAAAACACATGCATTCATCAGGCTTGTTGGAGTTCGCTTTGCTAAACGTTGCCGAATTTTATTACCACTTGGGGTGGCTTCTGGATCATTTTTGTTTTCAATTCTCCAATAATCAGAATGTTGATTCCTCAGAATGAAATGCAGAACATACGAGGAACGATTCCATTTCACCATTTCCAACTTATCCTTCTTGAGAAATATAAGAAGTTTTTTATTTCATACCACATTGCATTGTATTATAATATTTTTCATTTCTTATATCACAATTACTAGTGTTGAACGTGGTCGCATTCGAATAAAAAATAATGGTTTATCCACATCATTCGATTCTTCTACTTGATAATCTTAAAGAAAAGCAAACAAAAAGTTTAAACTTTTTATGATATCAAAACTGAGCAGAATAACCTGAAACCGCAGGGCCCGCTCTAAAGAGGCAGCAAATAATGGAGGGCTGCAAATTATAAGGGATAGCTTATTCTACTTTTTTCGAAAATTGCAGATTCCTGTAGAAATGTATTGAATAATTTTTTTAATTAAAACAATTTCCCAATTGATTTTTCAAATCAAATCAACTAGTGTTGAGCGTGGGTGCATTCGAATGTGAAATAATGGTTCATCCGATTGTTTTGCTCGATAAACTCAAAGATAAAGAAACAAATTGTTCAAGCTTTTTATATAGTCGAAATTGAGCAAAAGAACCGGAAACCGCAGGGCCCTAATGATTCAAATTTTTTTTTCTTCAATTTCAACGAATTTCACAAATTCAATACTCTTTTCATTTTTCCATCGAAAATGCCTTCAATATACATACATTCGAATTAAAAATAACGGTTTATCCGCAACATTCGGTTGTTTTATCCAATCATATTATAGAAAAAAATCTGCAATGTTCGAGCTTTTTATGGAGTCGAAACTCAGCAGAAGAATCTGAAACCTGCATTCAATTCATATATTTCATCATTCATTTATTAGAATCCAGTTTTAGCATTCTGTAGAGTAAGCTTCTGTTAGGGCGACAAATTGGGTCTCTGTCTAGGGCGGCAGTTTGGCTAACGACGACCCTGAGGATACACTATTTCCTGAATAGCTTTACTTAAAGACAACCAATTTTTTGTTTGTTTTCATCTTAGCGATTATAATTTTCGAAAAATTCTTGAAATCAATATAGTAAGTTTTAGAATCGAATTAGGTTTGGTTTTTCTATAACCTTGGTTGCTAATCTGAGAGATTCGAAAATTACCTATAAAAATATTGATATATGTATATATATATAATTATGTTTTCCGTATCTTAAAGTCTGTTTTTAAAAAGGATTTATTCTATTTTGAATTAAGAATTACAACACTTGGATAAATAATTAATAATTCTACAGATTAAGATTTGGGAAAAACGTGAGTTACAAAATGAAGCTTGATGTTCTAAGTCTGATTCATAACTAACTAAAGTCTGTCCTGAAATCTACAAAGAAAGCTTTATGAGTTCACAGAGAGAATTTGCACTTCAGCACTATCGCGTACATTTCCAAGAACGGCGTTGGCCGAGCTTCTTCTATTATGTTGACTTGTGCTGTTTCGGTCGATGTGGATCTCATAATACCTCCCCCCTTAGTTCAGATAACGTCCTCGTTATCAGTGGGATCACCTGGGTTGTTCTCGAGGTCGATGCGAATGATTTTCCTCGGATTGTATAACAGGTCTCTAATTCTTACTCTGTTTATCATGACAGTGATTGTTCCAATGATTATGAAACAGAGTAAAATTCCGCTTATGGTATAATGCGTGAGCTGAGTTATTGGGTGTAGATAAATTGGTTGATTTTGAAGTTTCTCAGCTTCTTGCAGGATTGATGTAGGTTCTCTTAAGTGTTTTAACTGAAGTTCCATTTTATAATCGTAACTCAATGGGAGTTTCGAAATGTTTTCAAATTTCATCTCAAAAATTGGTTCAGTGTTGTCAAATATTGAATTGTCGATGATGATGGTACAATCTGAATGTAGCAGGTTTATTCCTTGTATGGATTTTTTCATAATTATACCATGGCAATCTTCTAGTATTGTCTGCGTATTCTTAAACAGGGTGAGAAGCTGTTTGTTCTGAAGTGTATGGATTATCTTATAGTTGTTTTTGATGAGCACTTTTTGACACTGGTCTGGTGATGACAGGATGCAGGCTTCTTTGACTGGTGGTTGAAGACATAAGACAATGGAACTGCCTAATGTGGAAATACAGGCTTCATTGGTCCAGTATTCTTCGTAGTTGATTCTGACCAAATACTTTTTCGGAGGTATTACAGCAATATCTTGGTGGTTAGGTAGAGGGTACACTCGGGAATAGTTTGTGGTGATCTGTTTGAGAATAGGAATTTTGAGGAGAAAGGTGATGGATTCATCCGTTCCTATGACAGATATTTTAGCAAACTCTATAGTTTTATAGAGATGAACGTGATCGATTGGAGATAATTGTTGTGGTTTATAAATTTTTTCGAGATACTTTCCAATCAAAAGAAGTTCATCGATTTTTATGAGTTCTAAATTTGGTATTCCTTTCATTGCAAAACTGATAGTTCTTTCAAGCATCAAGAAAGTATTCAATAGATCTTCTGCTTGAAGTATTTGATATTCAACAGTCATTCTGAATTGTTCCGTTGATTTTATGTTTTGAAAAAGTAATTTAGTATGTTGAATATTATCATTCAATAAAGCTAAATCTTCTGAGTACCTTTGTGTTAAATGATTTGCAAAAGAAGTTAATTTATTAATTCTTTCAATTTCAGAGTTTTTAATTTGATGGAGACTTTCTATGTTCTCGTTAATAGTTTTCAGATCATCGTCGTCTAGATTTCCTGTGATAAATTTTATGCCTTTGCCAATAAAATTAGCCAAACCTCTTTTAACTTTTTTGTTAATGAATTTATGCAGTATTTGTTCAATTTGGGCTAAATTCGATTTTAATTGAAGGTAAATTCTATGAGATAATTCATCAATAGTTCGATTTTTCTGCAGTGCATTAAAGTTGTAATTAAGTTGATCATAATTGATTTGTAAATTCGTGATGTTTATAAAAAAGAGAAAATTATGGTAATGATCAAGAATTTTGGCCTGACTTAAGGGTTCTTCAAAGTATCCATTACTGATTATTTTGTTGACCTGAAGGGCCTGGTTGATTTGGGTCTGTATCAGGAGGATCATTGGTATCCTGAAAAGAACAAACATTTTTTCTTAGTCGTTTGACTTTTTTGATATGAGCTGTGGTTTCTCTAGATTTTTGAGTTAAACCACTAATTTTATTTTGTTGTTGTCGTTCAACTGTAACTTTTTCAAAAGGCGGGTCAGTTTTTCTGGGTCTATTTCTTTCAACGTAGACTTCTCTTTGTGCTAGATTTGGGGGATCGTTTCTATTCTCATTTATTCTATTCAAATTTTTCTGCCCTTTTTCTTTATTCCGTTCGTAAATATGGTCAAGAAATGGTAATATTTCTTTCTTTCTTTTTTCGTTGTATTGCTCGTAAACTGTCATGTTCAAGTCAAATTATGGTAATTTGTCGTACGGACCGTAAAGTAAATGAAATGGAGAATATCCGGTCGTTGAATGTATTGATTGATTATAGATCAAAGTTGCAGTGATCATAAGATTTGAAGGATTTTCATTTGGATTTTTCAATTTCAAAATTCTGAGTTTTTCTAATAGTGTTGAATGAAATCTCTCAATAGGAGAGTTTGAACTTGGGTTATTCACAGTAGTAAAGTGTAAATCAATTTTATTCAACTTACAATACTCTAAAAAGGTTTTATTATGAAATTCTCTTCCTTCGTCACAAACAATTTTTTGAGGAATATTATGATGTGCCAAATAATGGCGTAATTTGTTGAGGATTGTTAATGCTGTACCATCTTTAACGAGATACGACTGGGCGTATTTAGAAAAGAGGTCTATTATTGTCAAAAATTTGGAATTAAGAAAAGAAAAAGTATCGATGTGTATTACTTCAAATGGTCTCTTTGCAAGAAGAGGGCCAGAAAATTTCAATCTATAAGGGTGTCTTTCGTATTTTGACTGAAGACATAGTTCACATTTATTTATGATTTCAGTGATTTTGTTTTTCATTTTCGGCCAATAATACTTTTTTGATAAAAATTTGTGACTTTCTGAAATTCCATTATGATTTTTGTCGTGATATTCGGAAATAATTTCTTTTTGATTTTCCTCGCAAATTACATCCAATAAGTAGATATTGCTAATAAAAAGTTTGGCAGAGTAGTGATTCTTTACAAAATCTAACGAGAGGTAAACGCAGCTTATTGTCTCTAAAATAAATTCCGTAAGATTCATTTGGTCTGAGAATTTCTTTGAAAAGTTTAGAAAAATCATCTGTAATACAATTTTGTCGTATTGAAACGCTATACGTGTTTCTTCCGAAGGGTTTACTAAATTTCAAATTGAATTGTTCACCGATGTTAAAAATAACTCGATTGGGATAGATATTGACTGATTTTTCTGTAATTGGAATGACTTTTCCAATATCCTCTTGGGTAGAATGAATGGTAGCATCAGTATCAGAATTTTGATCATCATTTAAATTTTGTTGTTCACTATTATTTGGAATAGATAATTCATCGTTTTGGGGATTGAGAATATTTTCTAATTCTTCATCGCTTAATTCAGGGAGTTCACTCACATTTGGTAAAATAGAGGATAGTTCTACATTTAAATCAACATCAGATAGAAGTGGTTCATTTTCTCGATTATGTATTTCTATACGAGAAAGAGCATCGGCAACTTTATTTTCTTTGCCTTTGGTGTGAATGATTTTAAAATCAAATTCTTCTAATTTCAGTTTCCAACGTATGAGTCGAGAATTTGGTTCTTTGATTTTAGAGAGCCATACGAGGGGATTATGATCGGTTTCAATTGTGAAATGTTGTCCATAAAGATAAGGCCTAAAATGTTTTGTAGAATCTAGGATTGAAAGTAATTCTTTTTCGATAGTCGAATAATTTCTTTCAGCTGAATTTAGAGTTCTTGAATAGTAAGCTACAGGTCGATTTGATTGTGATAAAACACTTCCAATAGCAACATTTGAAGCATCGGTGGTTAATTTAAATGGTTTCTCGAAATCTGGATATACTAAAATTGGGGCATTTGTCAATAATTCTTTGCATAAGTGGAATGCATGTATGTAATCGGGATCATCAGGGTTTATTTTTGCGCCTTTTTTCAAGCATTTAGTAAAAGGTGAGACAATATGTGCGAAATTTTGAATAAATCTGCGGTAGTAACCTACCAAACCTAGAAATGATTTGATTTCTTTCACTGTACGAGGTATTGGGTAATTTTCTATAGTGTTTAATTTTGAGGGGTTGGGGGATACTCCTTCCGGGGTTATCACATGTCCCAAAAATTCTACATTTTTGCTTAAAAATTCGCATTTGTCAAGTTCGATTTTTAGGTTGAATTCTCTTATTTTTTGAAATATTAATTTTAAGTGATTAATGTGTTCTTGTAAGGATTTGGAAAATACGACAACGTCGTCCATGTATACAAAACAGAATTTATGGAGATATTCTTTGAGTACGTTATCCATACAACGTTGAAATGTACTTGGGCCGTTTTTCAAACCATAAGGCATTCTAACATATTCAAAGTGGCCTTTATTCACTGTAAACGCGGTTTTTTCGATCGATTCGGGGTCCATTTCAATTTGATGAAATGCTTTTGCCATGTCGATTGTTGTGAAATAACAACTTTTTCCTAAGTTATCTAAAATTTCTTCGATACGCGGTAAAGGGTATTTATCTTCTACGGTTTTTTCATTAAGACGTCGATAATCAATGACCATTCTGTATTTCTTTTGTCCAGATGCGTCTTTTTTCTTATCAACAATCCAAACTGGGGCACTGTAGGGTGAAATCGATGGACGTATAATTTTGTCATCTAATAATTTTTGAATTTGTTCCTGAATAATTTTTTTCATGTGATGGGGGTGTCTAAAAGATTTAACATAAACTGGTTCTTCATCTTTTGTTCGAATTTTGTGTTTTACATTATTGCTGAATGAAAGATCGGAATTTTCATTATAAAAAATATTTTTGAATTTACTACAGAGTTTCAAAATTTCTCGTTTTTCTTCAGAATTCATGTGTGAGGTTCTAATATTTCTAGTAATTCTAAAATTTTGGCTTTCTAATGGAGGTGTAGATATTTCAGTCTCTAAAAGAGATGTCACAGGTATTCTTTCAGAAAAATTTATTTCTATGTTATTTTGATTTGGTTTTGAAGTTGGTATAAAACAAAATCCGTTTTTCGCATGAGCAATGCATTCTGGAGTTGAAAATTCTTGAAAATTTAATTCTGGTAATAAAACATCACCGTTTTCTATAGTGACAGGTACTTTAACAAAATTATTTGCTTCGAATTTTTTCGGTTTTAATTTTGTGGAAGAATATGCAAGGTTGAATGGAATTTTCATGTTATTAATTTCTAAAGTATGTGTTTTATAGTCGATGTTTGCACCTAATTTTTGTAGATCTGATGTACCTAATAAAGCGTCGAATTTCTGATGCCAATCAACTACATATAGATGGATATTATCGAAGATTCCTAGTTCGTATAAAAGTGGAATGCTCAAATTATTGTCAGCTTTAATAGTATTTCCTAAGCCTGAAACACTGAATTCTTCTTTGTATAAATATTCAAAAAATTTTTCGAAGGCAGGTTTCGAATTAATGACGGAGTTTGTTGCTCCTGAATCAATTAAAATTTTAAGATCAATTTTGGGTAGATAAATATAGGGCAATTTTGACATAATTTTTACACAATTTAAGTCTAAGTTTCTTGGGATTCCGAGGCATTCATCCGAAAATTTTCGTCATCCTCGTAATAATTCTCACAATCAGGTTGTTGTTCAATTTCCGCATTATAATATTCCGTTTCATAATATTCTGGATCATCATTCTCGGTTTGAACATTAAATAATTCTTCCGAATAAAATTTTGGTTGTTGTGATTGATTTGGATTTCTTTGGAATGTTCTGGTTGATATTGACATGGGTGTTTGTTGTGGTTGTTTAGAAGTATTCCTAGTCGAAATTGACATAGGCGTGGGTTTTGGTTGATTTTTGTAAATATTTGAACCGGGTTTGATTCCAAAAACTTCGCGATTCGTGGGGAATCTTTGATTGTTTGAAATCGGTTTATTTATTGAGTGAGGGAAACCTGGTGGGTTTCTAGAATTGTTATTAAATTGAGAATTTGTTGCTGGATTAGTAAAATTTGGTGGGTTATTAAAATAATTTGGAGTAAAATTATTGTAATGATTTGAACGATTTGGATAATTTGATGGTTGTGGGCGTATGTGAATTGGTTTTTTAGGCGTTTCTTGTGATTTTCGTAGGAATTCACAATATTCCCATTCTTGTTTTCTATTATCAAAAAATTTACATCTATTTATACATTCTTCGATGGTATTTGAATCGAAATTACTTAGATAGGATCGATAAGGTTCTAGAATTCCAATTTGAAATGTTTTGAGGGCTAACTTTTGAATGTCCTGCTTTTTGTACAAGAGATAATTTGGGTCTTGAATATTTAAGGTCAGATATTGAAGGAGATCATTTAAATTTTTTGATAGCCTACTGTAAAAATCTAAATAATTTTCACTTCTATGTTGTACGCATTGACTTAATGATGAAATTAATAAATCTTCGTTACGTTGGTCTCCGTACCTTTGCAAGAGAACTCTTCTGATTGTAGGCCAATCAGAGGCATTTTGGAAAGCAATGAAATCTCTGGCTTCATTTTTCAATTTTGATCTTATAGAAAAATTAAACGCATAGTTCAAGTCAGGATTTAATCTTCCTTGCACATGTAGTAGTAAATTATCGACTTCATTGATGAATATCGATAGATTTTGACCAGGTGAATATTCTGGTATGGAATTCAATAGTAATTGTAAGTCCTGTCTGGACATTACTTCGGTAGGTATAACGTTAGAAGAAGTTTGGTTATTCATTTCGGAATGTGTTAAAGTTCTTCTACGATAAGGTTGAAATCTATTATTTCTAAACGATTGATTTTGTAAAAAATTTGCTCCTAGCTCTAGAATTTCTGAGTCTTCAGCGATAATTTCTAATTCTTGAGATGAGTTATCTGTCATTTGAAATTAGGACTGATGTGGAAAAAATGAGGGAAAAAGGGGTTGATGGACTTACACCAAGATTTGCATCCTATAGTGGTTGGTCCTTCCTTCTGGATCGAAGTGGTTGGCTTCCTTCTGTGTTGAAGGGGTGGTGCTTCCTTCTGGATCGAAGTGGTTGATGATGGTTCTGGATATCACATCAAGAGTTGAAACTCAACGGGAGTTCCTTGGACACAATCCGTAGCGGACACTTATTTCAGTTTCGAACTAAAACCCCGTTGCGATATCCTGTTCGCAGCGCCAATTATGTTTTCCGTATCTTAAAGTCTGTTTTTAAAAAGGATTTATTCTATTTTGAATTAAGAATTACAACACTTGGATAAATAATTAATAATTCTACAGATTAAGATTTGGGAAAAACGTGAGTTACAAAATGAAGCTTGATGTTCTAAGTCTGATTCATAACTAACTAAAGTCTGTCCTGAAATCTACAAAGAAAGCTTTATGAGTTCACAGAGAGAATTTGCACTTCAGCACTATCGCGTACATTTCCAAGAACGGCGTTGGCCGAGCTTCTTCTATTATGTTGACTTGTGCTGTTTCGGTCGATGTGGATCTCATAATAATATATATACAGGGTGAGTCTTTGACTTGTACTTATATTTTAACCCAAGATTCCTGAGGTCAAAAGAAACACTTTTTTCCTTTACCATTTTTTCCGATTCGGCCCGGTTAAAAAGATACAGGCTGTTGAAAATCGTTAAAAAAATGTGATTTTCGGCTATATCTCGTAAATGGTTGTATCGAAGGAAATTATTTTTGAAATATAGCTTTTTTTTGATGTGATAAATCTTCTCCGAACACCAGATTCCATACATATTCTTCTGTTCCTTTGTTATGAACATAACATACCATAAAAATACCAGAAATTCGAAGAAACCAACTCTTAATAGTAATTTGAACGTTCATTGAAGAATATTTGGCTAATTTGAAAAATAAAAGTATTCTTCATATTTTCTCGTACAAAGCGCCGTTTTCGAATAACTTGATCTTAAAAAAAAAAAATTATCTGTGAAATTCAAAAAATTGGGTACTTTGGCTGAATGCAACTCTGTTCTATTGTGGAAAAAAAAACCACAGAAATGAATATTTACTATGAAGTCATGTCTCAGATTTAAGAATTGAAGTACTAGCCAACTTAGTTTGAAAATGAAGTTATTTGAATAAGCTCACCTCAACTCCTCGATTTGATTAAAAATCACTGAGCTTTGGCACAGCTCTGATAATAAGAAGATACTTCACTAAAATCAACATTCTTTTTGAAAAGTCCAGATTATTCATAAAACCCATGTTTAAAAAAGTTTTCACAAAATAGTCCCATTATAATGACAACAATCAATATCCCACTAAAGACTGCTGCTATCGAACAATACTGTATTCTTCTTCGGCTCATTCAAACTCACATCGAAACATACCACTAGGACTAGGTACATACTAGACAAATTTTCATGTGATTGAGATTGAATACTTTTATTCTTTTGCTATTCCATAAATTCATCCTAAGAGCTTATGATTGACATACTTCCAAGAGGGCCATAATTGTTTTAATGTGAAAACAAATTAGGTGAGTTGAAAGAAACCAAATATTCTATTGTGGATATTTACATTGAATACTTCTCATTTATTTTAATGCCAAAATCAAGATGAATTAAGTAGTAAAGTTGGCTATAATGTAGGTACACATCAATAACAAATTTGATTACAAGTGGAGTCTAACATTTTCCATTGATTACAGAGCCAGAATATTTTACATATTTCCATATTTTCATACTGATGGTTTCAAAAATATTGATGCATTTGAATATTTTTATGAGATAGTTGGAACAAATCAAATGCTTCATTTCATAACAAATATCTTATAACAATAATAGTGTAAACTGTAAATTAAATTTTAGGTTAGAACATAGATTATTCGAACCGAACTGCTGTGTTTATATTTGGCATCACTCGAAATTTGAAATTCAAACTTAAAACCACAGATTACTATAGTCTGTGTTAAATCTTTCATAGATGAATATTATTTATTTGAGATTTTAAGGTTAATTCTTGCACGATAAATAAACAACGATATCATATAAATGAAATATAATGAATGAATGGATATGAGTATCAGAGCTAATATGGGTGGTAGCGAGCTCAATTCGTTATAATTATCGAAAATGAAATAGAAATCAAGAGAAGAATATTTAATCTTTAGCGTCAACGAAATTGGAATAACTCATTTATTTGATTATAAACACTACTTTGTTCAACAAATGGAATGTTAAACGTGAGTTTATGATGGTTTTTCTAATTTAGTAGCTTATTTCCAAGGTTCAAGAGGTATATCTTATGCTTGAGAAAACTTCAGTGTTCCGGTTTTCAGGGGTGAATTAGCTCATTTTGAAAATTTAAAATGGCTATATCTTTTTAACAGGGCCGAATCGGAAAAAATGGTAAAGGAAAAAAGTGTTTCTTTTGACCTCAAAAACCTTCGGTTAAAATATATGTACAAGTCAAAGACTCACCCTGTATATATATATACAGGGTGAGTATATATATGACTTGTACATATATTTTAACCGAAGGTTTTTGTACAAGTCAAAGACTCACCCTGTATATATATATACAGGGTGAGTATATATATGACTTGTACATATATTTTAACCGAAGGTTTTTGAGGTCAAAAGAAACACTTTTTTCCTTTACCATTTTTTCCGATTCGGCCCTGTTAAAAAGATATAGCCATTTTAAATTTTCAAAATGAGCTAATTCACCCCTGAAAACCGGAACACTGAAGTTTTCTCAAGCATAAGATATACCTCTTGAACCTTGGAAATAAGCTACTAAATTAGAAAAACCATCATAAACTCACGTTTAACATTCCATTTGTTGAACAAAGTAGTGTTTATAATCAAATAAATGAGTTATTCCAATTTCGTTGACGCTAAAGATTAAATATTCTTCTCTTGATTTCTATTTCATTTTCGATAATTAAAACGAATTGAGCTCGCTTTCACCCATATTAGCTCTGAAACTCATATCCATTCATTCATAATATTTCATTTATATGATATCGTTGTTTATTTTTCGTGCAAGAATTAACCTTAAAATCTCAAATAAATAATATTCATCTATGAAAGATCTAACACAGACTATAGTAATCTGTGGTTTTAAGTTTGAATTTCAAATTTCGAGTGATGCCAAATATAAACACAGCAGTTCGATTCGAATAATCTATGTTCTAACATAAAATTTTCATTTATAGTTTACACTGTTATTGTTATAAGATATTTGTTATGAAATGAAGCATTTGATTTGTTCCATCTATCTCATAAAAATATTGAAATGCATCAATATATTTGAAACCATCAGTATGAAAATATGGAAAATATTCTGGCTCTGTACTCAATGGAAAATGTTAGACTCCAATTGTAATCAAATTTGTTGTTAATGTGTACCTACATTATAGCCAACTTTACTACTTAATTCATCTTGATTTTGGCATTGAAAATAAATGAGAAGTATTCAATGTAAATATCCACAATAGAATATTTGGTTTCTTTCAACTCACCTAATTTGTTTTCACATTAAAACAATTATGGCCCTCTTGGGAGTATGTCAATCATCAGCTCTTAGGATGAATTTATGGAATAGCAAAAGAATAAAAGTATTCAATCTCAATCACATGAAAATTTGTCTAGTATGTACCTAGTCCTAGTGGTATGTTTCGATGTGAGTTTGAATGAGCCGAAGAAGAATACAGTATTGTTCGATAGCAGCAGTCTTTAGTGGGATATTGATTGTTGTCATTATAATGGGACTATTTTGTGAAAACTTTTTTAAACATGGGTTTTATGAATAATCTGGACTTTTCAAAAAGAATGTTGATTTTAGTGAAGTATCTTCTTATTATCAGAGCTGTGCCAAAGCTCAGTGATTTTTAATCAAATCGAGGAGTTGAGGTGAGCTTATTCAAATAACTTCATTTTCAAACTAAGTTGGCTAGTACTTCAATTCTTAAATCTGAGACATGACTTCATAGTAAATATTCATTTCTGTGGTTTTTTTTTCCACAATAGAACAGAGTTGCATTCAGCCAAAGTACCCAATTTTTTGAATTTCACAGATAATTTTTTTTTTTTAAGATCAAGTTATTCGAAAACGGCGCTTTGTACGAGAAAATATGAAGAATACTTTTATTTTTCAAATTAGCCAAATATTCTTCAATGAACGTTCAAATTACTATTAAGAGTTGGTTTCTTCGAATTTCTGGTATTTTTATGGTATGTTATGTTCATAACAAAGAAACAGAAGAATATGTATGGAATCTGGTGTTCGGAGAAGATGTATCACATCAAAAAAAAGCTATATTTCAAAAATCATTTCCTTCGATACAACCATTTCCGAGATATAGCCGAAAATCACATTTTTTTAACGATTTTCAACAGCCTGTATCTTTTTAACCGGGCCGAATCGGAAAAAATGGTAAAGGAAAAAAGTGTTTCTTTTGACCTCAGGAATCTTGTGTTAAAATATATGTACAAGTCAAAGACTCACCCTGTATATATATATATATATATATATATATATATATATATATATATATATATATATATATATATATATATATATATATTTATATATATATGATAGTTTTACCATATATATAAATATATATATATATATATATATATATATATATATATATATATATATATATATATATATATATATATATATATATATTTATATATATGGTGAAACTATCAACTTCATATTATTATGGCTAAGTCATGATATTTTCGTAAAAAATCCAACTTGGATAGTTTTCACAGATATAATCAAAAACAGGTGATTTGAACAACTAAGATATAGTCTATAACATTACTAGCAAGGTAAGACGGTTTTTACTGGCGAATGGAGGATATAATTGACGAGCCGCAGGCGAGTCAGTTACCTCCTTGAGCCAGTAAAACCCGTTACCTTGCGTGTATTGTTTTATATTTTATTTGTTTCTCATTTGTAAAAAGGTTAGATAAATTCCAAAAAAATCTCAATAATTCGTCTCAATTGTCGTGAGCTATCATAGACATATATTTATATAAGTCTATGTAAGCTATGGAAGCGTTGCCATGAACATGTTTATTTTTCTTTACATTTGTTTTGGCGAAAGCGAGAATGAATGTACCAAAAGAAATTATTGAGGCAGCCAGTAGTGTAGCTTCAAGTTTATTACCTGCAAAATCAGCTTCAAGGTACGAGCGAGAATACGACGACTTCAAAATGTGGCAAAACAAAAATAGTGTGATTGGGGTAACTGAAGATGTTTTGTTGGTCTACTTGAATCAACTATCAGCTAGATTCAGCCCTAATACTTTATGGGCAAAATGGTCTATGCTGAAAAGCTGCTTGGAAATGAAAGAAAATGCCCCTTCGCAGGTTTGTTTTACTTAAAAAATTTATTGAAAAATATGACGTTTAGTTGTCATTTGCAGATTTCAAAAGATAATAGCGTTTCTGAAACGAAAAAATGAGCATACGCCAAAAAAGGCCAAGGTATTAAGTAAAGAAGAGGCTGAAAAATTTCTTTTACATGCTTCTGATGACCAGTGGTTGCTGGCGAAAATTGTAACAATATTTGGGATTTTTTTGAATGTTGTCGATGTGACGAAATTTTCTCCTTAAACATGAATGATGTAGAAGATATGGGAAAATACGTTATATGACGATAAAACAAAATTTTCTAATGTAAATAATACTACTAACTTGTAAAAATTTTGCAAGTTAACTGTCAGTTTTACAAGTTAGTGACTTGATAAAATAAACTTTCTTGATTAATATTGTGTTTTTGGAAACTGACGTTTACAAATGAGAAACAAATAAAAAATATTTTGCATGATTCGTTAAAATTGTGGCATAAATCAAACCAATATGAATGAAGAACATTGACTCATGATCAAACAAGTTTTGTTCTGATTGTTCCTTCGATAGTTTTTTGATTCAATAGGGAGAAAAACGTAATATTTTTTATTTATATTGAGGCAAAGAGAACAACCAAGTCATGAAATTTGCTTCTGGATTCCTAACGATATCTGTAACCAAGACGATAGGTCTTGATTGGTTGGCTCAAGGCGTCGGTAAGAAATATTATTGACTCCCAAATCCCCAAAAATGAATAACCGATATTGAAAAGATTTCGATATTTTTGTCAACGAAATTACTTATACAGTATAGTGCAAATATGAATATATTAATTTCTACCAAAAAAATTTATTTTGTGAAAGAGCTGAAACATGCAGTATCCTCATGTAAACGACGGAACTATTTTGAATAAAATTTTGTTTTTCTTGGAAAATGGTTCTCTGAAAGAAATTCCCCAACGATTTCGTACACTTGAGTTTCTAATAAATTATTACAGATTCAACTAAATATTTTCAATGCAAAATCACACTTAAAATATTTGCATCAAAAATGAACTGCTGAATTTTATGCATATTGAATTAACTACATCGATAGGTACTGTAGTAACAACGCAGTTTTCGTTATTTTATTTCCTTACATTCAATACTGAATTGGGCAACTTACTTGTAAAATATTCCCGATATTAGAGTAATACCAATTCAACATCATTAATTCAGTTGATTAAATATTCTCCATTATCCTAATCTGAAAAGAATTGATATTCAGGTCATATAAAATATTAAGGGATTATCAATAAGATGAAGCATTTGTGTTCAAATTTTTTTGTTGTATTCATTGAATTCTAGTCAACATGTATAACGACACATTAAATAATCATAGCTGCTAATAAGCTCAATGACTGATGCCAATTATATTCTACGGGGAGTTGTCTAATTGAATATCAATATTCGAAATTGATTCCTCGCATATTACTTGGTGATAATTTTAATGTAAATGAAAGAAAATTAATATTCATTTTCTTTTATTAATATGAATATCGATATTTCGAAATATTAATATATGCATTATTTGAAGTCAAAAATTCATGAAAATGAAGGCCGCTTGTGTGATATTTGTTACGTATTCCTTTTCCTCATTTTTCAGTGGTCTCCAAATAGAAAGCCGTAGTCACAATGTCTTCTTCTTCTTCTTCTTTTATTGTGCTTGGCAGCGAGGCCATCTACACATGGAACATTTCGTTGTAACTGAGAGATTTGTTGAACTAGATTATCTTTTATTTTGAACTTAGAACAATGTACAATACAATCAATACTATTAGAGGTTGGTATTTTTCCAGCTCCGGGGCAGGGGGAGCGGTACAAAAGACAACACTTGTGGAACTGAAAGGATGAAGGGATTATTAGTATTTTGTATAAAAAACATTACAGTTTAAGCCCACATGAATTTAAAAAACGATAGAGTGACCTATATATCAGTACATTCTCAGAGAATATCAAATCTTGAATATTAAGTGGGAAGTTGTGATCAGCGTATATCTTACAGAGGTCATCATATAAATTTCTGCACTTGACATCATTTAGAGAGCACGAAAAGAAAATGTGCTGTAAGTCCCCTCTCTCTCCGCATTCGCAAAGGTCATCATCCCTAACTTGTATTTTAGCCAAATGAGCAGGAGAACAGCAGTGAATTTGAATTTGAATTTGAATTTTGATTTGCTCTGAGTCTGTTCATTGTTGTGATATTACCTCTAGGGAGATCAGCAAATGAGTGGAACCAGGGTTTTCTACTAAAATGGTCAACGTTAATCATGGTCGAATAAAGGTGACCTCTATGAAGAGATGTTTGCTTCCATTCCGTCTTCCATCTTTCCCATATATTGCGTTTGAATGTGGGCCAATGTTCTTTTATATCGCCCTTAATAGTAAGGGTATGGGACATTTTACTGCCCTCTTTAGCAAGACGATCTGCTTGGTCATTACCAGTGATGTTTGTGTGGCTGGGAACCCAAACAAATTTAATTTTTCGATTAGTTTGGGTGATGCGGTAAATTTTATTTCGAATTGACAGAGTTATGTGATCGTTACTGGAATGGGGGAACCAACCTTTTAGTTTTTCAAGAGCGGACTTGGAGTCAGAAATGATGAGCACATCATCAGTCATTCCCTCAATAATGGATAGGGCTTTATCAATCGCGAGGAGTTCAGCAGATGAAATGGAAAAGCTTGAGGGGACTCTCCCACTGATAGAAATATTTCCAGGGCTATATATACCAATACCAACCTGGTCTCGCGATTTTGAGGCATCAGTGAATAGCAAAGAGAAATCGGTGAATTTATCCCTGCATCTCTCATCGAACAAACCTGAATTGTCTAAGTCCAATTTACGAAGGTTCAAAGAATAATAGGGAACGTCAAGATAGTGGACACACAAGGGAACCTGGAAACAAGGAAGGAGGGGAGAGGAATAGAAGGAGCCAGTCTCTGGGAGCATATTGAGAGCTTCTAATATAGGGGGCATAGGTCTACTACCCCATGCATGACGCCAAGAAAAAAGTTGTGACAGCCTTTGGAGAAGGGGATTTGGAGAAATCTTAGCTAGCTTTGACAAAAACTTGATCGCCAACCAGATGCGACGGTAGGACAGGGGAAGTTGACCACTCTCTGCGAGGAGGACATTTATAGGCGTGAACTTCATGTAGCCTAGTGCTACTCTGATAGCCGAATATTGGACCCTATCAAGTCGAGGGAGAACAGACTTGGAGCATCTGCCCAGAAAGACAGATCCATAGTCAAGAAAGGGAAGGACGATTGCATTATAAATTGTTAACATGGTTTGAGGGTGTGACCCCCACCATGTCCGACACAACGACTTCATGACATTGATGTTCCTAGTAGCTCTCGAACACATGTTCTCAATATGGAGGGACCAATTCATGTTGACCTGTAAAGTAACTCCAAGATATTTGGTGGAGGTTTTCCAGGGGATGGCATTATCGAATATATAAAGAGTAGGGGGATTGACCAAGATTTTTCTCTTGTGGAAGCACATTGCTTGAGATTTCTCTGCCGAAATGGTTAGGCCTCTACTTCGTGTCCATTCCTCAACCTGGGCTAATGCCTGGGACATATTCTCAAAGGCTTCTTTGAATGTTTTTCCCGAAGCTTTCACAGTAGTGTCATCTGCGTATTGAAGTACTTCAACTCCTGGGATGTTCAGAAAGGAAGAAAGACCTTTAACAAAGAGGTTAAACAGAGGGCAGCTGTCAGGGGAACCCTGAGCTAAGCCTAGGAAAGATGATACCGGACCAATTAGTTCGTTGAGACATGGGTCAAGTAGAAAAATACTTCTATCAACTATGAGGTTTCGTAGGAGATTAATAATCTGGAGGGGGACACCCTCTGCCATTAAAACTGATTTTAAAATATCAAAGTTTACCGAGTCATAAGCTTGTTTAACATCCAGGAAAACAACAAGAGTTATTTCATTCATTGCATACGCCGAGTAAATTGGGACTGTAATAGCAGTCAGCGCATCAGTCACCGATTTGCCCTTTCGGAAGCCATATTGAGGTTCATTTGATGGCACGTTTAGCTCATAAACTCTCTCCAATCTTGACGCCATAAGGGTCTCAAAAATTTTTAGCAGACAGGAGGTGAGGGCTATGGGACGGTAGCTGTTGGGGTCGTGAGGGGGCTTTCCTGGTTTGCAAATGGGAACAATTATTGTTTCTTAATATTCTAATATTGGGGTCTGTAAATAATCTATTGTATACCTGAAGAAGAACATTTTTGGCCTGAATGGGAAGAAGCTTTAACATTGAGTACGTTATCGCATCTTTACCAGGTGCGGAGTCCTTTTTACGGTGGATGGTTTTCGACATCTCACATAAAGTAAAAGGAGAGAATAACATGGAGTGGTTACCTGGCGGAGGATCAATGTTCCTAAGAGGGGTTCTATCTTCTTCGTTCAAATCAAGCTGAGGAGATGGACAGAGTCTAGAGAGGATTTCTCTACCACAAGAAGGAGAGGCTCGTCTTGACGGGCTTGGGGAGACTCCAGAGCGAAATCTTCTGATATTTCTCCAAAGATTTTTACTATCTTTTACTGACAGGCTCTCACAGAACTCTCTGAAGGATCTTTCTTCTTTTCTCTGATTTTTCGTTTGGTTGTAGCTTGTTTATGTTTTGCATTCAAGTAATTCTCTAATGTGGGATTGAGGCGGTATTTTTTATAGGCGTCTGACCTGTTTTTTACGTGAGTGGTTAGCTCGTCGTCCCACCAGGGAACCCTATAGCTGGAGAGTTTTTCAGGGTGTTTTTTTACAGGAATTGAACGATCAGCTGCAGATAAAATTATTGCTTGAATATCATCCAGACCTTGAATATCTTGTCGTTCGATCTCGTGGATAATTAGTTCCTGGAACAACAACCAGTTAGCCTTTTTAATGTTGTATTTGGAGGTTGAAAAGAAGTTTTGAGGTAATTCAGGTAAGTTGAGATCCATAATTGTCGTTAAAGTGGGGTAGTGGTCACTCCCACCTGGATCTGGGAGAACCTCCCATGAAGCGTCGATCCTAATATCAGGGGAGCAGAGACAAATATCTGGTGAGCTGGACTTATCTGGAGGGGTGACTCTTGTAGAAGATCCGTCGTTGAGGAGACATGAATCGCTTGATAGCAGGAATTGTTCAAGAATATTCCCATTTCTGTTTCTATTGTGAGAGCCCCAGGAGGGGTTCTGAGCATTAATGTCGCCACAGATGAGATAGGGAGAAATGAGGGCAGAGGTCAGATTATGCCAGAAATCTAACGGAAGAACAATATTTGGAGGGCAATAGATGTTCACAATTGAAAGGTGGTCAACTTTAAATGCATGAATGTTGACACCATCTGGGGGAGATAAACTGAGGACATGATCAGTGAAAAGCAGGTTATCTTTAATGAGCGAGGCTATACCGCCTCCTCGAGTACTTCTATCCAGTCTAATTATGTTATAGCCTGGTACCTTAAAGGTTTGGTCGATTTTCAGCCAAGTTTCTGAAAGGAGTATTATGTTCGGATGATATTCCTCTATGTTATATTGTAGGTTGTCTTTGTTGGATGTTATAGATCTAATATTCCACTGTAGGATTTTAAACATTAGGATTAGAGAGGGAAATGAAACTGACAGCAAAATAGGTGGTATAGAGGAATAATTGATGTTTATTTATTAGGAACAGTGGGGACAGGATTAACAGATTTATTTATATTTTGAGGAAGCTGAGAAGATGATGTCGATGGTTGATTATTGGTCAAAAAGTTCATAAGGCTCTTAACTAACTCAGAATCAAAATTATTGGATATTCGTTGTGCTAGAATTTTGAAAAGGTCTTCGTCTGATAGGGATATTTTGGGAAGACTTCTTGAAGGAATTGTTGGGAGGTTAGATTTTTGTGAAGGAATTGTTGGGAGGTTAGATTTTTCTGAAGGAATTGGGGAGAGTGGAAGGGATAGGTGGAGAAGCTGGTTATTGTGGGCTTCCCTATTGTAACCAGGGGATTGGGGAAGTTTTCTTCGTTTCAATTGTGTTGAATATGATGTTCTTGGGTGACTGGGCTGGAGGAGAGAGCTTCTGTTCTGGACGAATATTAGTGTAGCATCCTGAGGGGAGTTGTACCTCTTTTCCTGACGCACCAAGGGGGGGAAAGATGATGGACGGGTGACTGGGTTCACTGCTTCCTTATCAGGAAGATTGTCAGCATATGATTTTGGGACTAATTTCATCGCCTCAAAGTATGAGATGTTCTCAAGAGCAATTAGATTATTAATTTGTTTTTGTCTGGAGTATTCAGAACATTTTCTATCTGTGGCAGCATGATCACCATGGCAAAAAAAGCATTTGGGGTTTGATGTATTGGGGCACTCTGATTCATCATGATTTTCACCACAGTTTCGACATTTACTTGATTCCTTAGGGGAATTACAGTTTACCTTTGTGTGGCCGTATCTTAAACAATTGTAGCACTGGATCACTGGACAAAAATACAAATTCACATGTCTTATAACGCCAAAAATACCTATCTTCTCAGGCAAAATTTTGCCGTGGAAGGTGAGAACCCAAGAGTTTGAAGGAATATAAGAAGTGACACCCTCTCTGGTGACTCTTCTATTCAATTGGCGGGCACCAATAATTTTTATTCTGGAATGAGAGTGATTTAGTATATCATCTTCAGTTATATCAGATCCTACGTCTCTTATGACACCTCTGCTAGAAACCATTCGTGAAGGAACGAAGACATCGATGTTGGGGTCGTTGATGAAAGGATTTTTTGACAAAAATTCGTTGGCACTAAGAGGGTTAGTGAATTCTACAGAAATTCTTTTTTTTCCTTTTTTGTTCACGTCTTTGACGCCTGGAACCTTGAGTCGGACTAATTCTTTACCAAAATTCATCGGGTGCATATTTCCAATATTGTCGTTTGCCTTTGATTCTACAATTACCATAAAGGGGCCACAGTCACCGATGGAGTAAGTATGAGATATTTTCTTCCTTTGGGGTTTGTTGTTTGGAGACTGAGAATTTTCAGAAAGACGGGATAAAAGCGTAGAAACTGTCTGAGAAGCACATGAGGCTTCTGCAAATAATTCTGAATCATCCTTAAATATATCTATGACACTGTTGATTTCCCTAGAAAGTAATGCAACATCTGCTAGTGAATACTGAGAGGAGGACTCTTCAGGTACCTTGGTTAGGATAGAAGAGAAAGTAGATTGGGACTTTTTAGTTAAGCGATCAAATACTTTTGGAGAGAGTGGGGGTTTAGGGCGAGAGATTTTGCTTTGACTTGAGGTGAAAGAATCCCCAGGGGGGTCTGGAGAATCCTCCGGGGGATCCGGAGGATCCCCCGACGACCAATCCATTGAGTTCGTATTAAATTATTTCGTTATCACTCTACCGTTTTTTATAACCCTTTATGTGAAATCAGGAAGGTGAGAAAAAAATTAGAAATGGACTTACCAACAGTTTCCACAAACACAACACTGAGTTAGTAGAGTTTTCTGATTGTTAGTACAAAAATTTACCCAAAATTAGCGAAATCTGGAGAGAAAATTAGGAAGAGCTGTCACTCGTAAGACGGTTAACCTCTTTCACCTAGTCACAATGTAATTTACGAATTCTGAGTTGAGTAGGGTCTCAAACGATATCACTCATGACACATCCATTCTAAAATTATATTCTGTCTATTCGTGATTACGCTCAATCTGACTAAGAGTTCTGTGAATATTTCCGAGTATTTTATTTCCTGATAATTGCAAATCTAGATATTCGATCGATCATTATTATTCAGATAAGACAAAGAAAAATCTGCAGCAATATCGAAAATATCACGCAATAGGCAATAGGGTGTCCCTGGAGTAACTGTACATAATATTCTTAACAGAGGAAGATGAATAACTAAAATTTTTCGAACTTTGTCCAATTTCAAAAATTCTTAAAACAAGAATATTAGATGTGACAACTTTGAGTGTGCAGCTTTCTGTTGAGAAGCAGAAATTAATTTCTTGTACTCGTAGTCAATCCGTACTCATCTAGTCCTACTCTACCTCTGGTAAGACTACAGTTACTTACCCTGGCAAAAATACTAGTAGGTACCCTTGAAGGTTTTGTAGGTATGTACCATTGTGTTCATAGATTTAGTGTAGAAAACTCCACACTTTCTTTTATGATAAGTTTTCAGGGAAGAAAAATGTATTTTAAGTGTAATTATTTTTTATGGATTCAAATTTGAAACGAATAGATGATTTAAGAAACTTGGAATCTATAATAAACAATAAACGTGCTCAACTGATTCATTATGGATCAATGCTGAGTTTCGACTTCATAAAACGCTGTAACATTTCGTTTTCTTTTCTTTGAAATGATTAAATAACACAACCGAATGATGCGAATGAACGATTATTCTCAATTCGAATAGATGTTGCAAGCATATTTTTTCTTCTGTACAATGAATTAACAATCTTTTCTATATCTGGTGCGGAACAAATGATATTTTCAATTTTTTGCATATTTATCTTATTGATATCCATATATTTGAGAAATTTCTTCATGTACAACATCCGAACTTGACAGTTTCATCTGAATTTAGATTGAGCGAGTTCATAGCAGTTCCATAGAGTTCATTCTTTCTTTCAGAATTGTTTCACTCTCTGAAATCACTGCAATAGACTAATAGAGGTGTCACAACAGTAGAAACAATAGTGGTGATAACTGTATAATGCTAATGTCTTTTATATAAACACATATGTAGTTCTTTGTACTAGAAAAATCCAAGAATAACAGTAACTATTTAATTTTTTTTTCTTCCAGAATGACTCCACTCAAATGACCAATCAGTACTATGGAATAGTTTGTTTCGCTCTTGCTGGAACAATGTCATCAGCTTTGTATGTATCAACAGGTCAACATTTAAAAAATGAAGTGAGTTCTAAACGCAAAAAAATGAAAGAAAAAACAAGTAACGCGCAGATTTGAATTACGAATTTCCATTAATGCTTATCAAATACTAAGGAGATATAGGTATATGAAAATTATTTATTCTATTTATTTGATTTTGATTTAATAATCAGTACTGGAAAAAGAGCAGTTCTAATATAATTGAGGAGAGATTATTCATATTGTAGTTCAGCCAGAAAAAAAAATAACTAAAGATCCATAATCACTAGCCATTAACATGATTTCCAAATTTATGGATTATACACGTACATTTTGGAATAAAAACGAGAACAGTAAAAGCATCAAGGGAGTTAAAACAATTATTTTCTTGGCGGATCCCAAATGATTATTATATTGTATTCAAAATAATTAAAGAATTGGCATGTCAAATTATTATCTCAAACATAATTCACAAACGAGCTGAATCTGTATTTGAATTAAATCCTTTTATTTTTAGGCTCTTTTATATTCAGTTTTCGTCTCAATTCGACTAACATGTATGGTAATGTTCATTTGATCTTTTTCTGATTTTCATATGATCATCATTAAATGTGAATATTTTCATAAAAAATGTGCATGTATGCACGCTGAATTTTCAAAAGCTCATATTGAATGATCTTTGTTTCCACAGTCTGAACGAACACTTTTTCTACTGGAGCAACTTCCCTGGTATTACATGAATAAGGAGAATTTACAAATTTACCGCATTTTTGCGAAAAGGGCACAAACACCAATTTCAATGAATACTTCTTTGCTAGAAATCAACTTTTTATTACTTGTCAGGGTGAGTTTTTTGTATGTACCTTGAGGGTTTAATATAGAGAGTCATGTAGAAATCATTTTCGAGATAAGTCCATGCTCACACTTCCAGGACTATACGTTTTGGAATGTTTACTATTCTTGAACAAAATCCCCAATATTTTCATGATCTGTTGAATATAAACAGTACAAGACGTAGAGTTCCAGTCCAATTTCCGAGGCATTCCTCAACACTGAACAGAACACAAAATATATGTGCATAAGAGTGTTTGACAAACCTAAGTTTTCAATCGATTTATCTGATATAGGAAAATTGAAAAAAAAAAAAATAATCCTTAAACTGATTTTAGATATTGAACTATATTCTATTGAGGAATTCATAGAATACTCTTCCTAGTCTTGATTCTTGATGAATTTGTTACATTTCAAGCAGTTTCCTCTTTGCATTTGTAGGCATAACATTGATTATGAAAATAAAGAACATATTATGTTATGAGCGGACATATTTCTGCGGCGGCAGAGCATTTGGTTGGCGCCATTTCATCCTTTCGGACGGCGTAGTGCCGGTGCTGGTTAAATTTTACCTCCTTTTCCAAGATGACCCCCAAACATATTACTTGAGATTTCGAGGGAATATCCCGTCCTTACATTTATATGAACACATAATATAGATAAGAATACGATTGTGATCCGAGCTGTGCATTTATGGCCATTGTGATGGGGATAACTCTACATTAACTCCACTGTTATTCTTCTTCTTTCGGTGTCGTGCCTGTCTTCATGCGTGGGCTATCTCCAAGACAACTTGACTGAACTGGTTTCTGTCTTTCGCTGCTTGGATTAGTTGTTCAACGCAGGCGCGGATCCAGGCCCCACTTTTGGGGGGGGAACTTTTAGATACTCAAAATACTGAAAATGTGGACCCCAGACACTTTCGCCATTTTGGGACGTCATTTTTTTTGCCGTTCATAGATATGGATCTTCCCAAAATGTATTGAAGGTGAAATTTTTGCTGATATTGTAATTATTTGAGCCTAAGTATGTCAAATTTTAGGAGGGACGGCAAAATTTAAGAGGTGCCTGGGTCATTTGGGGGGGGAACGTTCCCCCAGTTCCCCCCCCGTGGATCCGCGCCTGGTTCAACGCCCAGTCCAGTCCACTGTTATTAAAAAGGTAAAATCTGAAGTATGAAGTGAAACAATTATAATTTATTGAATTAAAAGTGGAAATACAATAACTTTCGTTTTAATGACGGCATTCAATTTTAATTTAAATTAAAGTTCCTTCAACTGGGTGATAGCTTTGTTCACAACTGCCTTTCAGCCTTGTATATGTGTTCAGTATTAGTTGTGAAGCTGATTACCAGCTTTAATACCATATTCTAGGTGGTGTGTCAGGAGGTTTATCCGAGTTGGGTTTTTGGTCGTTAGCCCATTTTGTCCATCTGCTCACTCATTCTGTCTACGTGATTGAAAAAATTATCCAATATTTCCAAGATCAAAAAAACGACGAGTTCGGCTTAAGCCTTACTAGGCTTCGGATGAATATGCATTTGCATAACTACATATTCCAATGTATATTCGAGTTGAAGTTCATATTTCAATCATTTTCTGTTTTGAATGCACATTTCCAAGATAAAATTTGGTTTTAAACCAGAGCAAATCTAATAGAACCGTTCTTTTGGCAAATCCCTAATAAGGACATCAGCAACATCTGGTAAGAAAGCTAGTTAACTTGAATAAGAATTAATTCTGAACCATCAAACTAACTCAAATTATGAACGACGTAACTAATATTTGATTTTTCACTACGGTACGAAGCAGCGTGACCAGATTGGCATATCGTCGGCTAAGAGTGTAAATCTGCTATGTCCATAATGAACAATTTCACAGGAGACGAAAAAAACCGTACAGTACAGTGTTATAATAATAATAATAAGAGAGTTTATTCATGAAAATACATTCAATAAACCCTATTGAATGTATTTTCATGAATAAACTCTCTTATTATTATTATTATAACACTGTACTGTACGGTTTTTTCGGTCTCCTGTGAAATTGTTCAATATGGACATAGCAGATTTACACTCTTAGCCGACGATATGGTAAATCTACTAAAGGCATATGGTAAATCTACTTGCCGCAAACATCTACCAACATCGTTCTGAAAACTACCAAATATTTACTAACATACTTTTTGACAAAATTGCATAGATGATGCTGCATTAAATTTTCTCATTATTCGTAAAATCGTCGTAAAAATGGTATCAGAGTAATGAGAATTTGAATGAAAATATGAATTTCACCATGGAAGAATTCTAATGGAACTTTTTTGCGTATCAATTTCTTGACCCTTATACGTGTTTATTCTTATTATTTGAATTTTCACTGACGTTTACCTAACTCTGTAAATAATACTACTGTTGTTTAATCGACTATTGGCCAACGGGATACTAAACTAATAAAATTTTGAGATTTTATTCTTCACGACACTACCTGCTTCCGTAGGTATTTTGTTCAAACAAGTACTTCATTATTTAACTATAGTATGAAACGAAGAACCAACAACGATCACATAAGTGGATATATAGAATAATATATAGAAAATATTTTACCGATTAGTGTTTCTTTTTCAGAAATTACTCAAATCCATAAGAGTTCTTTTCCCACATAACTTTAAATATGGCCCAAATTGATGCAATCACTGACAATGATGTACAAAATACCCAATGAAATATAAGCAAATACAAAATTCTTTTAACATCAGTGTTCGAGGCATTAGATACAAGATACGTTTCGAAGTTAAATCTGAAAGAATTATAAAAAATAGGTTTTGCGGAAATTTTTCAAAGATCCTTTTATTTAATGATATACATTGATATACACTGTGTCCGTAAAGTATGGAACAAATTCATTTTCAGCTAAACAGACCATGGTATATTTTCAACTGAAGATTTTACACCACTCGATATAACATATGTTTCAAATGAGGTACCCTTCGGAAATTTCATCACCTTTCGTAGTTATTCTCAACTGACAGCCTCCAAAGAAGTTTTATGATTTTGTTATGTTCATGTACGTTCTTCTAGAACCTCGTAGAACCTCGATGAACAATGAATTGATTCATCGGAACAATCTAGGTTTTCCAATTCCCAACCGTCTCGGTGAGATTTCTAAAACTTAACTTAACAAAATCTCCCAACTGATTTCTCCCTACTGAAAATTCCATGAAAATGCGAAAACTCTACTAAAAAAGTAGATTTCTACTAAATCTGGTCACATTGGTACGAAGCTTCAGATATTGATTCGTTTGGTCATAAAAATGGTCTACGAACCGTCCGGAGTTTTCGAAATATGACGGGCGAAGAAGTTTTGAAAAAAACGGTACCTAGTTATTTATAAATAAACCTGCATATTGAATAATTAAAAATTAAACTTTTCAGTCTCCTGTATTATCTTCATATCAAGCTTCGTTATCGAGAAAAAAAGAATAGTTCAACTCATTCAGAAAACTATTCATGGTGTCTATGATATGCAATAGAGTGGCTTCGATTTTTTTTCTCGAAAACGAAGCTAGATATGAAGGATATCCAGGAGACGAAAAAGTTGTATATTATTAGTTGTTCAATCTTCAATACAATTTGTCTGAAACGATTAACCGGGAAGATGAATGAGTAAACAGGTAAAATCTATATTCGACAGGAAGGCTTTCCAGATTAGAATTAATGGAAATTTAAAGATTTTTCTTACTTGCAAGGACAATTATACATATTTCAATCCCTTATTAGAATGAGGATATAAGTACCTACGTTTAACCATAATACCGCAATTCAAAGTTGAAACTTGAAATTCCTAGAACAACTAGATATACCTAGATAGTCGTAACAAAATTATAAAGCGCTGAAATTTCGTAATAAATTGATTTATTTGAATGAGATTTCGAAAGAAAATCATTCAGAACTCTACTGGGTGTTCAAAATGATAAAATTCATTGATGACGCATTCAAAAGTTAATATTGGACTATTTCAACTGGTCACCCTTTAATTTTTTTTCTCATTCACTAGACAACTTTTCAAATTTGCTACCTGATAAGAAAATATAATATATTATGCCATTCGGAATAAGCCCGATAATAACGTTTGAATGAGTCATCAATGAATTGTCTCAGTAGAGATCCCAATGATTATCAAAAAGTAAGTACTAACCTCCATTTGTCTAGAATTCAATTTAAAAATCTCACCTTCATTCATTTTGAAAACGTCAGTTCTTCTAAAGTTTGTTACCTCCATGAAAAATCGAAATATTTCAAAAAAAAAAGAAAGTTTAAGCATATAAAATTTCGAGAAATCTTGGGTTGATTAATTCCATTTGATCTGAAAATTGAATAAAAACAGGTTGTTCTATAAAAAAAGACATTTTGTTCATTCATTTACACATCGTTTATACACCTTATGAGTTATCGAAACAATTAGTAATACTAGCTCTAATGGAGCCTAATGATACTGTGAAAATTTTGAAAATTTCAGCCCTTCACCGTAAAGAGCATCGCCATCGCTGGTGGAACAGCCTGTATAATTGCCATTCATAAGAAATACGCCATCGTTTCATTCCCATGATTCTCCAACAAAGCTTAATAATTTTTGTGTTAGCAAAATAAAGTAGGATTTATTTCAAGCAATTAATTTCATAATTGTCTATTTTTATTGCCTTCTGTTTCCAAAATTTACATAATAAACATTGGATTCAGTAACTGAATACATCGTTAGACCCGAATAACAGAGTTAGATAATGTTAAGGGGTATAAACGTAAAATAAATTTTCGACGTCTTATGATGTTTCATGAGATAAATGAAAAAACATTCACTCGGGAATTTTGTGTGTATGTATCTATATTTCGGGATTCTAAAAATACAAGCCCGGATGAAATAAACCTGTTCAGCATCTCGGAGAAACTTCAGTTTTCAGATAGAAAAAATCCTAGAAGAATTTGTGCACCCGGGTTTACCAATAACAAAGAGGGGTACAGAGCCGGCGTTAGGATGGAAACAGTGAAGCTGTTTCAGGCGCCTCTATTCGAGGAGCGGCAATTTAGCCTAGAGTGTGGCCACCCTTTCATATTTCTAAAAAAATATAGTCTTGATTCTTAAAAACAACATGAGGTTGGTCCGCTCCGCTGCGTTCATCAACATTCCCTGCAATAAAAATCTCCAGACCGTCTTTATCAAGCCGCGTGTTCAATAAATAACACATCGCAACCCAACCAATATATGCAGCATTGACTATTACCCTAATTGAAAGAGAGATGAAATGAATTTCACAAAGACGAAAAACAACACTATCTTCGCTTTCGAATTATGTGGAAGTTGTTTACACATTCAACATATTGGAAATTCCTACGATTCTGCATTCGAAACTAGTTACTATTAAATGCCAAATGTTTTCGGCAGAACTTTTTTTTGCCAATTAGTTTTCGAAGCTTTGCGTTCGATCGTACGCAGTTGATATTTCTTGTGTCTTGTGAATATGAAAATCAGATATATTACTTACAAGGGCGTAGATCTTTTTTTTCCTGTGGGTTATCGAAAAAATATTTTTGACGACATTGTTTACTCATATCTATAAGTTGGAAAAAAGAGGTTTGATAACGAAGTTTGAACCTAATTACCCGAAATAATTTTATTTTATTAATAATTGGATGTTTCTATCTTATACTTATACTGGTTGTTCCTGAATTGGAGTTACGAAGGAAAATGAGAAATTCCTTGGATAATTTTTAAAATAAATGGCTCATAAACATGAGTCCGCAAAAGCTTTGTTTTCGAGATACAGGGTGTATCCTACTTTTTTGTGATGCTTAATCAGTTTATCGAATCTTTATTAATATTCGCTACAGAGGTGGTGAATAAGTACCAACACTAATAATTAGTTTATTTATCACAGCTACCTAACTGGATCTTTATAATAATTTGGATTTTCCTGAGAACTACTATAGAGAGCTGTTTGGATTTTTTTTTTCGAAATCGATTGCAGATACGACAAAACTACAACAAACCAAAAAGTGTATTACTTAACCAGAGTTTCTTTTTAAATTTTTCTGAACTACCTGAAAAAATTCACCCTGTAGATTTCCATTCAAAATTAGGATATCACATGTTGAAAACTTCAAATTGGAATATCTATGCCAATTTAAGTTGAATATCTTATGAAGGCGTTTGATATCTAGATAATTTAAATGAGTTTGATAATTATAGTTAGATTGTTAGAACAAATTAATCGAATAAGTGATTGTGGTGCCTTGTCGCATTTAATAAATGTGGTGATATATCGGAATGATAAGTTTCAAATGTGTAATTTTGTAACGAGTCATGTGGATTATGTTATTTTTTTTAGTATTACTATGTTGACTGAAAGGAAAGCTGAATTGAAAATCATGACTGGCATAAGAAGAGAACACATCAGCAATCTCATTTTGAAAAATGGCACAAGATGAAAAATATGGTAAACTTAAACACCAAGTCATTTTTCCAAAAAATATTAGTCGTTAGAATGGAGGCCTTCGTAAATGTGGAGTTTCTGTTTCTTCTACAAAGTCATGTGTTTTATAGACAATAAGACGATCATTATTGTTATTATCTTCCAGAATTTTACTTACTTGTTACATTTAGCCATACCATATTCTTCGTTTTTCAAACTCTTAATGAAAAATTGATGAGTGTTTGCGGACTCATCTTATAGGACTCTTTTTCTTAAAAAGATCCGAGAAATCTGTATTTTTATTTGTATCTCCAATTCAAAACTGATGTCTTCACAAGTAAATTGCACTTTGAATACAATAAATTGTAAAACACAGCCCAGACAGTTTTTCGATACCAATTACACAGTTCAGTTCTTTGATAACTACATATTGAAATTTTGTGACAAAAATGATACAAATAACCGAAAACAACGGGTAAGTGTATACCGAGGTGTATACCGATGACGAATGCAAAAATCACAGATGGAAAATAAGCCTAGAAAGCGGATAGATAAAGAAAAATAATAAACCTCGGACTAAGACGAGCTTGTAGTGCAATGAAAATACTCATCT